>NC_142986.1:6876041-7481250 GCF_061535395.1 Colias eurytheme | reverse complement strand
ACACTTTCATTTTACAGCAGGTGATTCTTATAAGTATATTTTTTATTAACACAACAAAAAATAATTTATTTAAAGGAGAAAGTGTAATATCAAATGATCTACATAATTAAAATGTTTTTCAGTAACGAAATAGGTATAAAAAAAATAATTAGCTAGATGACAACAGAACATATATACTCAAGGGAGTAGATGACTTTGATACATATAATCTTACATAGACGACGCAGTTGGCGCAGTGGTAAAGTAACTGCCTACTGAGCCGACGGTCCCGGGTTCGATCCCCGGTCAGGGCAAATATTGGTGTGATGAACTCAAATATTTGTTCTTGGGTCTGGGTGTTATTATCTATATATGTATTTATTAAATATTATATTTATCGTCGCCTAGTACCCACAACACAAGCCTTAATTGAGCTTACTGTGGGACTAGGTCGATTTGTGTAATTAATGTCCTATAATATTTATTTATTTATTTTATTTATTTATATATATGCTTATTCATATATGCTTGTATTATGCATACCCAACAAATTGATTTATTTGATACCATTGCATCGATATCGCTTTTCAGCCTAGAAAAATAAAAGCAAAGGCTCTGGTAGTTAACATCTTACACGATATGCAAATAGTAAATTCAAACCTAATCTACTTATAACCTAGTTAAAGGAAAAATATCAAATTATGTAAACCAGAGAATATAAATGTGTAATATAATATGTAAATGTAAAATCAAAAAAGTTCATTGCGCGCTTTTCTCCTATCTTAAAATTCCCACAGAAAGAAGCAATCATAAGACTCATTATCCTGCTATAAAAGCCTTTAAACCGATTCAAAAGTCTTGAAATTCTAAATGCTTTCTGTATTGATTATTTTCTTTACCATTTCTTTACTCATATATATACCACAAAGCCTGAATGACAAATAAATAATATAATTGTGCGTCTCTACTTTCCCGCATTTACGGATATGAATCTTACCTAGATTTAGCACAAAGAATATCTAGGCTTAGTTTATTACGTTATTAGTTACGGGTTATTTTTAATGTCGCAGCGGCTGTAATGTGGCAAACTTTATTACTTTTACGATGGTCTATAAAACATTTATTACCTTTCTTAACTTGATTTTAAATTGTTTCTCTTCATTTGAAATCGTGAGCTTCTGTAATTCTACAAATATTTCTTAGTTGAATCGTATATTATTATGTAGATACCTACCGCGTTAAAAATACTTAAATAAATTGTAATTATTTTTTTTAGTTTCCCTTTTCACTTTTATACGTTTTTAACGACTTCAACGATCATCACCGACTTTCTTTAATGACTTTTACGAAAGTAAATATTCCTTATAAGTATGACTAGAAGGGAAAGCTCTTATAATACTAAAATTTGCAGAAAGGGCATGAACAATACGAAAAATCTATCGTTCTTTATTATGTAGGTACCATAGATTTTTAGGATCTTCTGTTTTGCTTATGCGTTACAAGGAAAATCTTTTTTTGATAAATATAGCAGTGTTATAGCAAACAAATTATTTAACTTCGGATATTTTACAAAGTTAAATAATAAACTATTAGATTAAACAGAAACCGCTTTGTAAGTGGAAACTGTCACGGTGTGAGAACATTAAATGCATCTTCCATTTAACGCACTACGATTCCTTTATGCTTTCTAAGACTTAATTTTGTTGATCTTACTGAGATTTCACTTGCACTTCTGTGTATACTTTGATTGTTATTATTGAAGAGATGATAAATTTAATAATTATGTGAATTTCTTATAGAGAGACCCCCACAAAAATTAAGTGGTATAGGAAAAGTTTCTGACATTAAATATCGAAGTAATGTTTTATAGTAGGATTCGTAGATAATTATTAATTAATTATTAATAATAATAGTGGCGCGAGATGCCTAATACTAGACTCTATGATGAATACAGAGATATAAAAGTAGGAAAGCTGGTCACGATTCACGAATAATTGAAAAATGATTTAAGTACAACTTCATACAATACAATTTCCTTCCGGAACATTGTCCCGAGGAAAAGAATGTAATAATAAAACACGGGTGGATGCTATCAAATCCCTTCCTCCTACCAACCGTGTAATGTACATATGACTTTCTTTTGTATTGTTCTTTTGTGTTTTTCAACACATACTAATTATGAATAGATTCGGAAAGCTTATGTGAATATATTTGTCTTTAGCAATACCAAATCACAATATAAGCAATAATATATTATTATGTATCATATTATTATCAGTATCTATTTATAATAGCATTCTTGTTTGTTAACTCATTATTCGCATTCGTAAAACGAGAAGATTTATCTGTGTGATCAGCCTCAACCTCTCATCAGCATGATCAGCATATATTCGCGTGAAAGTTCAAATTGAAAACATTTTCTTGGAACCCAATACATTGTTTATTTATGTTAAATTTAACAGACAAAAACATTAAGTACTGAATGATATTGGAAATGAACGTTCAAATTATGAAAAATTATTTCATTTATATTAGGTAAGTACCTATATATATTATTTGATTACTCAGGCACCAACATGGTCTTAATCTAGACTTTTTGTATAATCGTGACTATCTGACTCTTGTTAGATGAAGAAAATTTCGTATATATTATGTCACACTGGTTAAAGCTAATCTAAAAGCTTACAAACATAAAACAAAATTTGATCTGGTTTTATCGCTGACAACAGCATATTGCTCTATCTAGTTTTTCAGAGGCACATCCTATCTAGTTTAACCAAAATCCTATCGCCAAAATAGAGTACTTAGCGTTAAAGCCATAAACGATACATAGTATATTATTGTTATATTATATAACAAATGCATTTCACCGAATGAATAGTTCACCGCGTTTGTATCGTGAGAGCGGTGAAAATGTTTTTATTATAAAGTGAAACCGGGCCTTGACCGTCACGACCTCGGCTATGGAGTCGCGAAAGATGATTATTTTTTATTTATAACTAACACTTTTAACGTAGACTTATATTCTACACTAATCTTAACTAACGTTAAAAGAAGGTGGGGATTTTTGTATGTGTGTTGTAATGTATCATACAAAAATACAGGACCGATTTATATCACTATTTATATAAATTCTATCACTAGCTGTTGATCCTGGATCGGCGTGGAGGCGGGACGAGCAGTTATTATAGCAGAGCTATTATGCAATAATTTATACACTTACCAGATATGAGACATATTAAACATTTTATAAAAAGACTAGCATTCCGCCTGCGGCTTCGCCCGCGTTTTCAAAAAAAAACCCGCATAGTTCCCGTTCCCGTGGGATTTCCGGGATAAAACCTAGCCTATGTCACTCAGAAATGATGTAGCTTTCCAACAGTGAAAGAATTTTTCAAATCTGCCAAGTAGTTTCGGAGCCTATTCAATTCATACAAACAAACAAACAAAAAATCAAACCTTTCCTCTTTATAATATTTGTATAGAAATATATTTCATTCCTTATTACAAAAAAGGGTTGAGGTAAAAGAGGTTCATAACATATAAGTAACATTTTCAGGCTAGCTCAGAAATTTCGCTGTTTTACTGAAAATGTTGTTGTTGCTGTAATTTCAATGAAGTTTTTACTACTTCAGGTAATCATGATTATTCCACACATTTTTTGCATATATAACGAGGAAAGCTGCAACAGATTCAACAACATACAATTAAAATATTATAAAGATGACAGCTCCACAGCCGCCTCTGTGCGAGCTTCAGTTCTCAGCATTTAGGCAGATCGTGGAAAGTGCTCATGATCTCGTAACATTGGCGCCAATTACGCTTTCGAAGCTTACTGACGTGACGCAATTCTATCGCCGTGACCGGACACGTAACTTTTGGGCTACTATTACGATCTCATTTTGTCTATTTTCTTTATTGATGCTATTTTGGTTAGTTTTGTATTATTGTAACCACCTAGTTTAAATAAAAATGTTCTAAATTGCTATACCTATTATCAATATACAACGAGATTTTTGGGTTTGTTTTGTTTAGCTTGTTGAATGTTTCAATGCGAATTGAAGCTTAACAAAAATAAGTTACGTCTCTATTCATATTAAGTATATATGCAGTACAAAGAATGGAATCAATTTATGTTTTTGTAGAATTATTTTCACTAGACCGAAATATGTGAACAAATATTTTGCAATTTATAAGATCCACGCCAAAAAAAACAACTAAAATCTAGATTTATATAAATCTCGTGTCACAATGTTTGTCCTCAATGGACTCCTAAACCACTTAACCGATTATAATAAAATTCGCACACCATGTTCAGTTCGATCCAACTTGAGAGATAGGATAGTTTAAACATGTAGGTACCGAGCGAAGCCGGGGTGGACCACTATTATAATATAACTATATATAACAAACAATTACGCTAACATCGTAACATCCTTTCAACTCAACTAAAAAAACCTTGTTATTGTTAACAGCGCCACCTGTGAAATAAATGTTATAAGCACGTGCATTTCACTTTATTTTTAGAAAGGAGAACACAATAAAACTAGGGTACAATTTCTGCACTCAAACTTTTTAAGCTAGTTGTTATTGCAGACAATAGATGGCGTTGTAAACAATTTGTTAGAATAAAAGCACAAAAGTTTATCAACATCAAATATTGATCATAATATCACGATAATATATATTTTTATGGGATCTTTGAATCCATGTATAAAATTATCAAAAAGGCAATCCAAATTTAAAATTGATTTTTAACCTTTAAATGCAGGTCCGTTACTTCGACATACGTAGGTACCTTATTATTCCCGTCCGATTAGGGCCCTTCTGGCCTCCTCCACTCAAGCGACAGCTCAAGCCGAGGTTCGTGGTCCCCGTCAAGGGGGGACGCCCTTGTGCATGTCGCTACCAGGGTGAACCTTCAGTTCACCCCCGCGTCCGCGTTAAAATGTAGAAGCCCTTCTGGCTAACATTGAGAGACACCACAAAAAAAAAAAAAAAAAAAAAAAAAACTTATTATTAATTAAAACTTTAGATGACCTTAATTTACTATAGAAACGAGTATCATTATAGAAAAGTAAGCTCCTAATTGAGATCCTTACGTTACATTATCTCCTAAAATATGTAAATTAGTAAATATATAAATATAATAGAGCCATGAGCTAAGGCCATGAGCATATCAAGTAGGTAGGTCAAAATATTTTCATTTTATTACTTAGACCCACAGATAATATAATACTACACTGCAGCACGTAATTTATCCATAACTACTTTAAAATATGATTTGAAATACAGCATTTGAAGTATTATCTACATCAAAATATGATTATCTACGAACCTGTCTATTGAAAGAATAGTCTAGAAATATCATGCATGGTGGACCATGAACACTTAGATAATGTAGCCTTCTATTGTCATTTTACTTTCAACTCCACTTTAACTTTTAAAGAAAGTACCTTCCAGCAATCATCCATTGGTTATGTAGAGTCCGTGGAACCCACTTATGAAATATGTAGAATATACTTAAATTAGTTAAAAAACTGTAAAGTGAATTCGATATACCTAGAGAAAAACAATTCTATCGGTTGAACTATATAAAGGAGTTATACCACAAATCTTTTTTGTCTTTCATTCATTTTGAGTCCTAGAACTTTAAATGTTTTATATGTACTTCATTAAAAGGAAAAACAATCAGCTAAGACGTAGTTTAAAATCATCTTAAAAATAACGATGTAATTGGAAATACAGCCGATTTTTTAAAGCTACTATCTGGTTATCTTTGACATAAATAAAATAACAATATAACATAAAATTCTGCATACCCTGAAAAGAGAGGTGCATCGGTTTAACAAAAATGGGCGAAAGACGTAAAAAAGTAGGTGCGTTATAGTAGGTGCTAATATGTATGAAGACTCCCAAATGTATGATGACATTGTCACACCCCAAATATTATCGAGGTGCCATAACACATTACATCATATTCTTGCCGAAAGTGCAGTCATCGCTGCCCTACATAACTTTTATTACGGAAGCAAATTGACTTGTAGCGTGGTCTAAATAAAAAGGTTCCGCTACTTTATCATTGTCGCCTCATGTGAATTGTGACCATCGCTTCTTTATTCCATAAATATTTATCCAATAGCCA
Organism: Colias eurytheme; assembly: GCF_061535395.1. Classification (NCBI taxonomy): domain Eukaryota; kingdom Metazoa; phylum Arthropoda; class Insecta; order Lepidoptera; family Pieridae; genus Colias; species Colias eurytheme. The sequence continues at coordinate 7,475,126 of NC_142986.1, read as the reverse complement.
CCTTGATCTTTAAACATAAAAATCATAAAATATTCATGATGTCGTGAAAAAAAATTACAACGCTTTTAAATTAAGGTAAAAATTAATTGGATTAAAAAGGGGATTAATTTAAATTCCTACTGCAAGATTGCAAAATTGTTTCATAATTTAAAAAATCATGTAAGCTATGCTGGTTATCGAATTACCGAATACCAGCTAAGGCCTGTAAAACTGAGCAATACGTTTGGTAATGTTTAAAATCCACGCCACTTGAAAGCAACAACAATAGAACTATTAGGAGATGTCATCGTGCGTGCAAAAAACAAAAGCGGACTTAAAGAGATAAAATAGCGCACTGCACCTGATTCTTAGCATCCTATCTCTGCCCATTGTACCTGCAGTAACCATCCGGCACTCTTTAGAAATGGTTGTCTTCTACCTCTTATTACTACCCTGTGTCACCCTTGCGCATTCCGGAGCATATTCCTCCCCGCAATATGCTAAGAAAATGTACCCGAAGAATTTTGATACCAGCGCTTTGCTGCCTAAGGACAAGCCTGCACATTTTAAGAGCGAATCGATTGATCGGTATGATAATAGCCTGAACGATACTTCGCAATATGGCCGAGCTACGTTCTTGGATACAGCAGGGAGTTTCCTCAGTGGTGCTGGGAGTCAGGTTATGTCGAGCCTGGCAAAGGATTTCATAGCAAGGTCCACAGGGAGCAGTCAGGTTGGTTTTGACTGCATTTCGCAGGTTCGTATCGCACTTGTATATAGATTGCACGCATTTTTGCATGACTCAGCTTTGCGTTATCGGTCGTCCCAAAGTTTTTGTTCAACAATTCTTGGGTTGGTCTTTTGTTATGTTCAGATAACTTGTGTGTATTAAAAGTTAAAACATGCAAGCAATTTTATAATTGAAGTTAGCTTTAGTTTTAATTTTGTATCAGAAAAATATAAGTAGATACTTAAATAGTAGAAATCAGATAGAAGAGAAGAAAAGAAATCAGAATAGTAGAAATCAGAAAAATATAAGTAGATACTTAATTATTAGTAGTTAGTAGAAAAAATATAACAAAGCCATTCAGTAGGTTAATGCAGTAGCATAAAATAGTTTTAAATAAATGCTAACGATATTTGAGAATGGTACAAGTTGGTAACTTTACCTTCCAAATTGAAAAAAATATTATAGCGGTACAAAGCCGTTTCCATACGTTACAAATAATCCATTACAACGTTTTCTCAAATAGGTACTCAGCTTAAATCTGACCAATCTGGTGATCCTCATAGTTTTGAAGGCTCTAGTACTGGCTGCGGGATTCTTTGGAGCTGGTGCTTGGAAGGGTCACCATTATGGAAGGAGTTTAGAAGGTACCATTTAAACATGCTACGTATATGAGAGTCAATTGATTCTGTACTAACGGTAGTTTTTTTGAAAATATGGCATAGGAACTTACTAGCGCGCGGGACACACGGACGAACCTACGGGCTAAAGCATGTTATTCTTGTATAAGCTAAACTAATAATTAATAATTAATAATAAGTAATTTTACCAACATTAATACTTAGGTTTTATTTTTTTTTTTTTTTTTACTAACAAATGGATCTACGATATCCGAATTTTTGATGCTAAATAAATAAAATAAATAAATAAATAAACAAATTTCCAGGTATAATAAAAATAAGTATTATCGCTTGAAAGTTAAAATCGTTACGAACATACCTACTTGTATTTTCGCGTTTATCATATAAGCAGGAATTTATACTTAAAGCACAAATATTATAAAAGAACAAAAATTAGCACCAATTTGTGAAGATATTACAAGATTAATACATAATGTGATGAATAATAATTAGCCGGTTATTTATGAATCAATAACCAGAAACCATAACAACTAACTAATTAAATACAAAAAGACGTATAATTTCAATGGGCTAGAGCTTTTCATCTACCGCATTTTGCTTTTCGGTAGACTATTTATTATACTCAAATAAAAACGAGGAATAAATAGGTTCGCACGCGCCTACATCTTACATATCAGGAAATAATCATAATAAACTATAAAATGTCCACAACAATAATCCGGAAGCTACTAAGTACCAACTAGTTCAGTAAACATACATCTGCCTAGTGTTCTCACTTCCTACTTACTATTCTAGACTTTAAACCAACGTAATAAAGAGTATTTTAACAAATGTTTAAATATTTAAGCCTTTGACCACGTGCCGAAACTGACCATCAGGGCTATTAAGTTAATCCAATAGAGTTGGATGCGTTTTTCTTGTCCATTCTCGAAGTAATCCCATTGCAAGGGATAATCTGCAGACACCGTGCGTTAATGACTGTCAGATTTGCGGAAATTTGTTAAATAAATTGTAATGGATCAGTTATATACTGTTGATATTTTTTTTTGTAAATACTTAATTTTTAAATACTTTTATATCTAAAGTAAATGATAAATATTTACGAACACTCAAACAGAGCGTTCGTAAATATATAACATATATATCCCCAAATTACGCTAAACGCGCTTGTAAAAAATGTAAATCTATGTATTCTATTCAAAAGAAACAAAAACCACTTGCAATTAAATTTCTTATTTTATATTAACAGATAACAAGAACGCATCATACATAACAGAAGACGAAATCCTCTTATATGTGAGCTATCTAGTGGGTCAGCAGACGCAAGACTACGGCTGCCTGTACCGTCTGGCTTGCCAGAAGCCGCACCAGGCCGCCATCTATGCTTCGGGAGCGGAACTCATATTGCAGGGAACGAAACTTGTACAGGGGTATGGTTCAATATTTTTTTCAATACATTTTTATAAGTATAAATATATATAAAACGAATTTAAATATTAACCACACTATCTGTATCGCTCCGTTATTAATAATAATATATTTTAATTGAATTTTGATTTCGCCTAGTGCGGGAACCAATGAATTTTCTAACGTCTAGCTTTAAGTACCTACACGCAAGTCTACGGCCTCATCTTACTATCTCCCTTGCATATATTTCTGATTAATTTTTATGGACTGAACTGTTTTAATTAGGTACAATAAACAAATTTGTACACAACTTAAGTGAAATTTCTTCATTTATTCTTCTTCTTAATACCTATTTAAACGGATCAACTAACATACATACAAAAAACTTAACACAACACAATATGAACAAAGAAAAAAAATCCACACTACGCATTATCCTTTATTGTCTTTTATCGTCACCAATAACTTAACACAACGTAATTAAATGTCTTTAACTTTTAGGAACAATATTACGATGTACAAAAAATTTAAAATATTAACGCCACACATCCTTTATCTTTTAATCTCACTAATAACAAATGATAAATTAGACCTCATTCACACGAGAGCTTTTTTAACGTCCGTTAAAAAAGCGTCCAAATAGAACAAATGCATTCCCAAGTATATGTTCACACGTCAGCGCTTTTAAAGCGCGACGCTTTTTTATCGCGCAGTGTTCTATTTTCAACGCTCGGCGTTGGGCGTTAAATAAAATAGACCATAGGAAACTTCTTACTATTATTCAGACGAGCGCTAAAAAAGCGCCGGCGCTGCGTTCAGTATGCCGCACGCTCGCTCAGCGGTAGCACGTGTTTGTTGTGCTTATAATCATCAGAAAATCGATACGATGTCGTGGATTGTTGATCCCGAACTATTAATTATAGATGTGGAGTCTCGTCCGTTCCTGTATTCAAAATCGTTATAGACATTTGAAAATAATTAAAAAAATTCCGGGGTATTGCCTTAACTCTTCGTACAGTGTCACAAACTGCCCTTTTAAGTATCTCTGTTCATTCAGAGGATGTACCCAGAATGCCTTTTGTTTCCTTTTTCGTCTTTTAATAACACAAATCGCTAGTGCCAATCTTTCTTTCTTTCAAATATACCTAACATATAAAAATTAAAACAGTAGGTTTTTTTATCATATTCCTTTAAGTAACATGTTTATCGATGACGAGTTTGAACAAATACCTAAGTAGGTACCTACAAGTAGTTTATTAAGAACAAACTTTCCGAGGAATTCTAAGCAAATATAATAATATAAATATCATAAAGATATTACGCAACTGACATTACGTAATTATTTTAGCAGAAACCATTTCCACGTCTTACTGAAGCCAGAGACGAGACATGAGTGATTTTAAAGCGTTAGTATGAACAACCACAGAGAGAACGTTTAAAAAGCGCCAACGCCGGGTTTTAACGCAACGCTTTTTTAACTCTCGTGCGAATGAGGTCTTAGTCTTGCAGGAACAGTATTAATTTGAATAAACACACAAATCAAACATAAAGTTTACTACTCCACACACCATTCTTTCAACTTTTTTTACGTCATAAATTAACAATAAACAAATGTCTTTCAGGAACAGTATTGATTTGGAACCATACGAGCACGTATCACACGGCATCCAGCAGGCCACGGCGTGGGGCGAGCAGGGCAAGCCGTGCGAGCAGCGATACCAATGTAGCTAGTTGCTTATGAGATTCCATAGAATCGTGGCCCTGGAATTGTTTAATGCTTTAAGTGGCGATGTCATATTTAGGTGTAGATTATTAAAATTTAAAGTCTGTTCAAATAACGTGAGTTTGTTTAAGGCAGAAGCATTAAACTGTCTGTTAGATCAATAAACAAAATTGAGATTAATCCATTTATGTAAGTGACTTTAATTAGTATCTACTTATTCAATCAACATGGCCATTCTACTTATTAAGTGAAATTATTTATAAACATGTTTAAAAATTCCAATTTATAGTGACAGACATATGTTCTCTGGCATTTTATTGTGAGTAATTTTCTGATATTTTTAATTAATTGCGTAATGACCATGCAAATTTGTACTTGATACATTGAATACTTGAATTTATGTAATCTTATCGAAGCGTACTTTGTAAATAATTTTACAATAAAGAAATTAAAATTATATCATTTGTTTTATTTCTATTTTCTGTACACCTCAAACGCTTTTCCCTATATATTTTTTAATCTAAAGTGTCTTCTATGCATACGAGACTTAGCCGTCGCAATCTGTGTCTTCCGTCTCTAACATACGGTCTACTTTTACTGGAATTATATTTATTTTTGTTACATTATATCCCACCTGTGCTATATAGAGCCAGCGGCCACAACTCTGGGCGTCCTCTCTGTTGGGTTGTTAATTCGAGCGGCGCGGTACTCCGCGTACGAAACATAGCCGTCACCGTCGGTGTCGTCCGTCTCTAGAGTACGGTCTACTATTGCTGGAATTTTAAAAAGGTAAATTATAAGAAATTTTTAAAACAAGACACAAAATGATTAATTTTTTTATTTTCCTCGTCTTTTTTGGGTTGCCTGGTAGAGATCGCTGCCACCGATAAGGCCGCCTACTGTACTTTGATTAATTATTTATTGTTAAATTTATAAAATGTTTCCTATATGGTGTACAATAAAGAATTTTTCATTCATTCAATCATTATCAAATCTCAAAGATGGGATACAAATGAATATATAGATTAGCTCTTTGGGAATTTTTATTCAAGTATCTTTCTTTCGTAAATTATATCGTTTTATATTTCTTACCAATATACGTCGCAATATTATTAGCTTCTGGCTCTATGGAATCTTCGACATCTGAGTGAGGCTCGTGTTCCATTGTATGATACACTGCCTGAAATTAATTATTTAGTTATTCTTAAGTTATTAATAAAATACATAAATGACTGATAAAATGAAATAAAGTTTCAGTGTCCGTGTTCTTCAATTATTCGATATCATAGATAAAACAATAAAGAACAAAATATAACATGTGTTTTATTTAACCTTTAGCATTTCCAGACCGTCCAACATGGAGTTCCTATCAAAGTCGTGTGCTGAAAAATAATGGAATTCCAATTCCTCCGGGGTCATATTAGCCAACAATTCCGGAGTCAATTCTTGTACATCCTCTTCGATATGTCTGAAAATATATTATTTACCTTAGTTTATATAGATATTATTATGTGAAAAAATGCTCTATCAAGTTTTCATCATAAATTAGGTACCTACTTGAAAGATTGGCTCAATTTATAATATGGATTCTCGTATTTAAAAGAAATAAAAAGTATTAAGTAATTATATCAAAAAATAAAAATAATTAAATAAATATTCAAGCAAATAAATAAACAAATTGGAATGAAACAAACGGAATCAGCTTTAGCTAAATGCTACACGAAACAATTATTTCATGTTGATACTTATAATAATAATATAGGTATTCAATGCAGTTTTAATAATGGAGCTTATGTGTTCATCGCAAAGGAACGGAACTTAGATCTTTAAAAAACCATAAGCAGTAACGCACTTGGTATCATGAAGCAGCTTTGACTCCCTGGTTAGCTTCTCCGTTCCTCTTGGCACATAGTGATGGTGAGCTTGTTCCACACCATGTCCATGGGGGTGGTGTGGCCCGCGTCGCATACAGCATGCCATGCCGCTTAGAATTACTATTATGATGGCTAATGAAAAGATATTCGAGTATTTAGTAGGGGCACAGATAATATAATACTATGGTAGTGGCACTCAGCTTTGTGAATCGATTGAAAAATATTCTTAAGTAGCCACAAATGTGTGTGATTACTTAACTGCCAACCATTGTTATTTAGATTTCTATGCTGCCAACATATTTTTATACGACGTATGCGGTTGTGTTAATTAAATAAACAAGAAAGAAATAAACAATTATTTTTTAAATGAATTAGCTTTTGACTGATGGTAGAGATATTGTTTTCTTAATAAATCTTCTTCATCAAAAAAAACACCATACTATTCTCTAATTTACGAATGCATCATTATTGGCAACCTTTCATACAAATAAAGTTAATAAATAACCTTTCACACGAATCACGAGTATTACTGCATAAACTGAAAAAAGAACGTGTCCAGTATTTCTGACCATAAGCACGACAATAATAACATTGCACCTACGCATTTTTTCTATAACTACCACAAAAAAGTCAAACCGGCACGCGCCTCAACGACAAATTACTCCATACAAATCTTGCCATAGCGCATACCTGTCCATCATTGCAAGGGGTGGGCAGCTGGCGCCCCCGGGGGTACCAGCGTGATGGCACCCCATTGAGACGCAATATTCACACCTCATTTCACATTATGCTATTAGTTTTGAAATCGTGTAGAAAATCTAGGCTAAGAAATGACAATTAGCTCGGATTTAAATGAAATGTAGAGCACATTTGATTTGTAATTATTTAGTTGAGTATTAAGTTAAAAAAGTATAGGTAATAAGACATTTTCATACTTTAGAAAGTAAAACCGTGCCTTTTTCATATTTAAATATTTATTTATTTTTATACCTGTACATTTTGCTTTATTAATCCTTACATTATAGAAGAACTGATTTATGCTGATTTATATTGAGAATAAATGCGCCTCTATGAGCTATATTATTGCTTGAGAACATAAAAAGTACATCATCAAAAACGACTAAAAAATACGCCAATCATTCGTGTAGCAACTATTCGGTTCACATCCCAAAAAACATACCGCTTTTAGTCTACAAAAGTGGCATGAACAGAACATGACACTATTAACAAAAACACACCAGCCTCACATTACAAAATAACAAAACAGGTGTTAATCAGCGCCCCATCCGAAAATCTATTACGATACAATTTCAATACATCGAATGAATTATTTATATTCGCGACCCTCTCAATCAAACTGTACAGTTGTTTCGTAGGAAAGACGAGACCGGGTCGAATCGGACCCTACTTTGTAGTATAAAATGAAGCCATAATGGAGGACAAATTATGCGCTTCGTGACAAGTGCGCTCCGTATGTCGGGGTGTCCGACACAAGCGGTTTACATCTGACACACTACTCGCTATTGTAGGGAACAAAAATATGAACTTGATGTGTCTATCCTCGCGGATATAAGAGATATTTAAAATGGGTCAAAAAACTGCATCGCTAGCTATAGCTACTAGAACTTTTCTGCTATCATATTAAAATTAGTCTAAATTGTATGCATACATATTTATAGCTTATTGTTTTTTTATTTATATTGCTTTATTATATTATTCATTTAAATCCCAAATCACACAGTATTGTCAAGTAAAAAGTTCTCGCCAACCTTACTTAATTTGCTCTATAATTTCACTCTACCACATCTAATTATTTATCGTATATCTCCACTTCATACTTCAGACTTCGAACTTCGAACTTTTTTATTTTTACAATTTTTTTTTTCATTTGATTATTCGACATCCATACATACCATGTGTCACGACACCAGCGCAACCCACTGCATTATCGCCTTATAGCGCCCTAATCTCATGATTACAATGGACACAACCACGGCTCATAGACTCCTTTATACCTTATCTTTGGTTACATTTCGTATAAAGTGATTATACTCGTATTAACCATACCGCAGTGAGGGATATGCATCGTAAAAAAGCTGTAGAATACTGAGTAGAGGATACCTTTTTTATTTTTGTTTTGTTTTGTTGCCAACAAATTATGACCTATCTTATGCTAATCAACTAGAGCTATTAATTAGTCGAATATCAGGAATATTATTCAAGCATGCATATTAAATTGTAATGCACATTAAATAAATATATAAAATAAGGCATATGCAGTAATAGGTAGCTGAAAAATATTAAATATTTGTTTGAAGTATTTATTCAGATATTCATAATGGAAGCTACATAAGAGAAGCTAATAGTTATTCGTTATAAAAACAGTAATTGATTTGTTGCGACTATCTTATTACACTATCCTTAGACACTATCAATACAAAGCCAATACAAATATCTTCTCTGTATAGAATTTTACTCTACAATTACCATTGATTCGTAAAATTGTAGGTTATATTGACACTATTTGTAAATAGTAGATACTATTATTATAATATGTACTAGGAGACCAATAAATATTTTATCGTATAATAACAAAACATCCTTTGATCAAAACATCATTATTTTAAGAAACTTTTCAATCATAATTTAGCCATTTGTCATATTGACACAATAAAAACAAATCATACAAGTGAAGTCGTATAAAACTAAACAGGAATCAGTATAAAATTACCTACCTTCAAACCTCATCCTCACATTACACGAAATCTTGATTATCTTCGAACAATATCAATTTCACACATAATTGCTTAAAATTTGTGATACAAACACTCCATATTCTGACAGCTTTCAGTTTTCAGACATGGCGGACTTGAGCTTGACGCTTGCGCAGTATGCTGAAATGAATGTGTACCGAATTTCAACTGCATAAGACTTAAAATCATATGACATTAGTGTAATTCCCGCGCATGTCTTTTTGGTCCCGAAAATAGTTCGCTAAACGTTCACGTCATTGTTTCGTGAAAAATATAATAGATGGCGGTATAAGTATCCCTAGTATTGGAAAACCACAGGAAAACTAATATAATGGAAAATATTGAATAAATAGCTGAAAAAAAAAATAAAATACTTTAATTTTTTTCTAGATCGACTCTAACAATTTGGCTACGGCATTCAAACAGCCATGGTTCGTAATATTTTTTTTTTAATAAATGATTAAAAAGGTACTAATTTAAATAAAAAGTGAGTTAGTATCAAGATTTATTCGACATTTTAAGGAAGGCATATTTAGTATTAGAATAGATGAGGTGATCTAAAATCTATACTAATACAATTAGACTAAAATACTATTGGCATTGAGACTAGTAAAAAGCAATTCCATAAAATGTAGGTTCACTTTGTCAATATTATTTATAAGTTTAACTCTAAAAGCAACCCCTTATCTAAATACATTATAAAAGAAACTTACAAGAAATGAAAATAATTACGTCAGCCATCAATAAAGACCTCTGAATGTTTTAATACATACTCATTTTCTCGCAACCCACCACTGAAAGAGATCTTTATTCCTTTAAAGATAGGCGCTGAATTTACTGACATAACAACGCAATCCCCGCAGCAAAACAGCTTATAACAAAGTTTCTCCAGACGATAATAATTCTTAATTCTAAGTGTTAAGTTGTTCTTTCGTTTGCATTGTTGTTGAGAAGAAGCGTTTTATAGTTAAATTGTTTATGTTTGTAGCGATCTGTTAAAAAGAGACGGGCGTATGTAAGCGTGTGAGTATCGTATGATCAATACATCGGGGGATGCGTTATACGGAGGCTTCCCTAATGGTCGTTTTCTTACATTTGCATGCTAATTGATTTCACCACTCAGAACATTCCTTTTGTCTTATGTGTGACGCAAATTGCAACGAATTAAGTCCCGTCGCATTGTGTTGAAGTTTAGTAGAGTAGTTTAATGCTTTATATGTATACTAGCTTTCCACCCGCAGCTTCGCCCGCGCAGTCAAAGAAAAACCCGCATAGATCCCGTTCCCGTGGGATTTCCGGGATAAAAAGTAGCCTATGTCCTTTCTCGGGTATCAAAATATCTCTATACCAAATTTCATGCAAATTGGTTCAGCAGTTAAGACGTGATTGAGTAACAGACAGACAGACAGAGTTACTTTCGCATTTATAATTGTATTAGTATGGATTGTATAGCTATTTACGTTTTTGCTTTTAAAATTATTTACATAGGTACTGTGCAAAATGATGTCTTGTAAATATAAACATAAGAAAACAAAATTATTAATACTACAGGAAATACCAAGAACTCACCTTAGCCGTTGCCTTAGCCTCTTAAGGGCTTGGTCTAGTAGTGCAAACAAATGCATCCTGTCATCCTATATGTAAATAATACAAATGTACTAAGGGAAAGTTGCTCCACTTAATTTTTAAAAATTAAATCATTCGTATGCATAATTTAATATTCGTAATAAGTACCAAAAATGACAATTTGAAACAATTTTCGTGAAAATTACACCGGGTGATTTTTTTTATCAGTACACAAAATTTGCGAATACTTTCTATTGATATCTTCAACTTCATGTTTATATAACTCATCAACTTTTACAAAGAAATTTGGACGAAATATAAAAAAAAATAAGCTTTCCATACAAAATGCATAACTCTATACATTTTTTTCGACCTAAGTTTCTTAGTGAAAGTTGTTCAGTTTAACTAATAAAACGGATAAACAAATTTTGTATATAATAAAAAAATGTAATGTTTGTGTTAAAAAATTATAAAATAGAAAAATACGCAAATGAAAACAAAAGATATTTATTTCTAACTAGCTTCCGCCCGCGACTCCGTCCGCGCGGATGTCGGTCTTCGCGTCTTCTACAGATTTATTATATTGGTTAGGGAGCCAGGTGCAAATTTGGTTAACTTTTTCCTCTCAAGAGATAATTCGTCAGACGCATGAGAGTATAGTATTATAAAGCCTCGTGAACGTCAGCTGGCGCTCGGTTGGGGGGGTGAGCGGTTGTAGCCTCCCACGCACATAGGAAAAAAAATACATTCATTCATTCATTTCCTCTCAGCTAAAAATTTGTCAAATTGTAGCTAACCCAATATCTCAACGAAAAAAAATAGTCAGCTGGTTACAACATGGTGTATTATACGTCAGCTGGTGTCTCGAACATGAAAGTTAAATTTAAAGAAAAATTTATTTTCCGTTATTTCCTCTCAAACAAAAATTTACCTGATGATAGCTTATATGTAACTGTGGATAAATATATATGTCAGCTGGCTGTATCTTGGTGGAAAAACCGTCAGCTGATACGGGAGGCTACAACCGCTCTTCCCCCCAACCGAGCTCCAGCTGACGTTCACGAGGCTTCATAATACTATACTTTGATGCATTTTACTAATTACCGCTTGAGAGGAACTTGGTCATAAAATCTGCTGCTGGCTCCCGGACCATATGTATTATGTATAATATTATATAGATTTATATTGATAAACCTAATAAATCTTTTGCTAGCATTCTGATGCTTTATCGGTTGCACTGGATTTATCTCTTTTTTTTTCAATCGCTTGAATGATATAGGATGGGTCCTTGATGGGCATCGAATGCTGAAGTCTCGAATCAATCAATTCTGACAGTATGCAATTTATGTAAAATCTTGATAATGGTCCATCATTTTATTTTGCCTAAACATTACATAATTTTTTATATATTCTATTTTTAACGAATGATTCACTCCAGTCCAAACAGCAAAGACTTCTGCTTCTTCAACGTCTAGTTGCAGAAGCAGAAGTCTGCTTATTTGTATTTCAAAAGTGTTATTTTTTGCATTGTATTTCAAATATTAATTTTTTTATTTTTAACCGCATCTTCCGCATTCATGTCTTTTGCCGGAATTAGACATTTAACTTCTACTAGTCCCATTTTCCCTTTTTGATATGGGAGTGTATAAAGTAAATTTTTTAGATATTTCTCGTTATACTTTTAAAAAGTTATTATTGTCATTTTGCTCATTAGGTAAAGTAATTTCGATATCAGTTTTAAGTTTTTTGATACCTGCAATAATAACGTCATAATCGCCTGCACATACTTAACGATTACACCCTGTATACAATCCACCATCCACATTCATAATGTTTTCCTGTCCTCCTCTCCTTTACGCTGTTCACCGATACATTTTAAATGAGTAAATCTGCTACCACTGAAGGATGTTTCATTGTGATCAGCAAATTTTCACCACTGTTGTCGATTATTTGTTTTTCATTTTTAATCAGCAATTGGGAATCATCAGTTTTGTTTTTTGCAGATTGGTGATGTACCCTAACAATACGTCGAAAAGGGAAAGCATCAACGAATTATCGTTTTCGTCCTCTTTTTTTATTCTTCGCGTCTCTGTTACTTGTGTTTGTTTAGTTCTCATCACCCACTGAATTTTCTATGTTATTGTGATCTTCCATTACATCTGAGTTTTGATGATGTGATGATAATCCATTTTTAATATTGGTACTTAGAGTTGGTGGACTAAACTAGAAATGGCGGACTAAATTTGTCAGCGCATCTGTAAGATCAGAATATAAAACCAACATCCTGTATTTAAGTTACAAAATTAATAATCAAACAACATGCCGCTACGTTGAAAATGACTAGAAGAAAAAATTAAAACACCTCGGCATATAATTTTGGAGTAAACAAATCATTTTCCCCGTATGGGGATTTCCCCGGATGAACTTGGGAAGTTAAAGTTCTCAATACAAGTTTATATTATATTTCGTATTTCTCAAACGAAACGAAAATGAAGTTCCAAAAATGTTTATTCATTTTTGGAACTTCAAAAAAAAAAATATTATAAGAAAATTTATGAGCTTACTTTAGTTTTAAAGAAATATACATCCCTTTACTGACACCCCGTAAAAAAAAGACATTGTTGCCAATCACCTTTGCAATCTATTTGGTTTCATTAACTTTATGTTCGAAGATAATTTTTTTTCTAGTAGTTACACGCGTATTTTTTTCGTTTATTTTCCATATCGAAATCAAATGTTTAAAAATACGAATATTTGCACAAAACTAAGATAAAAATAATCAATTAACAAAAATATTAAATTTAATGAAGTAGAGCAACTTTCACTTCGGTATGAAGGAAAATCGAGCGTAGAGCACACGTCAGAACGCTCCGGCCCAAGGAGCGCGACTAAAGAAATTCGCTAGGATTTTTCCTAATTATTTTAAATATTTTTTTAATATTTAAAGAATTATCAAAATTCAAAAAAAAATTTTTTTAAAGGATTAATACTCATTGGTCTTCAACCAACTCGAATAAATTAATGGAAAAAATAACTTATAGCAGTATTTATCAATAGATTTTGTAAGGCAAAAAATGGGAAATTTAATGAATTTATAACGTTCTAATTAAGAAAATCGTAAGTTTTTTGGAAATTGTATTCAGCACTTTTTAATAACGACTATATAAGGATAATAATGCGCTGATCAGATTGTATAAATTGTAATCGGTTGCAACGTAGTGAGTGCACAAACTTAGCTCGAAATGTCTTTGGGGGAAAGAGACTTATCTTGAAGGCCTGATTAAGGTAACATAAAGTAACTTTATAAATGTGAAAAAATTCACGCGCATTGCGTATATAACACTAATTGATAAACAAGAAAAAAAAAATTCAGTTTATCATTTCATTAGCCGGGAAAAAATTGTCAAATAACTTGTTGAAAACGCAATTTTGCTAGACTGCAGCCTTAAGTGGATATTTTTCTTTTAATGTGACACTTTCAACGGAAATGTTTTTACAAAAGCTTATTCTATGATTTTTGGCACGTTCATTAATTAAATAACACCTAATATTAATTTTTATTTGAATGGATTATTATATACGTCTTCGATAATACTAGTTGTGATTTCTACTTCAAAGTATCATTTGTTTCTACTATAATCATGTCATAATCATGTAGATATTAAATTTCATATAATGATTGGTACGAGTAGGTAATTAACCTAATGTTATTATTAAGTTTACATACACAGTTGTAATTTATAGGTAGGTATAGATACATTAAAATACATGTGCTTACATAAGGAATTAAATATATGAAACCTGTAACAGGTTTCTAGACAAGCATAGCCTGATTAACTATTTACTTGAGATATCATTTTACGCATTCACAAAGCAAGCAACGATGAAAGATATCGTCTGGTAAAATTACGCAGAAGTTGATAGAAACTACTTACTCAAATAACAAAATAGAATAATGCATAATTGAACTAAAATAGAGAGGTAGAGTAGATTGTGCCTACTCTATTAACTTTTTATTGCTTCGTAAAGATAATTCCAAAAGTTATTTTGTAGAAACTTAATATGTTTGAAAATGGAGCAAAATTCAATATTGAGATCTTTTTATTAAAAAAAAAAACATGAAAATCAAGAGAATTCACTTGGACTTGGATGCCTTAGCCCAATTTAAAAAACACAATTATAATCCTATTAATATTATAAATGTGAAAGTTTGTATGGATGTTTGTTACTCTTTCACGCAAAAACTACTGAACCGATTACAATGAATTTTAGCACACATATAGAGGGTAACTTGGATTAACACATAGGATAGGTTTTATCCCGGAAATCCCACGGGAACGGGAACTATGCGGGTTTTCCTTTGAAAACGCGGGCGAAGCCGCGGGCGGAAATCTAGTGTAAAATAACTCCACCTACCAAATATGTCATCCACCTTACAAAATATGCGATCGAATAGGTACTTTTTAAAGCTGTTTTTCAAATTTATAAACACACATTAATGTACAGTCCCAAATCCGAGATTTGTGGCTAGGGAGGCGCGGGCGTTGCTAGGCAACGCCGGGAGGCGGGCATCCCGGATCACTTTTAAACTTTCATGTCGGAAAGTTTTTAAGGTTTGCTTGTGGCACTCAGAGTCTCTTCCTTTTTGTTTTATACTGCTTTAAACGTGATACTGATGTACCTGTACATTGTTTTTATTTCGTTATTTTACTTTTTTGAGTTTTATCCTACTTAGATTGATGTCACTTTTAATGTTTGTTCAAAGTGACCGTGTACATTTCCTACACTGGTATATAAATTTAAACCAATAAAAATATATTTGCTGTAAACTTGCTAGATTTTTTGGTAGGTATGTGTTTATTGGTAAAATTTATAAACTTAGGAAGAGGAATGCAAAATAAACCTAACTAGAGGGAACTAGAAATATAGGATTTGCGTGTATGATCGGTTCAACCTAGCGAGTTAACATTATAGTGCTTCCAAATTTTAATTAAAAATTCGACTAGTACAGAGAAACTTTTCCTTCTCCTTTTTGGTTAAAATAATACCACAATTGTATTCAACCATCTACAGAGACTCTCACAGAAGTCCAAATAGAAACTGTCTCTTTTACAGATATTGAAATAAATAAATCTAACTTAATTAAAAACAAAAACTTAAAGCATCAAAGATTAATTCTTATCAACCTTGAAACATGAAGCAGATCCCCTCAATAATTCAAGAAGTCGCATGAAAAGTTTCCAAGCGTTGAGAGTGTTCCGTACAAAATTGATGAGCTAAGGAAACCGCGTTCTGCGAAGCCAGAGAACCCGATGTTGCTTTTAGCCCCATAATTGGTAAGCTTTTAAGACCGCGCATTCGTTTGACGTTTACCGTTACCTACTTGGAAAGATATAATGTACCTTCTTTATTATGTTCGGATTTTAAAAATGTATTTTTTTATGTGTAATTTAAATACCCAAATAACGGATAACTGGGATAGAAAATAAAATTAAAATAATAATGAGTTTTTATCAACATTATTGCACATTTCGGACAATAGAGCACTACCTACCTAAGTGCTCTATTGTCACCAAATCAAAAAATCACGATCCACAGTTTATCTTTAACAATTTCCAAAAACTTTTTATACTAAAAAATACCTATACCAATAGCAAGAGGTATAAGGCCCTGTAGACAAAGTAACAATTAAAAAACGATAACGAAGTTAGAAAATGAAAAATGTATGGGATTGACATTAGATAGACCACGTGATCTAACGCGGCGTATGTCAATCCCATACATTTTTGCCTTTTCTAACTTCGTTATCGTTTTTTAATTGTTACTTTGTCTAAGGCCCAAGATTATTTATTTCGATTATTATCATTAAAATAAAGTTAATTGAGAAAAATTTTGCGTGGATATCAGTTGGTCTTTATGAATGTAAACAAGATATCTTAAGAAAAACTCAACTTATAACTTTGATTTTCATTTTCATCAATTTCAAAATTCAGAAACTGTATATCAAAAACTTTACAACCATTAATCTCTACGGACTTTTATAGCCATAATATTTACAGGGTTCTCCATTTTCATTAAAGTAAGTAACTTTTCGCATCGACACTAAACTAATTTTTGTTTGGCTGCTGACACGTGGCCGTAATAAAAAAGTTAAACGTTCTAATTTCAAATTATAGAGGGCGACAACTAGCACGCGAACATAATTGGGCGGCAATTTTGACAGCAGGATAGGCGCGAATTTTTCTGTCAAAATATTTTTGCAAACAATTGGCATTCTATTCAGCGCTTACAATTTCCACGCCCACATTTTTGTAACAAAACAAAACCACAATTAGCGTAATAGTAACATGTAAATTTAATTTACATTGTAAATTCAACAATGGCATTTTAAATCTAAGTGCTCCCCCATTTTTATTGAGTCACGTTAAGCAATGATATTTCGTAATATTCATGCAAATTATTAATTGCCTCTCTCAATTAACCTGTTTAGCAAATCAGAAATGTCATGTAAATATTTGATAGCTGAAAATGACTCGAAAGGGAAGAATTATAAAATTATATCTCAAACGTTTCGTTTCGAGTCTCTGAAAAGGGTACGCTTTTAAGAGCTGTAAAAGGCGTATTTTGTCCCTGTCACACGGATCAACTATTAGGCCAGGTGCTGACCTCTTTTGAGGGTCATTTCTATTTGGTGAAAATTTTTCCCTTTTCGTAATAGCGAATGATGAAATGGATTTCTCAAGCTTTAGGCTATTACCAGTTGCTCTGATATTTTCTATAATAATTTTACTCTACATAATTTCGAAACCACATCAGTACCTACCTATACTTAGATTACTTACATTAAACTGCATTTTATTTCGTGTCGCATGTCCTAAGAAAAAGAAACAGTTTTTATTCCCCATAACTAAAAATGTTCTATCACTTCAATTCATCCATAACAGACTACGAACCAAATCTCATACATAAATATGTACTCGAGCTCCACAGAATCAAATGAAATAATAATTAAAGGGTATTTCAAAGAAGCTGTCCGATATTCGGGATGGATAGCGAGACGCCCGTAGCTATTAAAAACTTATTAAACCTCATCTCGGCCAATTACACCCTAGTTACAGGCCCTTCCTCACGGGAAAGTTAAATGTAATGATACAAAATTCTCATCAACGAAATGAGAATCCTTTGTTATGTTTTGGATACAGTGTATACTGAATTCTGTATAGGTACCTATGATGTTTATTTATTGTGTAAAATATTTTTATTAGAAAATTGATACTCGTAAGTCGTATATCGTGATCGAAATACAAGGTTACAGAGGCATTTGTCATGTACAAATTAACAATATTTTGAGACTATCCATGTTGTTAGCTAATTGAAGCTTTCTGTTTTTGAAAGCTATTTTTTTATCAGCCCAGCAGGATTTCACTTTATTCGTCACTTACAATTTTTTCTTTTATGGAACATAACCTCGTACTGATAGATAGACTACAGGCCCATGTTGAAAAAATTATGGGTCATTTGACCCACCACCTGACCTATCTAGAATGATATAAGAGCATAAAATAATAAGATTCAGCACTATGACGTCACTTGTAAGCTGTCCACCTGAGTGCAGATGAGAATTCGAAGGTTCAGGTAGAGATTTTCTCCCCTTGTCTCCATGATTTTTGTACGGCGTTGCGGAATAATGGCTTAAAAGCAGTATAGAAATAGTATGACACAGATGCCGTACAAAAATGGTGGTCCACAAAGTCGGAATTTATTTTTATTTTTCGACAGTTGCCGGGGTAAATTTGGTCATTTGATTTTGTACGGCATCTGTGTCATACTATTTCTATACTACTTTTAATCAATTATTCCGCAACGCCGTACAAAAATCATGGAGACAAGGGGAGAAAATCTCTACCTGAACCTTCGAATTCTCATCTGCACTCAGGTGGACAGCTTACAAGTGACGTCATAGTGCTGAATCTTATTATTTTATGCTCTTATATCATTCTAGATAGGTCAGGTGGTGGGTCAAATGACCCATAATTTTTTCAACACGGGCCTGTAGTCTAAGAGCAAAGCGTATCTCAGTCACTCAGACTCCTTGCCTGCCTACGTGCGTAAAACAAAACAAATCATTCATTTATTTTGATTTATTTCGTTCATGAACTTCGAAAATATACCATGAAGGATATATAAAACCTCTTTAAAGACGAGATATGCAGGTTCGGTTAGCGGGCGGATGAGGTCCGGATGCAGCCGTCCACAGGAAGCAGCCACGACGTTTCTACGTCTGCAATAAATTATCTGACTCTTTAGCTTATTGATTTAAAAATTTTAAGAATAAAAATGATTTTAAAGTATGAAAAATCTCAGGCTGGTTTGTACTGCAAGTTTATTTAATAACTACGAACTAGCTTTCAACTCGCAGCTTCGGCCGCGTGGTTTATTTCAATGATTTCATTATTAAAAAAAAAATTAATACAAACATGTTAATAAACATGTTATTCCCAATATTTTCAAATTATTTTCAATATGTACGTTATCCTCATCCTTTCAAACTTTAAATCGAAGCTATTTCTATTTACATAGAAACAATATTTTCTCGAAATAGCTTTTAGCACAATATTTTTCTAAACCATCACTTGTCGTATAGACTTATGAATCACAAATAACAGTAATAAGCTTGCGAAATATAGTTTAAATCGAGAATCAACAAATAATCCAGCACGTGCGAGCAATAACAGATGAAAGACGTATAATTTGTAGCGCTAAAGCATGGGCGGGCGGCGGGCGGGGCGCGCACATGGTCTCACAAATGTCGCAAATTGGTTATTCTGTAACAATCGATGTTTATATTGATATCACGAGTGTTTAGGCATAGTCGTATGTCGTAAATATGTATAACATACATTCCAATTGCACGCCTCATAAGCGAAGCGTTGAGGTGGGTACTACTGTCACTTCGCGCAAAACATCTGATTTTTCAAACTTAAAATGTCTTTATGTATCATACATTGCACTTGTAAGATAATACATACACACACATATTAAGAAAAAACACTATTTTTAACGTTCATGATATTTTTGATGTCATTTTTGTTATTTAAACTAGTTAAAAAACAGTTTAAAAAAGTTCTGTCTTGGACGTCCGTGTGTCTGTATGTGCGGATCCTTTTTCTTGTTAATACGATAGCGACCGAAATACTTTACTAATCGAGTCTTTTTTTTTCTCTTACGCTTGAGTATGCTCAGGAATAGAACCCTTTCATTTTTCAGGGTCTGATTCGATGTGGTTTAATTGTTATTAAATAAACAAAAATAATAATTAATAAATATTTATTAAAAAAAATCATGAGGCGTGCACTTTTGGATTTTCCAAATTATTTTTTTTTATTTACGATATGTAAATCTAAAAATACACTCGCCGAAAGGGATTTAAAATTTTTTTCGTGACACACAGCTGTAATAAGACATCTTATTGCCGCTGTTTCACATAGTTAAAAAACTCAACTTAATTTAGAATTTGATGTTTTTTTTTAATAAAATGGTATGGTCTAAAATATAATAAAAAAAATTGGACTTTTTTCTTCAACTGTTAGAATAACTTTTTAAACTAGTAACAATAATTGACATTAATTCATAAATGTTACTTTACTAAATAATAACTACTATGCAGAATATTTGTTTTCTGAACTATTAAGTAAGGTCATAATCATGTTAAAATAATTAATTAATTAAATTATTTAAGAGATTAATTAATAAGTATGTTCCTATTCTGAGGAAGGTACTGATATAAAGAAATTCGTGTGAAATAATTTTTGTTTTAGAAAAGTCGAACAAGTGGCCCTGTGGCGCAATGGATAACGCGTCTGACTACGGATCAGAAGATTCCAGGTTCGAATCCTGGCAGGGTCGAGAGAAGTATTTTTTTTAACTTCTTTACAAATGTAATTTCATTCCTTTTTGATATTTATTTATTGAAAAAATCACATAATAAATGTTTTGTATTTCCCTTTCAAAAACTGATTCTAAATAAGGCATTACCAAAAAAATAAAATATATCATTCTTGATTCTACGATAAAAGATTACTTACAATATTATTTGAACGACTTTTGTAAATAATAATTTCATGGTTACGAATATTTTTAATTAGGTTAGCCACCTCGTTTTGTTCTAGAATGTCAATAGAGCTTTAATTAAAAAAAATGATGATGAAATCCAAAATATAATTGTTATTCTTAGGTAGGTACTTCTATATATAAAATATGTCTCAATTTGCTCTACTTTTTTGAGAATTCACATAACTGGCCCTGTGGCGCAATGGATAACGCGTCTGACTACGGATCAGAAGATTCCAGGTTCGAATCCTGGCAGGGTCGACGATTATTTTATGTGTTTAAGAATAATGTATTGTTTTTAAACATTCTTTATAAGTTGCAAAAAAACTTTTTTGTTTTTATATAAACTTAATTCAATAAATACAGCGTCAAAGAGTGCATCTCAAATCGTGAATAATTTTAATTTAATTTTTCTTTCAATAAAATTGATAATGTGACATGTAACTTAAATTCTAGTTTATATATTTAATTACCTACTTATTGTGAGAAGCTATAAATGATTTATTTAATTTTTTTGAGGATTGATTGATTTTATCAAGAACTTTCATGTGCTTTTAAGAGCTTTTTTTAAATAGAAATAAAATAGCTTTAATGTTATAATTTCTATATTTATTGTGTATCAAGTGATCTCTATTCGATGCCTATCATTGAAGATTCGATAGGTTACTTTCTTACACGACCAAATTTTTTTACTACATTTTTTAACTTTTCCTGCCATAAAGTCCGGGATACATCGCCCATTTTTGAAAGTGATTACTATCAAGCTAATTTTTCGTGAGTAGCTTTATTTTGATGAGATGCCCAATAATTTCATGTACGAAACTCTCGATTGTGGTAGCTACCAGAGGAAACAAGGATAAAATATTTTGATTTGATGGTTCTCAAATATTAATTACTAACTGAATGTTTTTTTTTGTTCAATCTCAAGATAATTATCTAAATTATTCGAAAAAATATTTGTCCTACAAAATCTATGGTTTGATCAAAGAGTCCCCCTTTCCAATGTGTATCGATAACGAAGTCATCATAAATGATTACTAACCAGCAGATTTTTTTATTTTCACTTATTTAATACTTAAATAATTCAACAGACATATTGTCCTACAAATTGCGTAATAAATATTTGAGAACCGTCAAATCAAAAATTTTTATCCTTGTTACCTCTGTAAGCTACCACAATCGAGAGTTTCGTACATGAAATTATTGGGCATCTCATCAAAATAAAGCTACTCACGAAAAATTACCTTGATAGTAATCACTTGCAAAAATGGGCGATGTATCCCGGACTATTAATCCATATAAGATAAATCATACCTAATTCTATTGTCACTATAAGTAAGCTATCTCATGGTTTCCAACATAAAAGGTAGTAAGTACTACTGAACCAATTTTCATGAAATTTGGTATGGAGATATTTTGATACCCGAGAAAGGACATAGGCTACTTTTTATCCCGGGAAAATGACGCAATCCCGGAAATCCCACGAGAACGAGAACATGCGGGTTTTTCTTTGACTGCGCGGGCGAAGCCGCGGGCGGAAACCTAGTACTGATATAAATTTTATAATAAGATGACGACTTACTCAAAAGTTCAAAACCGTGCTTTATTTTTGGACAAGAGTTATTATTATTATTTTTTTGATAGGACGTTTAAAAACTAAACTCTCTAAAAATAACTTAATAAAAATTGACTGACACTCAATATCAGAACATTTGCGTTTGCAACTCGATACATCTAATGATATTCATAAACTATTAAAGGGTTGATCATATCATTAAAATGTTTGTTCAAAGAGCTCTTATCATTACATCAGCACTGCTCTACAGTATACTACAGTGTATATTTGAATAACCACAAGAGCTTTTGTTGAGATAAAAAATTTTATTTATATTTAGCACCTATTGGCTACTGCATTTTAAAAAATAGTAGCTAACTACCAATTCATTGTAAAATTGATTAATTATTTAAAAAAATTATGTGGGTAATTATTTATATCTCATATATTTTAAATTTTTAATAAGGTGACCTTATAAACACCGATTAAAGTAAACTAATCGATACGGACTTGAAACATAATATGTCAATTGGACTTGAAACATAAGTCAATTTTAAAATTCATTAGGCAAATCCCTGTCCAAGTAATATGTTTTCAAGGAGCAAAATAGAACAAGTTTCTACATAGGTAATTAAAAAAATGCGTTTATTCTGGTGTAGGTACTTTATAGATAATTAATCAAAAGAACAATAAATAAAATTTATTATGATAGGTATTTATTTATTCATACTTATTAGTTTATTACCCGTGACCCTCACCTTATCATTGCATTCTATTCTAGATATCAGATTTCGATTTTTAGAGTAACATCTCTAGTATTTAAAAAGAAAAAAGGTTAACTGACAAAACATTGTAGCGACGTCAGGTCTTTAAATCAATCCATCCATATTGTTTTGAATTCAATGACGGTAGTTTAAAATTAGAATGTAGAGTATCAAACGTCCGTCAACCACATTCTTCAATGTTCATTTGTCAGCGTCGTTCAGCACACTGCAGTTCGATATTCCAATCCCTTTAAATTATTCATTTTATCAACGTCTACCAGCCAGGAAAGACCTGACTCACGTAAACAACCTTGTATAAACGAGGTTGTAGGTTATAGACTTGATATGCAATACTTTATACAAATTCTATTACCTAACTATTAATTTATGGAATTGAAAAATAGATAGTAGAGATAATTAATAAATTATTTCAGTCAAAATTTTCTCCTAAATTTTTAATTGGTAAATAAAACTGAAATAAAAATACATATAGGTAATTTATAATAAACAAATTGAATATTTATGAATTTAAGTACCTGTAGCTAGTCTAAACAATAAACATAGAGATAGGTTAAAGTAGCAACTAGCACTATTATATTACACCGCGATTGTATAACAAAATCATTTTTAATTATTCGGACAACGTTATCAAAATATTTTTAAATATTTAATGAACAATTTTAAATTTAAAATATTCAAAGATAAATTTAGATACCGTCACATTTTTCTTTCAACAGATTTACCTCAAGAAGTTCATACGTGGTTTCGTGTTTTGTAGAACAAAACATGGTACAATGCATAAACTTTAAACGCTAGAACGACGAGAAACCATGGGGACAATAAAACAAAGAGAAGCGCTCCTAGCCTGAAGCGGTGTGACGCACCCCTAGCCGAGCCGGCAGTGGCCAATCGGCAGCCAGCCCGGAGCGCCCGGGCCCGCCCACCGCCGCCCCCGTCGCTCCACTGCGACTCAGCGCCGGGGATGAATGAGACGCAGCATCCCTATAAAGATTTTACATCGATTACGGGGATACCGAAGTGAGCCGTTTCGCTCTCGCTCGAGGGCGGCGACGTGATATCATCTCGCGCAGTCGCGAACAATTAGTGCGCGGGGCGGCGTGTCGGCCGTGTACCACGTCACTATAATGTGGTTAGTCAGTGAACGTCGGGGCCGAGCCGACGGCGACGGCACGGAGCACGACGCCAGGAACGCGGGCGAGCCGCGCTACACGATCAGCCAGCGCACCGGCCCCAGCACGGTGGAGTTCAAGAGTGCGGCGTGCGCGGGGGCCGGCGAGCCGCCCGCGCCGCCCTTGACCGCGCTCCCGGACCCGCAGCAGTTCAACATCTTCCCGGCCTTCTTCAGCCGCCAGCTCAACTTCAGTGGCAGCGGCGGCGGCGGCCAGGGCGCCAAGATCATGGAGGAGCTGCGGCCGAACCTGGTCGGCGGATTGCTCGGCGTGCCGGGCCTTCTAGACGAGCACCAACATGATGCCAAGTTCCTACCCTCAGGAGGGGAGAGTAAATACACGCCCGACAAGGGCAGAAAATGCAGCAATGCGTCAAGTTCCTCAGCTGAAGAGTTCGGTGGTCTATATGGCGGCGAACACGCAGCTACGCCTCCAGCGCCTCCTATTAGCCGGTCGTTACAGGACCACACAGGTACTTGTGCTTACTATTATCAATATTAGTCTTTTAACGTAATCAGTTGTTCTTATGGGTATCTTATTCGTATACGAGTATACTCAAACTTCATAAATACCTACTCAGATCTATGAATTTTGAAACAAAATGCACCTAATTTACATCGAATTTAATACAATGTACACAGGCTTAGAGCATAATAATGTAGTCGGTTCCAAAGAATAAATGTTTACCGAATGCTTATCTTTCAGCAACTAGATAAATAGCTTAGCTATAATATAAATTACTAGCTTTCCGCCCGTAGCCCCTAAGAAACTACCCAATTTTGATCATATAATTTCTACCAATTCAAACTATAACAAATAATTTGTGCTTTTAAGATTCAACATTAATAAATAATAATTTATAAAAAATATATTTATTTTTAATGATCTAAGATTTTTAAGACTAATCAACGGCGCCTCATATATTGTGATAATAAAAAGCTCTTCAATTTACACACTATGCTCCTGGTTTCAGTCTCTGAAAATTGCACGTCGGCTCTCTCAACTTTTTGCATTACCAACACGCTCTAACCTAGTTTTCTTCATTAAGTAATTTATACTCTTTATTTTTCTACGAGTTTTTATTGATATAACGTTGGCATACCTCTATCTATCTATTAGTTTCAATTGTTTTTTTCTCAAATTAAGCTATTGAACTTTAAAATCTCTCTCGGACATCTGAGGAAAAAGATAGTACCTACCTATATAGCTTGAGCTAATCCAGACTTCGTCTATTTTTAGCCGACTTCAAAAAAAGGAGGAGGTTATCAATTCGGCCGGTATATTTTTAGCCGAATTAAAAAAAAGGAGGCACCGACATCAAACCTATTTAGTAAATAGCACAACTAAATTATATTATTAATAATATCAAATATTTTTTATCTTTTACTTTTCCGTTTTGAAGTCGATTTTTTAACGTATTTATTTTTATTTAAACTTAACTTTCACAATAACAAATTAGATTTCAAAATAAATAAAAGGTGTCGCTTTGACGTATGGTATAGGTTCATTAGAATCTATTGAGCAGATTGAACATCTATGATATTTAGACAGGTTTAATCACAGACATTATAATATTGGTTAAATAATACATGAGCAGATATATATATATAGAGTATAACCTAGCTTCGTCTGTGGTACATTAACATATATCTACTATGTATATAAAAATAAGCCGGGTTTTCCTTCCTGACGCTATAACTCCAGAACGCACGAACCGATTTTCACGGTTTTGTTTTTTGCATTCGTTGGAAAGGTCTCTGGCTCCGTGAGATTTGTAGCAAAGAAAATTCAGGAAACATTTCAACAGAAAAGCGGGAAAACCGGGAAAATCATTTTTCACATACAGCGCCTTATGTAACATTTCGTTTGGTGTTTAAACTATGAAGGTGGTATTTAAACTTTTTATTTAAATTTGGTGGCGAAACGGAGTTCGCCGGGTTTGCTAGTAGCCTATAATAATGACAACTTTCTACATGTTCTTTTCATAAATTTAAATCACATACCTATAGCTTCTACTTATCAGTGTTTTAAAAATTCTACTACTGTTTCAATTATTTTTTTTAACGCAATACACACCTAATTTACAAACAAATAATAATCTTCTCATAATTTATTTTCATCATATCAGTTTATCTTTTTTTAAAGTATTTTTTTCTAATACTGCTGTAATTAATATTAATAGTTTAAAAAAAAGCTGTAGGTATATAAACATTATCAGTATTCTATTAGATAACTATCGGTCCGCCCCGGCTTCGCCCGTGGTACATAATATTTACGTTTTCTCTACATAAAAACCATCCTCGTACTTCAAGGAATATAATAAAAAAAGAATTATCGAAATCGGTTCAGCCGTTCTCGAGTTATGCGCTTACCAACACATTTTGCGATTCATTTTTATATATAAAGACTAGCGGTCCGCCCCGGCTTCGCCCGTGGTACATAATATTTACGTTTTCTCTACATAAGAACCATCCTCGTACTTCAAGGAATATAATAAAAAAAGAATTATCGAAATCGGTTCAGCCGTTCTCAAGTTATGCGCTTACCAACACATTTTGGGATTCATTTTTATATTATAAGATACCCTCAAGCGAAGAGTGAACCTGTACCTATATATATTATTATCATAAACCACATCTCAGCTTTCCATCAGCCGAGATTATTGTCAAGCGCTTCCCTATCTACAATTAAAAATAATCTTTAGTCATAGTCAACCTTATGTATCATTATTTTACCACTTTCATTATTCTAGCCTACGGTTAAATTAATAATTATTAAATGAATGCGTGCATAAGCTTTTTGAAAAAATAGGTATATACAAATAGTAAAAAAAGCTCTTTCAAAAAGCCTCTTCCTTCCTTCTATTTTTATTTGAGTTCATCAAAAATACGTAAAAATGATCACGAGGCTAGATTATTTTTATTCACATGAATTTAATTAATTTGTTTACATTTTGCTAGTCTGATATTTAAAAATAAATTTTAAACTAAATCAATACCTATTGAGTGATAATATTTAGTTGTAAAACAGTATGAATGTAAAAAAGCAGATTCTCAATGCATTTAAATATTCGTTACGTTCAAACTAGTCAAGAGTAGTAGTTGGTAGTAGTAGTAATATTCATTTTACTATTTACAATTTTTAGCAACAATCTACCATGGTGCCTCCTTTTCCCAACATCAAATAGGACGTTAATGTAAACTTGATAAAAACCAAATATCATCAAATTCATAAGTATGATGTAATTTCACTTATTTTGATGACATTTTAATTATTTTGAAATAAAAAATTAAATTTGTTATTGCAAAACGTTTTTTTCGTTGTTAAATAGGTGCCATACGCAATTTTTTATTTCAAAATCATTAAAATGTCATCGAAATAAGTGAAATTACATCAACATGATTCCGCTTAAAAGGTAAGTAATAACTTTATTACTTATATTATATTATCCTTTTTTAATACTTATATTGAATAATTAGTAAACTAATATTTTTAATAGATGGTTTCATATTTGTTACACTTTTGGGTATTAATATGAATTTGATGATATTTGGTTTTTATCAAGTTTACATTAACGTCCTATTTGAGGTTCGTTGGGAAAAGGAGGCACCATGGTAGATTGTTGCAAAAAAATTGTAAATAGTAAAATGAATATTATACATAGTATATCCTTTACGGGGACTCATGTTGATGGAATTTCACTTATTTCGATGACATTTTAATGATTTTGAAATAAAAAATTGCGTCTGGCACCTATTTAACAACGAAAAAAACGTCTTGCAGTAAAAAAATTATGTCTCATGGATCTATCTGAAGGCAAAAGATTAAAAATTACGCGTTAAAAAATGACTTTAAATTAAGGATATTTTCCTGTGCAGATAAGATGCGCACTAATAAACGCAACCACTGCGACCAGCCAGACAGCCCGGACTCTAACCGAAATAGCAAGAGGAACAGTATATCAAAGAACCAACTATACTAAAATGCTCTCTTGTCAACGTTGGTAGCTCCTATACGATAAAATGACTTTTTTTAAAACGTTACTAGCTCCCGTACTTATAATTAAAGTTCACAAATCTTAATCTTAATACTATTATAAAGGCGAAAGTTTGTATGGATGTTTGTTACTCTTTCACGTAAAAACTACTGAACCGATTACAATGAAATTTAGCACACATATAGAGGGTAACTTGGATTAACACATAGGATAGGTTTTATCCCGGAAATCCCACGGGAACGGGAACTATGCGGGTTTTCCTTTGAAAACGCGGGCGAAGCCGCGGGCGGAAATCTTGTAAAATATAAAATAGCATTATACCACAAATTTTGCTCCCATATAACAAGGCCCTGTGGCGCAATGGATAACGCGTCTGACTACGGATCAGAAGATTCCAGGTTCGAATCCTGGCAGGGTCGGGGTTCCTTTTTTGTATTAGTGAAATAATAGTTTTTAATCTGGATGTATTTTATTATCTTTTAATTTGAAAGGGTATAATTTAATCAAGTATGTCATATTATATGAAAATCTTTAATCTATATTATCTGTCTTAATTAGCAGTCATCTATTATCTACTTTTAAACGACAAATTCTTATATTATAGGTTATTAGTTATTCTGAATTTCTGAAAGCGCTCTAACTAATTTCAAGAAATTTTGTAGGTATGTGTCGTGGCCATATCGTAGATTTGCTCATTTCATGAAATGATTGATCATTTCACGAAATGGTCGCATTTCATGAAATGGCTAACATAGTTTGATCAGATCGTTAAATCGTAAATTTTTCACGATTTGGTCATCCACATTTGGCCAGATTGTATATGTTAGGTTAGGTTCGACTTTGATAAACAACGCACGAGCCGAGCGAGCAAAGCGAGCGTGCAGCGGCAGCGGCCGGCGAGTACCAGAAGCGAATCGCATTTAAAAAAAAAACAATAATAATAATATAGTAGGATATATATATATAGTTTTAGACGATAGATAGATTTTAGACGCATTTTTTCTTCAATATAAGATATCCGCAGTTTCCATAGTATTCACTTATTTAATACTACTGTACAATACTACAACAGACATATTGTCCTACAAATTGCGTAATAAATATTTGAGAACCATCAAATCAAAAATTTTTATCCTTGTTACCTCTGTAAGCTACCACGGAAAATGAGCTTGATAGTATAATCACTTGCAAAAATAGGCGAAGGATCCTGGACTATCAGACATCCAGGAAAGAACCTACTCTTAATGTTTTTTAAATCAATAATGTGTGTCTGTGAGTAAAAATACAATACAAATAACAATTTTGAAAAATAAAAATAAAAAATACATACGTATAAACTCTGAAATTTATATACTACCTGATTACCTACGTTATTATCAACGTTTTCATTTCAATGTTTAGGTTATCGTTGAAAATAATGTACTGCATGACACTCACTCACAGCACTCACTCTATATTTTAAAGTCACATTTTTTTAAAACACATGTTTAGAAATGAGTCAAAAAAATTCCTCAATGCATTTATTTGTTTCGTTCTCTTCTGTTAAATTAAATGGTATAAAAGCTACCATTTTTCACGTCATTTTTTTTTATAACACTTAGGTTACAATAACTATCTTAATTCTTGTATTTATATAATTAGGTTTTAATCATTTCAACAACAATTTTTTTGAATCAAACTCAAAAGTCAGCTTGCATTGAACTTTGTAATTAATTTTGATGAATATAAATACCTGCTGCTTTTAATGATAAATATTTTTGTTTATTCTTATCTTATTTCAATAACCTAAGTGCTTTTACAATTTTTAGCTTACCTATAGATAGATACACTAATTTAGATCAGAATTTTAATTTTTTAATCACATTACCTATATGGTTTTTTTCATATTTCTTTGATACGTTCTCGTTCTACGAATCTTTGATATATTTTTAAAATATAATAAACATTTCATGCATGCAATATCGCCAAGTTTGATATAAAAGCGAAAACATTTCTCGAAATCTCGAAATAAACGCAAATAATAATTACCTAGTATCCTTTTAATTTACTAAATGACCGAATTTAATTTTTGGAATTATAAAGCTTAATTTAATGCAAACGCTAATAGAGCATAATTATTAAACATGAATCTATTGAAATGATATATATAGATAAATGTATTTTCAATTTTTTGATTCCTAATATCATTTTTAAGTATACGTATACTAGCGGTCCGCCCCGGCTTCGTCCGTGGTGCATATTTCGCAATAAAAGGTAGCCTATGTTCTTTCTCAGGGTCTAAATAATATCTGTGCCAAATTTCATCAAAATCGGTCCAGTAGTTTATGCGTGAAAACCATACATACATACATAATAACAAACCTTTCCTCTTTTAATATTAGTATAGATAACTACTAACTATATAATTTATTTTATTTTTAAAACTATCGACCGCACAAAAAATTACGACATAATTTAAAGCTACCTAGTAACTTTATTTCTTTATCCAGTCAACCCGGTCGAAGCCGTATAAAATAATATAGTTGTTCACATGCTAATTTATTTTTAAATTCAATAAAGAATAGGTAATTCTCAATCAAAGGTAGATACGATTTAAAACATATTTATTGTCTAACAAAGATCCAGAATTATTATAGACAATGCACATTGATTTCCAACATAATGAGAAATACAATTCACAACACACATGTATATAAATTAAAACTAATAGAACTCCTCATTTAGCCTTCACCCAATTTAAAACTAATCACAGTACCAAATAGGACATCGCAACTAATAATTTCGGACACGTATCTATCCAGAATATGTACGTATTACAATTCCAATTAGAGTAATATTGCAAACAATCGGCCCGGGGCTGACGTCATGAATACGAAATGTCGCTAACGACCGCCCCCGGCCGTGCGAAGCCTGAATTTTCAAGCAGAGCTGTGTGGAATATATTTCAGTGTGCGTTCTGCGTAATATGCGTGGTTATGTGCAGCGAATTGTTCTGGAATCACGTTCGGTTTGGACTTAGGTAGAGGTTAGGCCGAATAGGATGTAACAATTATGAAAAGCGCATTCAACAAAAACCATCACATAGATAGAGAACATATCAACGTTGTAATACACTGTTTTAGATCAATGTTATATAATTATGTAATTAATGAAAAGATATGTACCTAATTGATGAAGATAATAAATCAAACCATTTAAAGTTAAATATACTAATTATTTAATTCGATAATACATATTAATCAATGTTCCTTAATATATTTTAATTAGTATGGGCATTATTCTTTTTTCACATCGTTTAATATCAGTGTAAGTTTATTTCTTTAACTTTCCATTGTTTATAACCGTATAAAATAAATTGGGTTAATGATGATGAGGATGACGATGATGCAATAAAAACATCTGGAATGATCTATGCTATTTTAATTCACAAATGTTCCTGTATTACAGTTGCTATACCTACAGTTGTGCGCTCGTATACAGCATAGCGACCTAGTCACGTCTACGAAGGCTCTAACAATGAAGAGAAACGTGCAGGCTATAATAAATGAAGTCTTTGTGTTCACGCGCCACACAGAATAGCGATCAACACGCCAACCAACCTTACATAATTAACGTTTTATAATGGATATTATTAAATGCAAGTAAACTTTTACTAAAGAACATTCAGTAGATAAACAAGATCCGAACTAAATAAGGTTCACATAACGGGGAAATAAAATGGAAACATTAATTTCGATTGATACTTTTTAATCGTCATTTAATTCACATAGTAGATAGTTTCGCTGTGACTTACTGTCTTATAATCTGGTACAACAGGCTTAACTTGGAAGAAAAACTTCGTTTTCGTCATCGGCTTAAGTAAATATTTATCATCTTGTTTGGGCTTCTCGTTTCTTGTGTTTGAGCTGCTTGAATTAGGCAATTTTACGGCTGTGTTTCTGCGTCCATTACTCGGCGGATGACTTATAATTGGTTTTGTGCGATTTATGTTGCCATTATAATTATTAAGACCATTCCCACTAGGTGATACATTTGTCATTGGTGTATCAGTAGGTGGATTTGTAATAACCGGATTACTTGTTGCAGTGTTATAATCATTGTTGTTCGGTATTTTTAATGGTGGGGCATTATAATGAGGTTTATTAGAAATATATGGAGAAGAAACTTGACTATTTCCGCCATTCTGATATCCATTACTGTTCACATTCGTTAATACACCAGGACCTTTGTTTATGTGAACTCCATTATAAGTATTAGCAAAACCTCCAGGTTCTGTTGGAGAATCGTTGTTATATTCGTTACTATTCTGATAATTTCCATCATTCTGTTTACGCCGATTATTTGCTGCATTTTGTTTTTTAATCGCATCCATGATATGGTTAATTTTATTTATGTCGTTCATTATTTTAGGAAGATTTGCATTATTTTGAAAAGAATTTGAAATAGGCGTATTTCCATTTGTATCTAGATCTATATTTGTAGGTTTACTATTTAAATCTCCATCTCCATTTGTTAGAAATGCATTAGGTAATCTGTTATTAAAATTATTGCCATTTGTGAAAGGAACTCCTTGATTATTTAGTAATGGATTATCTGAAAAATTGTTATTATCGTCGTTAGTTCTACCATTATACGAATTGCCATTATTAATTCGATCTCTATCTTTTAATAGAGCTTCTGGTAATCTCCAGTTATAATTATTTCCGGGATAATTTTGAATAACAGGTGCCATTGGGTTATTATTTTCGTTAAACATATGATGCCGTCTTGCCAGTAATAAATCCATGAGTCCACCATCGCAAAATGAATGAAATTGTGCTGAAAATAATATTTAACATTAAAATAATATTCACACCATCAATGCTTATATTTATTCTAGGTATTAAATTGTTAAAAATCTTAAAAATATACGAAAAGCGGTACAGAAAAAAATAATAATTACTAACGTAGTAAGTAGTAGGTATTTCATAATATTTCGAAATACATATATATTGACTTTATCGATTAAAAATAAATAACTCACCAAATAATATGTAAATGCTAAATATGTTATAATATTTTTTCATATTCACTAATACATCAACATAGTTTTATTCTTTAAATATTTCAAACTACAATTACACCCGATTCGCACCATTCTGAATTAAGAACTAACTTAAAACTATTAAATGGTCATTAAATTGTCGTTGAATCAGTAATTGAAACATGTTTTACCACTTAATACCACCACTAAACTGATGACGTATTTAATGAACTAGTAATTAGGAAAAATGACAATATATTCTCATACTGTCTTCAATAGCTGGGTGCCCTGTTTCATGGATAATATGATCATATCAATGAACAAAATTTTGTTTTAGATAGATAAAAACTACATGCATATTATTCTGTCACGGGTAATTAATTATTTATTTAAACACTTTATAATAATATTAGTCGCCAGAATTCTTCAAAGCACGCAAAAACTTCAAGATGTAAGTACCACTCTTATGAGTGGTACATCTACCGTCTGCTCAACACAACTTTTAGACATGTAATTTTTAAATGAATAAATAATACAAAAAATATTTCAGCTTTTTCCAATTATAATTAAGCGTGACGACTTTCAAAATCTTGTTCACGTTCAGAAATCAAAGTTTCATCTACTTATTATTATTTCGCAAAATACACAGGACCGCTACAAAATTGTCAAAAGGCAAACAGCTAACAGGACATACGTCCGTCATGTATATTTCTATTGATTTATTGTTCCCTAATACGTGACGCGTGCCTGCCGCCTGCCATGGCCGTCACAAACACCCACTACACCCAACAAGCCTTTACAATATAATAATAGATGTAAAATCACACTGTCAAAGATATTACTATTACTAGATGATTTCTAACTATTGTATGGTTAGAAATCATCTGGATTTGTGGAATATTTGGACTTAGAATCGTGTTTTGAAATGCTGCGATTTTTTGTTGTAGGTACTAAAATACATTTTTTTTTTTAAAAAGTTGTAAATGTATAAAACATTTTATTATGGATAATAGTAATTTATGAGCTCATGAAATATTTCATGAGTATCAAGTTAAATGAAGTGCCTATAATTATTTTCATGCGGTCAAGTGCGTGTTTGTGCGCGCACACTGAAAAGTGTCTACCTCGCTGTTATATTTATACGCATATTTCATATTCACAAAACAAAAAATTCATAAAAATGTATAATTATAACAAAATCAATTAAATTTAAATTAGCATAATAAAAATTCGAATAATTCTCGTCAAAGCTCTGTAAAAGCTACTATTACTTAGGTACTGTTTTCCTATTTTACAAAATGTGAAATAAATCAATCAATTTAAAACATACCTATTCCGGTACTTTCACCAATAACATTCTCGTCAATTCAAATCCACCTTACCAGTACCAGCTTGCAAATAAAATGCATAAATAGTTCGTAATAAAGTGCGTACTCAACATAATGGAGAGTCTCGCGCCCCCGTAGTCACTCCGATCCCTTAAACCTATTGTAAACTGGGGATCAGCTGCCACTCGATGTAACAAATGTCCAACGGGTTAAAAATAATTCCTGTACAGTATTTAACATTATTTTTGACGTTTTTGGAAAATATAAAACTAGTTTTATAGATTTGGAAGAGCGTGTTGTGAAATTATTTTCATATTTTAAAAAAAGGCACATGTCACTTGCTACACAAGGAAAAAATAACTAATTTAATTATGATTTAATGATTGATGAGGAGCCGAGGAGGTAATGATAACAAATTACTTATAACAAGTAGTATAAATAACAAGGTACTTAGTACCTATCACGTACCTATCTAGGTATGTAGTGATTTAAACATTATGCCATGTATAAACAATTGAAAGTATAAATTTAGGTACCTTAAAATATAACTGAGAAAAGATTATTTTGGCATAATAAAGGCAAAATTCACATATTATGTATTTGAGCAGCTGATTTTAACGGCAGAAAAATTATGCAATACTGCCATAAAACAGTCAATTAAAAAGATATCAATTATAGATTAAATTGAGAGGGATTTGCTGGTTCCTCAGCGATTATAAATCTATTAGCGGCATGTGATAACATATGGAGGCCGCTCGAGGGGCGAAGCACCCCGCCGGCCGGAGCGGCCGCGGGGTGCCAACACATAATAGATTTCAAGATCTATTATAAATTGCGATTTCGAGAGTATGTTCAATTGAAATTTGTTTTTACATCCAATAGTTTTTATTGGTACTGTTTACTTAACTTGTTGTACTAATGATGGTAGAGCATTTCTATTTTTTTTAATTTCAATTTGTTCAAGTAAAAAGCTGAAATAGTTTATATTGATGATTCAATAAGTATTTTTTAGATAATCCTTTGGCTCAGAAACTTTTAATCAACTATAAGTAAAAGTAAATCTATGTAGTTACGTAACCTAATAAATAATCTAAGTACATATTTTGAAATTTTATCACATTGTAACAATTTATCATTTAAGTTGCATTCATTAGTAGATTCTAAATTTATTTAAAACTAAGTTCTAAATAAATCTAGAATCTAACTTAAAGGAAATAAACCTGTATCTTATCAAGTAATTTTCAAAAAGCGCTCTCTATCTCGCTACAAAAATATATACAAAAAACAAAAACGTCAAACAAATCGTCACCTAAGTACAGTCACCCGACACCTCTCGACCGCTACAGATGGCGCTTTTATGTCAATCGTCATAATTAGGGGATTACGGCCCCCTAATGACATGTTACATTGAATATTGTTACCCGCGCAAATGTGCCCCATTCGGCAAATATTGTGCATTGACTTGTTGTAAGTCAGTTGTGATTATCACGGATTG
Source organism: Colias eurytheme (assembly GCF_061535395.1). Taxonomy (NCBI): domain Eukaryota; kingdom Metazoa; phylum Arthropoda; class Insecta; order Lepidoptera; family Pieridae; genus Colias; species Colias eurytheme. The sequence goes on along the minus strand of NC_142986.1, from coordinate 7,438,994 downwards.
TACTTGAATGTGGGTGTAAGAACGAAATCTGTTCAAAAATTGTAGATAAAACATTGAACTTAAAAATTAAATGATTCTTCTGAACACTTATTTCAAATTTTATTATTATTATTATAGAAAAGTATACTGGGCCCGTAGACAAAGTAACAATTAAAAAACGATAACGAAGTTAGAAAAGGAAAAATGTATGGGATTGACATTAGATAGACCACGTGATCTAACGCGGCGTATGTCAATCCCTTACATTTTTGCCTTTTCTAACTTCGTTATCGTTTTTTAATGGTTACTTTGTCTAAGGCCCCTGGTCTGTATTTTTAACAAACGTCTTTAATACAGAGAACTTTATTTTTTAAAATTGAATCTGAATTACGAAAGTTATTATCTATGATGATAATAAAGATAACCTCGATAGCTATTTAAATAAAACGTGTGTTGGAAGAGTTGTAATTTGACTACGTATGAAGACATAAAAGTACATGAAATAAAAATAGAAGTATGAACCTCCCAAATTGTGTATACAGTATCTGACTGAAAAGGACAACGTTAGAATCCATTAAGAAAAAACCGCAGCGACACAGCATAACACGTTAATAGCATCAAAAAATATGTCAGCTAAAAAACGAAACCGATAGCCATCAAAGCTTCTAAAACGTTCTGAAAAAATCAGCTTTTAAACGTTAAAAGGCTACGTTTACCGCGGACGCAAACACTTAGCTCCATGTTAATTAATAAGTAGCTGGAGCCTCGTCAAAGGGAATGCATGAATACTTGCAAACCGACCTCCGACGGTGCTTTTAAAATTCTCCCCTCTTAATCCTGTAGCTCAGAGAAACCGACGGTAAACTGATTACAACCAATTTTAGACTTTTTGAACTTCTATATTTATATGTCAAGTATATGTACCTATTATATTCTATCGGGGTATTCTGGTACTTATAACGTTCAATTATGAAACAGATATGAATTTCAAATGAACGCGGTAATTCAAAATTATGTGTTAATGCAAAAAGTATAACTACTTTACAAGGCCACCACTGATCTGTGTTTGTGATATACATATAAAGAGATATTTTAATGGCACATGGAATTGTGAAGTTATTTTTATTAAACATTTTATATCGTTTCAAAGTTCCTTTAAAACGAGTTTAATATTTTCTTCAAAAAAGTAGTGTAGCACCTGCGCGTAGCATGGCGTAGCGCCCATTGATTCAGTCCGCCCGATGAAACATAATCTAGAATAGGTCACTTTAATAATTTATATTCCATGTTTATATTGAAAACAAGGCAGTCATTATTAAAAAAAACCTTTTGTTATATAATATCTAGTTACTTATACAATTTATTAAAGTAATTTCAACAATTCGTAATAAAATAGTATTAAGGCACAGAGAACATTAAATGTAATAAATTACAGATTATAATAACTCCGCGGTTTTTTTTTATGTTTTAAGCATTAAATTTAAATTAAGTAAACGTGTATTTAATAAACATCAGCCAGTTTGTCGCACATTCCGAGACTAAATCAAAGTTCAGTGAGCCTACGAGACGAATCATTAGGTGTAACAGTGTTAAAGCAACGCAATTACAATTATGGGCGGTTGCGAACTTGACCTACGGTAAGGATCGATGCGACCCACTATGCAAATAAGAAACGGTTTCTTTGAGAATATGTTTTCAGTTTTGCTACGTTGCTTACATTGTTTTTCAAGAGCGGTTATAGGTTCAACAGAAGCTTCGTTCGTGTCAGGATATTTTATAGAATTTGAGATATAGAGAAAATATATTAAAGTTTTACGTTATTTTTTTGTTCCTATCTATTAATATATATTTGACGTAAAAATGTATTGAACATACAAAAGAACCATAATATTTTAAAATCGTTTTCTTCAACAAAAATAAAATAAATTCTATATACGAAAGCAGGAAAATTTTGTTTTTAATTTTAACTATTTTCGTTTTCAATATTTTGCTCTTATCACAACACAAACCGGAAATAGAATATAAATGTTTGACTACATTTTCTAACCAATCTTATCTGTCCAGCGGAAGGCGCGTTCAAGAAACTGAAGCCAGAGCCCGGCGGGAACGGCGCAGGGTCTGGCTCCTCCGCCCTGTCCCCCGCGCTGGGCCCACAGCACGCGGGCCACACGCCTACCACCGCGTCCTGTCCCACGCCTGCGAGACGGAGACATAGGACTACTTTCACACAAGTATGTTTGTAATGTTATCACATATAATATGATACTATACTATGATACTATACTATGATTATATACTATGATACTATAGTAAGGTAACTAATAAAGTGAGTTTGATAAGAGCGCTCATGACGTTACTGAAAGTAAGTTTGTAAGTGACTGGTTGTGTGGTGGTGGCGTGAAAGAATGGTAATCCATGTAGCCTGTAGGTCTTGTTACTTACATCCACCCATAAACTGTCTTTATTATGTGTAGGATTTCATTTACACTCACTCATTTTGTTATTTTTCTGATGTAGAGCTTTGGCTCTACTATTTAAGTAAATTATGACTCGTTCTATTTGGTAAAACTGAAACTGCAAATTGAAGTGCTGAACTGGTAGGAACATACGTAGTAAAGCCTTCTCATAAAACAAAATAAGTAGATCTTTTAAATAAATTTAAAGATTATAAAAGTATTTTATCGAAGAAAAGTTCTTTTGAGACAAAAACTATTATGATCAAACTGGAGTCTTATAAATTAAGTTCAGTCAAGAAATCTTTGAACTTTTTTTTCTATTGACAGTTAGAAGGGCGTTGTACAATCGTCAAAGTCGCCATCTTTCTTTTGTAAAATAGGTAAAGAAAGATCATGTAGAGACTATCGATTCTGACGTTAAATTGTAGGTCATCGTTTAATATCATGTCTTTGTTTACACAGGAACAATTAGCAGAATTAGAAGCAGCTTTTGCGAAATCTCACTACCCAGATATTTACTGCAGAGAAGAATTAGCAAGAACGACCAAACTAAATGAAGCCAGGATACAGGTAGGCCAAAAATTCATTTTACACTTCTTTAAAATTTTGCTTTTGATTTAATGACAGTTATTTATTTTATTTTACTAATTCAATTACTTAGTACCAGAGTTTTAAAATTGTTTATATGTATTAAAAAATGGTTTTCAATACCAAACATACGTAATTATAATACTTGAGTAAACCAGAGAGGACCTTGTTTTCTTTTAAGTATGATATTTCATTTAAACATACATTATCGCATAACAATTTAGTATTTTAAGAAAAATATCGAAGTTACAAAGCTAATGCATCGTAATAAATTAAGAACAAGGAAACATGCTTATTGCTATTGTAAAGTTTAAACCAACCATAAAATGCGATTACAACAACAGCGAAATGATCTAATCAATTAGATTTGGCAAAAACAAAAAGCGCAATAATCTACAATAAAAGGAAATACATAATAACCGGCAAACAAGTGAGTTCCTTGTTCTTACGTGGATTGTCGAAAATATCAATGATGCGCGAATATTCGGATAATACAATTTGAAGCGTAGGCCGGAGGCAGATTGAATTAAAGTGCCATCTGTCGTCTTCGTCCGTATGAATACGAAATGCTTACAGTTAGTCGCGATCCTTATCTCAGTTTTAAAATTGCTCAATCCCTCGGGGCACTATTGATTTGTCCCCAGAGCACCTAATTCGTCGCTTTAGATATTTTATTCAGAACACGACTTTTAACATTCTCTTGAAGTAACGATCGTAATTCTTGGCTCACATTTACGGAATATAAAACGCACTCACTATTTTATGAATAAACTGATTATTCTTTATTACATAATGTTTAGTTTCCTTTCATGAACTTTTAATAAAGATAAAGAAAGATAAGGTTTCGTAACAAAATAAAAATAGTTTACTAATTAATAGATAGCTAAAGTGTTTTTATTTTTCCTCTACACTGAATTGCATACCTCTCTTAAAATTACCATGTAAATACTTTCAATATCAAATTAGTCATCTTAATACATACATGCGTGCTTCTTCGTAGTAAGTGACAATGTATAAAAGCCTAGCTAAATGTTATTAACAGAAATTCTTTTACATATCGCCGTTAAAAGCTCGCGAGCACACGCACACAACTGCGAACACGCACACATGCCCACACATTTAACATAAGTACACGCTTCGTATCTACACGTATCTATTAACGTTCGCGACGCTACATAAGAATGTAAACGTTAAAGACGACGTTCCCTCCTTCTAGAGGAAATTTCGATATAAAAACGAAACGCTAGTGGGCGAACGAGGGAGGGAGCAAGGAGGGAGTGAGGTGGCCCCTGAGGCATTGCAATCCCATCAAATGGATCCGTAACGAAGTTAGCCGTTCATCCTCCCCGCGCGCCTCTCGACATTGTCTCTGCCCTCAAATGAATTCTACAATTGGAAATAAGAAAATGTTTTGTTGGATCTCAGTGCTTTTTCAGTTTAAAGGCGACCGTTTTCTCCAGATAACACGGCGCTCTGCAAATGTGAACGGTTTTTTGTATTCGGGCAGGGTTTCAGGGATCTTTACTAAATTAGATTTTATCGACGTTTAAACCGTAGCTAAGTGAAACTGACTTTCTTTTTTGTTTAGATTACAGCTGTAACATTACTTTATGTCTTTTTTCTAATAATACTACATTGTTGAACATTATTTACTATGATATAATAATACTATCTATTTATGTGATTATTTACTTAACTTAAAATAAAGCAAGAAAACTACTATCTACTCTCACAAATTTATATAATGTAGAGTGAATTTATACCAATTATTATTTTAGATATAAAAGCAGTTTTAAATTCAGTTAATTTATGCATTATTATTATTAATAACGAAATTAACCGTTATTCATTGTTTTACTAAACTACTTTCATAAACCCTACATAAGGATATGTTTCCAAAAAGTATATTTTATGAAATAACTTCGGGAAATGTACATCAATTTTGCAATGTAGAGTACATTGCAATTATTTTTTGTTTAGTTTTCGTACCAAAATTCTACTTAAAATAAAGAAAAGTTAAAACTATCTTATTAAAAATTAAGGAAAAGTATAATATTAAACATACCTACATTTCAAAATTTATTGTAATTACTGAATTAATATAAATATTACGCAGTTTCAAAATATGTATTATATTGATGAAGAGACTTATTATCAACTAGTATATAAATCTTTAAAATTCCATACATCCTGTGGAATCGCGATCACCGAACCATTTAACCTCGTAGGTATCGTAGTAAGAAATCGTACATAGCAACGGGAAATTGCTTCGTTTTTCATCACAACGCGCGTGGCGAGGGACGGATGTTGAATTGCTTTGCGAAAAACTAATATCCCATTTATGTTTCTTCACCCTATTTTCTGTATACCTACACGTTTGCGGTATTGGACTATGAACCTTGTGTTCAGTGGAACAGAGTGGGTTTTAAACTGGGTATAGCGTTGGGTATTTATGTTTATGTAGAGAGTGCGTTCGGAGGGCGGCTCCCCGGCTCTCTCCCTCTAATCAGCTGTAATCACCATATCAAACGACGCACGCCTCATTCCCGACGACAACACACAGATTATAGCCTCATGTGTTTTCATTGTGAGGACTTAGTTGAACATTATGTAGTATATAGTTGTAGAGGGCCGGTTGGTATGATCAAACAGTACTTCATTTTCAATCGCTATAACCTTTTGTGAGAAAATTATTCGTTTTTGTTTTTATTCGTCTGCAAAATGAAATATATCTTGTTTCAATTAACACAATTGTTTATATCTTAAGTAATATATTTTTTTTAATCCATGCAAAAAGTGCTCTAACCAAAAACATTTTAACAGGTATGGTTTCAAAACCGTCGAGCGAAATACCGCAAGCAAGAGAAGCAGCTTCAGAAGGCCCTGGCACCAGCCGTGCTGCCTGGCTGCAACGGGATGATGAGGAACATCCAGGGGTACCGCGGATACCAGCCCTACCCACACCCTAACACCATCAATCGATATCCACAGGTAATTTGTGAACTATGTTGAGTAATGTATATCTCTTTCATTTGTATTGGAAATCAGAACTCAGAAGGCGTAGGTAGATACTCAAAAGATTTACCTACTACTATTAATTTTTCCGTAGCTTTGAAGTGTAGCGTAAATAAATGTAAAGAATAGATAAATTTAGTAAATTAAATTTCTTTTTCTTTAATTCTTTTTTTTTAACCCGTTAAAAGGCATACGTCCAAATGAAAATGAAAATTTAATAAAAGCTTATCCTGTTACCATGAGCTTCATCAATTCATTAATTATTTGATGAGCTACGGACGCACCCACTATATTCCATGCAAACAGCCATCATTAGACAAAGCTAACATTATCTACCTTTTAGTATATGGAATGTGTTATAATATGTAATATGTACCTCTTATGACAACATGACTATTTACCAAAGTGCATGGTTATATCGCGGTTGACAGTTGATGAGACAACATCCTAGCTCCAATGTCCAATCTACAAATGCGCCCAAATACAATGGCTACTTCCTATTAATTCTCCTCCCATTTAGGGATTCTATCGTTGTTGATAGATAGATGGGTGAGTCAAGTGTCGCAATCAATCTGTATGTACCTACCTACATCATTTGCCATATCTTGTTTGGATTTCCATAAATAATAAACTATTGTGTGATGCATTTTACTATTTCCATCAAGACATATTTAAGTTTCTGATTAACTTAAGGCATTCTCAATACTCATCAATAGACCGTTGACTGAAAAATAATATTCCATACAATTTTGTACACAAGGAAACAATATGAGTTAACAATTATATTACATAGATGTCGATCAATTACTAGAACATTTCATATCTACAAACGCTTATACTAAATCATTGTTTTTTTTTGTGTGGTGTCTCTCAATGTTAGCCAGAAGGGCTTCTACATTTTAACGCGGACGCGGGGGTGAACTGAAGGTTCACCCTGGTAGCGACATGCACAAGGGCGTCCCCCCTTGACGGGGACCACGAACCTCGGCTTGAGCTGTCGCTTGAGTGGAGGAGGCCAGAAGGGCCCTAATCGGACGGGAAATCATTGTATTGTATATGTATCATATACGAAATCATTGTATTGAAAGTGCAGCCTCCTGAAGCTCATTACAATGCAGCGCTAATCAGTCGCTCTGATTACACGGTAATACATTATTACCGTGGTAATACGATTGCGCGACCGCCGAAAATAATGCAAATGGCGCACGACATGCAACAATGGCAGTCATTATTTTATATTTACTTAGCGAAGTCATTGTAAGTGATTGTTCATGGGTGTTACGCAGCTTCAACGCGGCTTTTGTATATCTTACTGAATTTTCTGCCATAATGTGAAGGCTATATGAATTACTGAACTAATAAATTACTAAAAAAATACTGAAACATTATCTTCATAATATAAGGAGATCGAAACATAAATCATCACTTCATCACTTTTTTTTATTCAATTTACGTTTACGTTGCAGTTGGCAATGTATGCTAAAAATTTTAACTTCAAAAGCATCAAACTAACCACAACTAATTCGCTCTAGTATACATACCGTTATATTCTCATACCTATTGAAAACGTAAAAATGTATTGGAATTAACTAAATAGCCAAGAGCGATGCAGTCTATTTACATTTGGCCGATATTATAAACGATAACAGCCACAATCTAGTGTTAAAAATATCATTGATTAATACGCCAAAGCTGTGGTTACATATACCACCGAACAATCGTTAAAATCGCATTATCCATTAACGAAAGTGATAATTCAACCAACGCATAAACGGTCGATTCTTACAACATAAAGCCAACGCGTGAAAAACTATTAAATCGCAAATAATTTCGTTAATGTGCGTTTACGAGGTTTCAGTGGAGCTTTAATTGTATTTCATTATTAAAATGATAATGTTATATTTGTCCGGCGAACAGTAATTGATAATAGATACTATAGTTTACAGTGAGGTAACTTCTCTGAGTAATTAATTGGTTTAAGGTTTATTTCCTCCCTAACACACAAAGAATAAACTTTTATATGAAGCTCTGTTTTCTTAAGCTATTTATTATGTTGATGATTATGATGATATTTATTCTATTCTAATTAATATGTAAGATTGATAGTTTTCTATTATATTCCACAATTTTGTTCTTCATCTTTCCTTGCTGAAAGCGGAGTATTTAGTATATATTATGATAACACTATCGCGCAGTTCCCGAGATTAAGCTTGCTTATCCAAATACGTACGTTTTACAAAAGCTCTTCCAATTTGTTGACCTCTTTGCTTGCACCATAGCTCTATTTCCCGAAATCATTTCACATTAAACTATAACATAAAATAATTATTGTCTAAATAGCACCACGGCAGCTATGAAGAGCTGCAGAAGGACATCTTTTCGCTATCGCAAATGGGCGGCGGCTCGTACCCCATGCCGCAAGGGTTCTCCATGGGACACAGTGCCAATATGAGCGCGGTCGGCATGCGTCAGGATACTATGGGTAAGTTATAATAGTTTGTAATTCACAGGTGTGTAGGTACTGATATTGATGATTGGAAACTAAATTTTACAAACTTTACATCAGTCATCGAATATTATATTCTTTGTATATTGGTACCTAAAGAAAATAAATTGTCGCACTCTTCCTTGCTGCACGTAATGATGAACAAATTTGTTTATTAATAACATTTAATACAATCCTAATACGTTTTCATACCATTTTATCGAATCGGATCGATTTTTGGAAGCTAGACAAAACAAATTAAGTTATTACCTTAACCACAAGGTTTTTATTGCCTATATAATTATATTATCTTGTCAAATAAACTTAAATTAGTTAAAAACTATCCGACTAATACTAAACTAAAGGTAAAAATTATCTTTTTAATTAACCAACTCAGCTTCCTTTAGACTTAGATATTCATGACGAAAAACATTCCCTTCAAAGACAATTAAAAGACTGAACTAGACAAACTTATAATACGCTATAATAAAATTAAAAAGCTAGCTGTTACAAGTACAATTGTATAAAATTGTTCGTACTGCAGTAGCAGAAACTAAAATATAAGTTTGAAGTGTAAAACAAGACCGTAGACGACGCGGCAGCTTTCATCAACTTTCTATTAGCTACGTCAAGGCAATTATAAAGTTGTGGAGCGGTGGATGATCGAGCCTCGTTTTTATACAAATATCCCTTATAATAATGAGAAAACTTGCTCTTTGTTGGTCAGGGATAAGTTCCGACAGATGATCGCAAAGATGAAGCGGTAATTTGTTAGACGCAAGCAATTTGCAGTTTTACTTTGCCCTTTTATATTTTAGCGGCGTATTAAAAGTTCAATTACTACTGTATGCAAACAAGGATACGTTAAATAAATAATATGCGTTTTAACTAACAAACGAAACTGTACCCTTACTAGCGTAGCGTATTTAACTAGAGTTCTTTTTTTAAATTCCCAATATCGTTAAAAATAATATTGTAGTAGTTATCAAGCAAAAATAAAATTTAAGTATACAATTAAATTATGTATTGTACGAGATAAATGCTAATAATTTTCTTAAACAGTTTCGTAGTTCTTGAGCCTTAATACAAATGAATGTTAAACTATTCATTCACTAAAATTGGGCACAATATTGAGGATTATTAACATAATTTTGTTGAATGTAGGTTTGAAGTTTCTATGTTTCTATTCATATCAACGATACTAACATTGCGAATTTATACAACTTGTATATTTAACCAATTACCTACTTTATTTGTTTCAAGTGAAGTTTAGTAATGCTTAATGTGTCACGACTCACGATCGTTTCATACATGAGCTATTCCTATATCATATAGATATTAGTAGGATCAACTGAAGACGGTAGAAGCAACGTTTCACTAATTTAATATTCCTTGAGTTTGCGGCCGGAGATTATAAATTTGTGCCCCTCAAGGCAATATGTATATATTTACTGTGTACTTCGCGTACACTTATCGCTCGAAAGTTTAGTTGTATAATTCAGACTAATTGATGTTTGCACATTGTACGATGTATCGTTTATTCAGAATCAAAATATAATTCAAGTTATACGTTAAATGGAGTAGTTAGATGACTGTTGAAATGATTTGGATTGTTTAACGCGTTAAAAGAGAACAACATTTAAACAAAAAGTGTTGCTATTTTATGCAATGTATAATTCATGTTATTTGCAAATTCATAACTCGATAATGTTCACGAAAAAAATATCTCATCAAAAATACGCGTCAAAGCATGTAATGTGGGAGTGCCTCGAGCAAATTCCTGCGTAAAAAAACACGTAATGGAACCGAGGCATCGTACCGTAGATATTCTAATAAGAAAATTTCCACTACATTTACTTTGGCGGGCGTCCTCGCGGCGTCTTCGCAAATATCTTATTTCCTACGGCGAGATTGCATCTTGAGAAAACGCGAGGGTCGAGTTGTTGCTCTATTCGCCCCTCCTAGCACCTCGTTATACCTACCTTTTAGCTGAGCTTCAGCATTCAACTGTATCTACGAGAGTTGAGAATAAACCACAATGTTTTGATTTATTTGTATCAATGTTGAGCTGCGGGTTTTATAAACGTAAAAGTCACATTTTATTTGACTCAAGGATAGTTTAATTTTTTCCTATTCTTGATATTATCATTTCAAGTATAACAACATTTTGTTTAAAATATTATCTCTTAAAATGTCGAAACCTTTTTTAAATTGTTATTTACTTATTGATATCCTGTGCAGGTATGAGCGCGGAAGACGAGTGGTACAACAAATCGCTATCAGCGCTGAGAATGAACAGCGGTCACCACGCGAACCTGGCTGCAGCGCCCATGCTGCAGTACCAGACCTAATCGTTGCTCCACGGCGCTGACTATTCGCCAGCGCCGGCGCACGACTACGCGCCATAACGCTGAAATCGTGCTGTTTCAGTGTCAATTTGCTGTTAAGCTTGGCTGTACTCGTCGCGGATAGAGGTACAATTAAAAGGCGGGTCCACACAGAGCGAGCATTGCTACACGAAACAACTCTGTCTGTGTGGACGTGGCTTAGCCAAGGAAAATAGCAGCACAAAGTTTTTCCTTTGCCAAACCACGTCTTTGTGGACCCCGCTACAATACTGAATGTTACAATTAAGACGAAAACATAGAGTGGTTATTCCGTAATCAGTTGTGATGTAAATACAGAAGTGAACCAGGGATTTTAAAGCATTAGTGTGGCTAGTGGTCAGTCAGCAAAATTTCTTCGCTAGTCACATTTTGGATTAGTGCCAAATATCATTTACAATTAAACACATTCTGTACGACTCTATGAATAGAGCAAGTTTATAGACAGTATTTGAATTGTGATTGATCACTTTGACTGTTCATTTAAGGTAGTATCCAGAAAAACAAATCTTACAACCACCCACTAAACTGAGAAATGATTAGCATCATGCATACCTGCTGTAACGTATCGCAACATGACAGACATTATCACCTTTAGTATTGTTATATGTATTCAAATTTCTGTTTTATTCTTCGTAATTTTATTAATCACTTAAAGGTTACATCGTCTTTTTATAAGATAGATATCCTAAAACATATTTTTTAAGAAAAACAGAAGTATTTTCAAAATAAACGAATGCGCACATGAAGTAACAATGCTTGTTTTAATGCTAAATTAAAATAATGAATTGTTTTTAAACACAAATATTTCTATGTTTATTAGAGAAGGGCAAAAAATTCAACGAAATTCTTGTGTACTTTATTTTAGATGGAGATTATTAATAATGTAAATATTAATGTATCATCAGCATGTTTAACGAATATCAAATAATTTATTTCTAAACAAAACGTATGAAAGATCTTGCAACGATCAATCTTCAATAGCTCAAAATCAAATATGAATTTAAACATAAAGTTAAATGACACTAATTTAATTATTAATAAAATAAAATAAATATTTTTAAGGACTGTAATTCGTTACATTAAGGTATTAAAGATGTACAGCATTCTATTGAAAGGAAAAAACTTAGTATAGATATACATAGGGTTTTTAATAAGAAAATCGATTTCGATAATCAATATTGTACTCTAGTCATATTATGTACTATACAGCTCTTTTAAACCTTTATGTATTAAGTAGAATCTTTGCGATTGTTGTATAACGTAAGTCAAGATTTTATATAACGGATTTTCATGGAATAAAATGGCTCCTTATTTTAGTCGTTCTAATTTCTGGTCAAAAGCTTTTTATGCGCCTTTGTATTCAGAAGACATGAACATAAAACTGCCGTATTTAACTTTGTATAAACTTACAAAATATTTGTTGAAATTTAGTTAGTGCTTTCCCCTCCGAAAGCTTATTTAGCAAATATTGATTATTTTATATTAGATCCAGAAAAAGACGTATATAATATCTTGACTTACATACCAATGTAAATAAGCCGTTTGCGTGATCATTTTAAGGTGTTACCATCTCAACGACAAATTAAGTATTATATTATGTAAAATGCGAAAGTATTAAGTCTACGTTTACTACATAAGTGTTGTGTATACCACTGTCCTATTTAGTTTTTATTTTGTTATTTAAAAGCTATAATGTATGTGTTTTTTCAATGCTAGTCGATATTGAAATTATCTCGAAAACTAGTCACTTTTATGTTACCAATACTTTTTTGTTATTTTATTTTCTATCGCCGTAAATGTGCATTTCGTGTAAATATTATCGTAAGCGGAATATTATGATAACATGTGTAAAATTAAATAAATTGTCTAAAATGTGCTTGTTTTTTCTTTCTCTATCCTTACTCTGAATACCTATTGATGACCCACAGCTCTATCTTTTTTTTAATCAATAACCTCTACATTTTATAGAGTTGTAATTTGTTAGTTTAATACCCTTGAGTATATTCGATGTTCAAGAATCAAATATGACTTTTACTGTGGAATTTTTACATTTCATTTATAAACTGCCTATTTTTATATCAATACTAAAATTGGAGGTGACTGCAAATTTTCGAATCCTTCCAGTTCTCATACACGACGTTAAACAATAAAAAAATACCAACATATAAACAAACAACATTTATTACAAAAACAACAAAATCAAATGAACTCCGGTTCTGGCACGGCATAGTACGGGTTAGTGATGCTATTCCGTTTGAGATAGTGCGCGAGGTGCGACGTGACGATGTGCTCGCCGTCGATTGACTTGAATTATGCCCACATTAGAAACACACTTACTTCAAACACAATAGGTAGATAATAAATAGAACACCAATAAAATCAAAAACAACATTTATTACAATAAAATCAAATGAACTCCGGTTCGGGTACAGCATAGTAAGGATTAATAACGCTATTTCGTTTGAGATAGTGCGCGAGGTGCGACGTGACGATGTGCTCGCCGCCGATCGATCGCCAGAACGCCGCCGCTTCCTGACGCAGCTCTGCGTTCTGACCGCACTCCTTATCGGATATAATGAATTATTAAAAACCGATTTATGATTTTCAAAAATGGTACAAATATGATATTCGCAGACACACGCAAGAAGACCATGTGTGCTAGTGGTCTATGAATTTATCTTAACGTGCCGGAAGGGAAGAATATCATAACATCAAAATAAATCTAACGCTAGATTTATTAAGAAGGATAACATTAGATAATAATTCAATGGTAAAAATTATTTTTTACAATAATTCAAATCTAATAAAAAATCAAAGATAAATAAAATACACTTATAAACAAACCATTAACTTGTTTGAAATGCACGTTTTGTCACAGGAAGAAGACTCTACGCTCTCAACAAACTCGTGGTATTTGGTCTTAACCACATCATACACCTTTAGAAGTAAAGTGAAAGTTATAAGTTAAGTTAGTTCGTGTTAAATTATTTTTAATTAAAAGATTTCGAAACATACTCAAACTCTAATAGCAAATACAATGCTCAATTGTAATATGATATTTGTAACTTAAACACTTTTTTTATTTACTTCAGATGTTTTCCTTAATACAAATCGTCCTATGTTAATTGTTATAAGCAAGTTTTTGTTCTTTCCACAGCTTTAGATTTTATTTTACTTACTCACGATTTAATAACTACAATAACATACCGTTTTCACTTCATGCTCATGAAGGTCGCTTAATAAATCAATGAATGATTCTTGATACAGCGCCGACATCCATGGCTTGGAGAAGAAGTCGTAGAAGTCGTCGATCAGGTGTAACTATTAAAAACAAAGTTTATATTTTCATTTGTAAGAAAAAGGAGGCTGTATGGGAAGAAATGCAATTTAATTAGGTACTGACTCGAGAAACAAAAGAATACCGTAAAATCTCGTAAAATAGAACGAATATTTTAATAGATTTAAAAATGAGTGACTTCATTAATTACGTGAACCACTTAAAATTATTATTAAAATTATTAATCCAGAAACTACCAAATATTATTCATAGTGAACAAAACAAAAATAGAGATAACTACTGAACTAGACAAATAAATAGGACATTTTTAGTTATTATTTTGAGTATTGATACATTTTTAGGTAAATAAAATAACGTTTAGATGCAATTACCTCATATCTAGCGAGCAAATTATTAAAATACGCTTCATGTTTTCCATACAACAGAGTAAAACTTTCGCTCGAAAATCTCTTCTTGGACAAACAAGTGATAGCTTCGATGCAGTGTAAAGCGTTCACTTGGAGTCGAAAATAGTTCTCATGTTTATCTGTTATCAGAATGTGACCCTGGAAATGTGGTTTGCTGAATTGGTGACCACAGATAATGTAATACCATACTTACTAGTATACGTAAAATATTTGTTCTTTTATAGAAATATTCAAATTATGAAATTAAATGTCTTTTCGTCTTTACGAAGGTTGATACGAAAATGAAGAACCTACATATAAGATAATATTAAAATCACTGACAAAAAACTAGAATAAAAACAAATATTACCTACCAAGTTATCAAACCGAATAATTAATGAACTTTTTTTTATGTTGCAAAACAAATACAAGTAACTAAGGATCCCATTAAATGAATAGTACCTATCATAACAACCACATTCGTAAGTATCAAGCAGTAAAACTAACTGCCAATTGTATTTTCCAAAATTATTGAACTCAATACAAATTAACCTGATGAGGTAACGACAGTTTCACTGCCATAGGTATCTCCGGGCCGGGTGTTCGGAGCTGCATGTAATACAACGGTCCAGGTAATATCCCTGACTGAACCAGAGGAGCTTTGAACTTGGCCACTGGTTGCCAGCGTCTGAACAAATGAGTCTTTTATCTGATAATATTAGTTATTACCATACCCGTAGTCGTTATATATACCTACATCTTCTAAAAGTGTAGGTAATTAGCAAAGTAGGTCTGTATCTCTATGTGTAAGTATAGTAAGTATAGTATAGAAATTACCATCAGATGTTCGTATGTGTCATATTTTACATAATATTAAAATTTTATTATAAATAACAATTTACAAAATATTTATAACAATTAAACGTGGCTGAACTTACCCTCTAATAGCACTGGCTGAAAGGCGAATAGCGCTCCCAACGCTAGCATGCGAATCTTTGAATCTGAAAGTTTGATATTAATTTTATCGACTCTCTCTTATAAAAAATAATTAAATAGAAAACAACAACAGAGATACAATAATACGGTTAAGGATATCGCAAAATATACAGAAGTAAAATACATTATTAATCCATTTTTCAAAAATATTTATAATAGTAGACGGTTGCATATCTATTTATACTTAGATTTAAAAAAATAGTTCGTCTTATAAATTAGTAGTGTCAGAAAACAAAAATAATTTCTACCTCTTCTTATAAAGGAACCGATTCACTAATAATTTAAAAGTATATGTAAAAGACAACTCACGCCGATAAGTTAGAACTGAAGCGTGGCATGACATCCGATGTCGGCGACTCGACCTCATTCACGCCGGTCATGAAGGGATCCAGTTTGTGGAGGAAAATCCTTGCCAACTGAGTTAAATGGTACAGTATATTTCAATTTTCAATGAAATATTAATTATAAATATTTTGTTTTAAAGAAATAGCTAATTATGTTTTTAATTTTGAACGAAATAGATCGCGCATCAAACATTTGAAATTTGAATTTTAAACATTATAAATTACTTTATTAATTAAACGAAGCAGATCACAAGATTTGAAATTATATCAAAATAAAGTACCTTCATATTTTGTCTGAAAGAGATTACTAGAACTACATTAATTGAAAAATGAATCAAATGTTTGTCTAAAATGCATCACTTCATTTGAAATATAAACTATAAATCCCTACATTTGACTGAAATAGATCACTAAATTTTAACCAAATAGATCGTTATATTTGGATGGACAGACATCCGGCCCTGTGGCGCAATGGATAACGCGTCTGACTACGGATCAGAAGATTCCAGGTTCGAATCCTGGCAGGGTCGATGTGTTTTTGTTTTGAGATTTTTACAAGAGATAATTTTTATGTTTTTGTGATTCTTTCTTATAATTATTATATTAAATGGATACCAAGTGTTTTCAATTACTAACATTTTATTATAATTTTTTTTTTTAAATTTAACAACTTGAATACGAACTGGACATATTTTTATACAGGTTATCGTCATTTATAAACTAAAATAAAACCACCTATACTTACTTGCCAATATAATACTTGTGCTGGCTACTGTTAGACTTACAGACCTTGCGACTCCACTAACAGACCCCCGTCGTATACCAGACTACTGTGGTATGTCAGACCGCTGTCGTATTCCAGACCGCCGTCGTATACCAGACCACTTTTGTTGATACACATACAATCTACACAGAATATTCTAGAACCGTAGTACCGCTTCACCAACATCCTCCGAGCAATAGTTCTTGTGCTGGCGAATATCCGCGTATAGTTTGCGCGAGTATCGCACGCACGGGCCAGCCGCGAACACGTGCGGATCGTTCGTATCGAAGCTCGGCCCCACTACCAGACCGCCGTCGTATACCAGACCGCTTTCATTGATTGCTAGTATATATTAAGTTTTTTAGGTCTGGCGTTAAAATTAAAGCTTTGTAATAAATCGTTGAGGTGTCGAGGTTGCAGTTAAATTGGTAATTTCAGTTTACCTTAACATGAAAATAAAACCGTTATACATATTTCAATTCTGAAACATTTTGATGGCACATAATTTTATTTTAAATATAAACAATGTAAATTTCATCATTATTAGGAACTTAGTTAGGAGATATTTTTATTCCCTTTCGAAGCAAAAAAAAATATGAGATAATAAAGTTTAATTATTTGTGTAATACCTTTAAAAGCATAAACATCAATAGCCTTTATCCCATAGTAAAAGAAAGCAAAACATGGTAAATGAAAAGCATGCAAGGGCGACATGAGACGAATAGTTTCAACTCGGTTGCCTTTCTGCCACCAACCGTACAAGTGACTTTTCCTATAGACTTGGATTTTCAGCTTTTTTAGCATCATTTGAACCCGTTCATCAACCTAAAATGATGGCAAACTTACAAGAATGAAGAATGAAACCTACAGCGGAGGAAATATAAGGTTTGATTTTTTAAACTTATTGTTAAATCATGGGCATCCATCTGTAGGATTAATCCAAAGACTGATACATATTATCTAATAGGTACAATATGTATTTACCATTTCATCATTAAAACAATTGACCCTCATTTTAGTACTATCTTCTGGTGGGAACGGTTCAACAAACGCTAATAACTTCGCTGATATTCCCATCTCTAACAACGCGGCTATACAGCTGTAGGCTTCTATGTAATCGCCATATACTATAATCCTGTTGTCTTCGCTCAAACATTTATCCGATTCCTCTAAAATAAACGTATAGTTTTAAACAATTAGCTATTGTATAATCCCAGATCGAGCGAAAAGCGAAAATCGAGCTCTAGATTTTCAACACGATCGATAATCAAATTAAAAGCATTTCGTATTGCCGCTTGTCAATGTTGTTCCTACTGTACCCACAATGACACATAACCATCTAATACATCTTGCTTTTAGTTTTCTTTGAATGAAGAACTAATTTTAAAAGTAGGTGGAACTTGTAAGTGTATATCAACCAATGCTCAAAAAATGTATTTTAACAACCTTTCATTTTCAACTGTGCAATTTCAGTTTAGAACGTTTTCAGATATATCATTTCTAATATTATCTTAATAATAATTTGAGTTCTTCTAAATACTAACTCGCTGCCTTAATCATCACTTGCAGTTTCCTCAAACAATTATTGGCTTGTTCCAACGAGTTGATAAGCATCACATTATCTGGTAGTTCTGGTGGAGGAGGTACTCTGTCTGGTTGGTACTTCGTGTCATCCATTAGGAGACGATCACATGGCTTATTGGGACTTGAAATTATAATGCAATACAAATTGGTCTATAGTCGTGAAATTAACGAGTTCTTATGTCCAATTATACATATGCATTTATCGCCAGACCGTTTCTAAAGTTCTGAGGTACCATATAACTGGTCTGATTATAATCATTAAATTGAGTGAAAGGAATTCATATTCAACTAATGTCCTATAATACAGAATATGCCTAATTTGGACTTACTCAACGTCTCTAACTGGTTCAGGATCTTTCAAGTAATCTGGATGTTGGAATTGTTGACCACATGTTAAAACTAACTCATCATAGAACTTCATTCCACCATCTTTCAAATGTATACATTTCTTTTTTCTGCAAAATTTTATTTATATATTTTTTCGGACATTTAAGGAGCGCCTTCAATATCCAAACAGAAAAGAGCTTTAATCTTCTTATATGTTAGTAATAAAAAAATACGTAAACATTTTATTTTAAAATACATGTTACAACTTCTGATTTATTATTTCGATGCCAATTTCTCTAAACATAATGATAGTCAGTCAAAGGAAATATAAAAGTATCTAATACCAAACAAACCTGTCTATTTGCGTCATAACAGCAGAAATGACATCTACATAATAATAAAACGGGACACTCTTTATATATCTGTCTGTATAGCGGCCATTCTTCGGCACGCAAGTTTCTGCTGCCTTTAAACAATCTGGCACTGTGGGCAATCCATGTTCGGAGACTAAGGTAATGTTCGTAAATGTTAAGTATTGAGAGGTTGGTCTGTAAATGCAAAAAACGAAATAATATTTGGTAAAAGACATGATAAATATGATTCCAATCCATGACGTATTTTCATACATACGTCAGATGTGTGAAAAGAGGAGTTAGGGAGTTTATCGATCTTGCTTGGACTGGATTCAGATTTAAAGTGGTAAAAATTGCTTGTTTAGTATATAAAAATGTTACAGCATAAGCTCTCCGATAAAATTTATTTATTGTTAAAAACAATATTTACTTTGAACTAGTTTTTAAAAGAAGATTGCGTTTGAACTAGAAACGACGAGAAATACTCATGAAACATGAACATCCTATGTGTGTTAAAATAATGAATTACCCCATAAAAAGGTGTTCGATAAACGCAAGCCCAGTCCGACTGGCTCCCACCACCACAATATTGTTATTAACGTAGACTCTTGGCAAACTTGTTAGAGCTCTTTCTAAGGTCCAAAGAGCAAATGGAGCAGATCTATTGAAAAAACAATGTGTCAAATTTTTCTTTGTAAATGCCAATACAGTAATATATTAAATACATTATTCATATTCTATTTCAGATTCGGATATGTAAGGCGCTGTTGTAATTGTAGAAGACAGTTAATTTATGTTCAGGCATGACTGTAAAGGTCGCTTTTACAGTTTTACATATTCAGGATACAATATATGTTCTGCTTTGCTTATCTGTCAGTTAAAATTACACTTATTTATGTTCATAAATAAAACAGGTAAAATGTGATTGGGTAATTAATTGATGCAATCATACTTTTCATGGTATCTTTCAAACGTTATTGAATCTATCATAATTAAGAAAATATTTACAATTATTTCCTTACAAAACTTACATGGGTTGAAATATAAGTTCTAAATCCTTATTGCCCTTAACGTTGGGGAAGAATTGCCGAGGCACTACTGCCTTCATGAAGTGGGCCAGTGACATTAAATGTCTTGCTGGACTCTACATATAACATAACAAGATTTCTTTAAAACTGGGAAGTAATCGTTTTCATAGCAACGATATAAAATAATAAAACTACCGATGTGAAAATTTTAAGTATCTAGAACTAGATACGCACGTCAAAAATAGTTTATGAGATTAAAAAAATATATTTATTACTAGCGGTCCGCCCCGGCTTCGCCCGTGGTACATATTTACGTTTTCTCTACATAAAAACCATCCTCGTACTTCAAGGAATATAATAGAAAAGAATTATCGAAATCGGTTCAGCCGTTCACACGTGATGCCATGACAACGCGAAACGGGTGCAGACCCGCCGCCTTTTTATAGCTCCCGCCGCGAAGCGCGTCGAACGCGGCAACTGATACACAAAAATAATCCTTATGGCTGCATGATTCTGTATTCACGCGCGATGACTTATAGCGTATTTCATGTATAACTTTGGTGTTTCTACACCGATTTACATGATTCTTTTACTATAACCTGCCCAGGAGTATGAAGAATAATTGTGCCAAATTTGGTTAAAATCCGTCGTGTAGTTTTTGTTTCTATAACGAATATACAGACAGACAGACAGACAGACAGACAGACAGACAAAAATTTTACTGATTGCATTTTTGGCATCAGTAGCGATCCCTTATCACCCCTTCATAGTTTTTTTTTAAATATATTTCATGTACAGAATTGGCCTCTCTACAGATTTATTATAAGTATAGAATAGATTGTCTTATTTCATGGCAATAAAATTAGAAAAGTGGAAGACTTTCCTATGCAGCTATGAATTGGTAAAAAAGTTTGAACAAACAAAATGAAAACAAAAATATTGTTTACCGCGTCTCCTTTCGCAAAAAGCCGACAAGCCCAGAACAAGGTAACATATTTAGTATGTCTAATTAGATCACGCAAGTACCATCGCGCGTGAGGCTCCATTATTGGAGACATTACACCAGCCAATATCTATACAAAATAAATTTATTTTTTTAGCCTGAACTTTAATATAAAAGTGGAAAATAAAAATTGAATTGAATTTGAAAACTTTACCACAATACGAAAGTGCAACTTTAAAGATTACCACAAACAGAGAAAGAGGCAGAATTAAAAGAAGATAATATACCAAATTTTTGAAACTACTTCCCTTAATAATGTTATATTTTAGTCCCCTAAAAAAATTCTAATACCTATGGGCTACAATGTGTATCTTTCATGTGGTACGAGTATTTCAAAGTAACTTACCGCAGCATCAGTCCCATACTTGTGAGGTTCAGGCGGCAAATCATATTGGGCTCTCACTATGGTATTTTCATCTAGAGGTCTAAAAAAATAGTAATAAAGTAAGTAATTAACCAACATCAAAGTAACTGCATTGTGTGATTGGTTATTTTGAAATATTATGACAAAAAGTATATTTATTGAGTGGGGATTTGGGCTCTTCAAGTAAATTTTTATAAGTTTATTTGCGCAGTTGTCTGTGATATTTTGATATGTATATCTATATATCTTCCATATTTTGCCAAAACCAACCTTAGTTTTTCGTTCAAGTAAATTTTTTTTTAGACACGGGAACACACTTTTTTTAAATAACTACCATCAAAAAGACATACCTTTGCAAGAGCGTTAACTAAATTAGTTTACATAACAAAGAATAAATCAAAATCATCGTACCCAAGTATAATGAGACCGATCGGCTGGTTCTGGCTAAGGAGGACAAAAGACGAGAGAATCCGTAGGACAAAGCTATCGTGCAACAGATCCAATATTTCATGTTTTCTTGGAGAATGTTCTAGAACTTCCGTTATGCTGGGAATGTCGTACGGTTCAGCTGCACGTACACGTACATCTCTGGATATATTATCATAATTATTTCTTATATTTGGACCTAACTTTTTGTTGGTATAATATCCTACTAATTTTATAAATGCGATGGATATATAAGTACCTACTGGACAGATTTGGATGAAACTTTACAGGTATCTTATAGAGGTAGGTAGGCTCTAGAAAAACTTGATTTTATTTGCGGGTGAAACCGCACTGCACAGCTAATTACTTAATTATCCATAAATTATTGGCCCAAATGCACCACAAACCATGTGCAGGTTTAAAGATGATTTGATTCTACGAGATGTACAACTCGTACCTACATTTACTTCATGTCGCAAAATATTGAGCAAAATACAGTCACCAGAAACAACCAAGTTATAAAAAATATCTGCCACAACAAATTACAATTTAAAAACCATTAATTTTAAACACATTTTGGCGAAAATATCGCGTGATAAAATTAATAATATCTTACCCTCTGACGGAGTTTATGTGGGCCACATAAAGCGTTTCGTTGATAAATCTCATGCGGTAGCTCTGCGGCGTCACTAGCTGAAAATATTTTCAATATTAATCTAGTTATTGCTGTGTACTGAGTAAAATTAAGGTGCATTACCTATGCATTATATGTGTTTTTTTGTTTAATAAAAATGGTAGAAGGTTTGCAAAATGTATAAGTATAAGTTATTTAGCAAAATACTATCATCTTTTAAAGCTGTCTTTAAAGGCATCGGTAAAAAGCTTTTGTTTGTAAGCATACCTATAAATTCTACTAAGTTTACATCATTTAATTTGAAACCTTATTATCACAAAAATAAATACTAGTATATTAATATAATATGTTGTACTATCTGTGAAAAAAATTAATTGAAATACCTACCGTAAAATGGTCCAGCAATGGAAAGCTCGTATGACATGTTGGTAAGCAAATGATGCAATAATCTCGATTCGGAAATAGTTCGTAGGCCGCTTGTAGCATGTCGAAACCGTACCTTTAATTTTCAGTAACAAAAATTATTTTTGAATGATTATTATATTATTTTTTAAGAATAATTGTACAGCGATAAAGTCTGAATCATTAGGTAAGTATAACAAGTACGGATATACAAATATGGAAATTTTTACGGAAGTTAGAAACTAAGTAATAAAATAGTTGGATTACAAATTGAATAATTATTTTAAGTATAAAGATTCATAGGGTACCTTTCATCATAATCTTGATGCATAGCAAACAACTCAAGTAAAAAGGCATTAGGGGCTCCGATATAGCGCGTAGGTTGAGGGGGCTTAGCTGGAGGGCTTATAAGAAATTCCGCTTAAAAATTATATAACATAATATAATATTAAAAATGATAGAGAAAGAATCATTCTTTCGTAAAAATATAAAAACCGAAAAAGTAAAGCCTCCTTGTAAACATTGATCGAATACTTACATTTCCTTTTGCCTTTATCTTGGTCTAAGTATTTGTTATCATAAAAAGACTCCCTTCTGTGAGATTTAAAGCCTTCATCGGTGCTGAAATACAATACCCTATTAGGTATGAACGCCTTTTAATACACAACTCTTAAACATACTTATACCAAAATTAAATATATCTCAAAACTGCTGCACTGCTATTTTTATATTGTTTAGTAGACAATCCCCAAATGTTAGGTAATACCTTATGCCCAGCTTCTCATAAAAAAACTTGGGTACTTTTAACAAATCGTGGTCAATATTAACAATATCGTATTCCACTTCTTCCGGCTCGTCTTGGAAGAAATTGAGAACATCTAGTTGTGAGTACGGACCCGGTTGGGTAACAGGACGAGCCTCTTTGTCCTTGTCAAACTTTTTAAATTCGTCTTCTTCAAATATCCAAGTCACCTAATAATAATTATTAATTAATAGGTGGATAGGAAGATAATTATTAATAAGTAAAAAAAAAATATGACACAGTTGCAAGCTAATGGTATAAAGTACAAAATTTTTAAGGATCTTCTGAAATACTGAAAATGTTGCAGTCTTCGGCGCTAAATAAATATCTGTATAAATAAGTTAATAATTCAAAAATGTAATCACAGGATCTTGTTTTATAACTCACCCTTGATTTAACGTCCTTAGAAGTTGTGCTTGTAAAAGAAGTCTCTTTTACTGGTTCTTTGTTTTCTTCTAGAAGGCTAGAAAATATTTAGTTTTACATTAAAAATACTTTAATTAAGTGTAACCTAATACTACTTTTACATTTGAATATCCATAAGTTAAAAATGATACCTACTTTGCAAATAAATAAAAAAGCTTAAAAAGTCTCCCATTTCATATCTTCTCCATTGATAAAACCAATACGACCACGGAAGGATATTTAAACTAACCTAATATTTGACTCTACTGTCTCTTTCTCCGGTTTAACAATACATTCCAAACGCTTCAAACCAGCGAAAGGTGAAAGCTCAAAGCTTTCCTCCAACTCCTCGTAATTTATTTGCGTGTTCAAACACATTACACCAACTGCTACTTCTTTGTGCTAAAATGGAGGATATGGAAGTTAAAACTTACATAGTCTATCCATCTTATCATCTTTTTTCAGGTCATCTAATAAAAATAAATGTAGAACTTAATTCATACAATAAGTGATACGTAGAAATCGCACGAATATTTAAATACATACTAGCTTTACAATAAGATATCCGCTCAGGTTTATTTTTCTGTATATTACATAATAATATACATATTATGTTGGCGTGGCCGTGGCAAGCAAAACCCATGCGTAACACTGGTGTTATTGTAAATACTTTTGTAACTATTTAAAGATACACTCTTTGAAAAGTATCTATATTTCAATGTATGTTTGTAAGTACCTCACAAACCAACAACACTCGTTCCGACTCCGGGTGTCGCGAGATCAGCTCACTTACATAGAAGTCACCATATAGTTCCCGGAGCCGAGTGGATTGACGCTCTATTATTGGCACTATATCGTCATTGTCTTCTTCACTAGTTTTGGATATAGTTATTATTTTTCATAATAACTAATAAGGTATAGGTATAGTAGGTACCTAATTACGGAACTTATCTATGATGGTATGATTACTTTGAATAGGCTTTCTAAACAGAATGTTGTGATAACATAATATCGTAGCTGAAAATAGCGGTGAAAGTGAAAGCATTTCGTTTCAAATGTCATTGTTTCACCAAATGTTGAGTCCATGTATACCTAACGTTTTAAATTTTTTTACTAAATAATGATAATATATATTATATACATATTTTCTTCATTTCCTGTTGCTTTCATAATGGGGTATTATCTTTAGACAACTAAAAACTGATCAACAATTGGCATTGTAAAAATAGCAACTAGCACACAACTAGTTTCATTACAACCTACTTCTGAAACGGGTAGGTATGTAAGTGCCTACAAAACCAAATCCAAAATAATTAATAAGCTAGACAGAACAACTAACACAGCTCTCCGTACCCTCAAGCGAGGGCTGACTTCGCTCCTATCAGCGACCAACAGCGCGGGCAGCTGGTCCCCGGGCACGCCCCGCTCCAAAGCCTGCATGCGTTTGAACGACGCTTCCGAACGGGACTGTCCCGGTACTAATACTAGGTGGAAATATTGATAAAATACTCTTATTGTAAATAGAGTGAAGAGAACAATTATTACTATGGGATAGTATAGAAGTCATTTTAGGGTGAAATGAATAAAGACTTGGGAACAGGACATTTTTGCTGTTTAATCTTCTCTCTCATCTTATTTTAGAATTGTGATTTTAATAACTAAGTAAGTACCTATTTATTTTCTCTGGGCAAGTTAAAGTAACTTTAATTAAAAGTGTCCCGGTACAAAATTCATATTGGTAGAATAGCGTCAATTTTATCTCAATGAAATAAGTCTATTAGAAACGGACAAAAAGATGAATGAAATGAAAATTCACTGAAAAGATACCCATTAATTTCTTAGTGAAAAGTTCGAAATATAGACACTATCGAAGTTTATAATACTATCTATGAATCTTACTTTTTGTTTATAGGTAATCAATAGGCATAATTTTTTCTAAATTCTAATTTGAATCAACAATAAAGAGAAAAGAAATATGAACAAGATATCGATAGTATTATCTAGTATTAAATAAAGCAGATATTCAAGATAAAATTAGATTATGATTATGAAAAACTTTGCCTCTCAACTTACACGGACATTCAACTATAGTTCTCATCATAGCAACATACTGTAAGTATGGATCGTGCATAAACAAAGACTTGAGCATATTATCCACAAGTTCCCTCGCATAAATTGGATTCCAACAAAGCAAATGTAAAAATAACGTATTTCTGGAATTCAATTCCACACATCTGCAAAATGTTGAACGCAGGTTAGAAATCCAATTTTACATATTTCGCAAAATGTATTATTGTCAGTCATTGGTGTGGTAGGAATTACACCAAATACAATAGCTAATTCCATTTGTTTAATAAATGCCATATGAATAGGAAAGTTTTCGTACCGTCACTTTTCGTACGGTCGAAATAAAAGTTTCATACGTAACTACCGTCTTTAAAACTATAAACATTTTATGTGTAACTCAATTGAATCTATACACAATGATAATATGGAAAGTATATTTACTTATATTTGGTCCATACGAAATCTTCCCAAGCCGCGGGATTCACAGATGGTAGCAGCGGATAATCCTTTGCTGATAAAAATCCAACTATAGTACCATTAATATCGAGTTGGCAAATTGATAACACGCAGTTTTTTCTGAAATATTATATCGATAAATTAATACATAGTGAATACAGGTATAAGAAATTATATGTATTATTCGACCAAGCCAACTAGACGCTCGGGTGGAATGCGGCCTCCCCGCCCGCTTACCGCCTCAGGTACCGCGTTCGCCTTAGTACGGTTCGCAGCATCGACGCATTCGTACGTTTCGCATCGCTAGTTATTTCTGTACTTTTTATTATTAATCGTTAAAGCTTGTTGTTGACTGTTAAGTTTTTTGTTGTTATTTGTTTAAGTTTTTACTGTGTTGTTATTCATAGACAGCCCTCGAAATTGGGAAAAATCAGACTATTCATAGCGGAGAGCGAACAGTGATATTATTAATTTTTTTTTTTTGCTATCTGTAACCGAGACATGGGCGGGTGACGTCACAGTTGAAAAGGGTCTAGTTGGCTTGGTCACGTAGTAAATAGTTCAATCTTGTACCTATGGCAAAGATACCTAAGGTAAATGTACGTAATTCCGGAGTACTAAGGCATTCTTAACTTTCCTAGCAATTTCCAATAAAGCAGGAAAAAATTGCGAATTGAAGTTAGTTTAGTCGTAAAAAGAGGTTTTCAGATAAGAGATTGATATGTAACACTACTGTATTTAAACTATTTTATAAAAGTAAATGTAATTTTTCTGGACCTCGTAAATGTCCGTTATTACGGTATAAAATTTGACTTTCCAGGTAATTCCGTAAATGGGTGCTGGTAATTCCGGCATAAGCAGAAAAATGCCGTTTATCTGCAGGATTACATGAAATATTAAACATAAATTTAATGTGACGAGTTCTAAATAAAACAACTTTTTTTTACTGTAGGAAAACAGTTTATTAAAATTTTTAGGTAGGTACCCATTTTACTAACAAACCTTCTTCTATCGATGACAGGACTGTTGCAGCTCCTGCTGACTCTTGTTTTTTTTTGTATTTTTTATTAATTTTGTCATGCAAGGTGGTCTGATTGGGTATGTTATATATACCTTAGATGCACGATATATGGTCATGGTTCCATTTGTTAACCGACTTCAAAAAAAAGGAGGAGGTTATCAATTCGGCCGGTATGTTTTTTTTATGTATGTACACCGATTACAGTTATCACTTGTTATATCCTCTAAAGCTTTGGCGCGGTCCTCGTTGGAGTACTTTTTGTTTGACATTTCGACCTGAAAAAAATTGAAATTCAATAGCTCACTCAGGTACTTTTATATCTACCGTAATAAGAGACACAGCCAAAAACAGTGTAGGTAATTGCGGTAGTCACATTAACATAAATTTCTAACGAGTAACTCTTCTTAACAACATAAAATGACTTGAATTGTATAGGAATGCAATCATACTAGTAATAGTTACCAAAAAATATATTGGAAGATACAAGTAAATTAAACAAATTAATGATTTTGTACCGATGTTATTTGTGACGAATCTGTTGAAAGTAAAAAAATGTTTTCTCTTTACACACGTATTTCATAACATAGAGAAATAAAATCGTAATACGTAATTTGATTCCAAGAAACTATCTATGTTATATATTAGACCTGTAACAGCTTTTTTCGTTTACTTATCTCATCTCGTTCCTGACAAATTACAAAAAACAAAATCACCTTCCTTTCCTCTATTCCGTAATTATTACGTAATAAGGGACACTGTTGGTTTTTGGGGTAGGTAATTGCGGCAATCAGAAAATTTCAATTTACTCGCTAAAAACTAAATGAAGTAACTTGAAACGGTAATCAATCAGTTTGTTTTAAAACCCTTAAAAATAATTACATTACTGAGTTATGAAAATACTTACATATCACTCGCAATATCCTTATGAAAATCCGCGCGGTAGCTTACGCGTACGCAATACACCCACTACCTTTATGGCGGTTTGGCGCAGACAGACCGAGGAAGACGTGATAACTGAGCCGATGATGGTTACAGTTCTTTCTAACGCGTGTAAAAGACGCTCTACTGTACACACATAATAGATAATTTTATAACTTTTTGATACAATTAGAAGTTTTCTTATTTTTAGGCCTAAACCGAAAACTTACGGAATTTCGTACACTTACGTAATATGGTACATCTACCTTACCTAATATCAAACACCCTGTGGATCTCTTATTAAATGAAAATATTTTGAATAAAATTTCCATTGTGATAAAGGTCGTAAGAATGGTAAAGTTGTATCTTATAATAAATTACTTATAATTACAGCTATCCAAACAAAGTAGCATAGGGAAATGTGGTATGGGAGGATCCAAATCTCACGCGATAAAGAAAATAGATAAGTAACTTTAAATAAAACTTAAAATAACAATAATTAAAAAGCGAATAATTTGCGAATATAATATCACCCAACGCCATCTAGTGTTTTGTACTAAGGTTTTTTACTAAGGAATGTTATGGAATAACTCCTGATAAATAAATATAATATTAACTTATACATTATCTACTAATTAATGAGTACTATTTAGGTGAAAATCTTAACATTAAAATTTTCTAGCTGTGGGCTCTATCAATCCCTGCAGCAAAATAGAGTAAAAGATAAAGGTAATAATCTAAAACGCACGACACAAGTAACGCGAATTAAACTTAACGTGATAATGTTCTACAAAGCTTCATCCAACTTCTATTGATTCTCAAATGATTAACTTACAAAATATATTTTATATCCCAAACATTCTTCACTCGAAAATTCAACGACATGGACTCATTCACAAGAGCCATAATAGCAGGAGCATCTTCCTCCATCGCCAACCTTATGCGGCCAAGAGGCACGGCACGAAATATTCGGGAAACCATATTTTTGTAACAATTTGTTTATCATTACAAAATTACTATTATGAAAAAAATGTCTAGATCTTCTTTCAAGTTGACGCGATTTACTTTAATTCCATTGATGATAGAATTACATATTTTGACAAAAATATATTCTATGAATTCCAGATTGGCAAAATCTATGCCCAAAAGTGCTTCTAGACTACAGGCCCGTGTTGAAAAAATTATGGGTCATTTGACCCACCACCTGACCTATCTAGAATGATATAAGAGCATAAAATAATAAGATTCAGCACTATGACGTCACTCGTAAGCTGTCCACCTGAGTGCAGATGAGAATTCGAAGGTTCAGGTAGAGATTTTCTCCCCTTGTCTCCATGATATTTGTACGGCGTTGCGGAATAATTGATTAAAAGTAGTATAGAAATAGTATGACACAGATGCCGTACAAAATCAAATGACCAAATTTACCCCGGCAACTGTCGAAAAATAAAAATAAATTCCGACTTTGTGGACCACCATTTTTGTACGGCATCTGTGTCATACTATTTCTATACTGCTTTTAAGCCATTATTCCGCAACGCCGTACAAAAATCATGGAGACAAGGGGAGAAAATCTCTACCTGAACTTTCGGATTCTCACCTGCACTCAGGTGGACAGCTTACGAGTGACGTCATAGTGCTGAATCTTATTATTTTATGCTCTTATATCATTCTAGATAGGTCAGGTTGTGGGTCAAATGACCCATAATTTTTTCAACATGGGCCTGTAGTCTATTCTCTCTTGCTTCTCTCTCGTTGTTTTCAATTATTTTATACATAAGGTAAATTATATTTTAAAGTTCTTCGATCGAATAATTTCTGGTTAGTTTTTTTAGTGGTTAGTAAGTATAATAATTTGTTCCGGTGTGGAATTAATATATTATAGAATCTGTTTGAAATATTTTTTGTGTTAAAAGAACTGCTACGTACCCAAAGTGGTTTTGTCGCGAAAGAAAACGCGACAGAAAAAGTAACCTTGCGCGCAAATTCAATTTTGGAAGTGCGATTTTCGTTTTTTTTTTACGTGCTGTCTATAGCTGCTCAGTTACGGGTGGTTACGGTATGGTTTATAGATACTTGCCATACATAATCGTTAAATAAATAAATTTTAAAATACAATATGTAACTATAGAATTAAATTAAATAGATTTGGACTGAAATTAATTACTTTTTACATAAAAAAAATTACTTTTTCTCTAAAAGACGACCTCTAAGCTATAGACTAATCGGCGCATGGGGCTCACCACCCTCACCACCCACTTTTGATACGTACAAAATAAGCGTACAAACCTTTTAAGCGTACAAACGGTGGTACAAAATATAACTTTATTCCAACATTAACATTTAATATTGTTTGTAAGAGTCATAGTTGGTACATGAATTCAAAGTCTATAATAATTCTTCAAATCATCCGCTCTAGATGCAACCGTCATGTTGACTATCCTCACTCCTCAGACATGAGGGACTGACAACACACACTTTTGGTTAAACTTGGTTAATTCTCCTCAAACATGCACAGGTAATATAGGGTAGGGAGTTGAACAAATTAAACACATTTATAGATACGCTTATATTTATTTAATATCCTGAAAATTCAAACTTGCTGAATTTTACAAATAGATTAAACTAAATTGTTTGTAAAAGCGCTGTCGAACTAGACTACTCGAGCTTAACAAAAATTCATTATAACCCAATTTACCGCCTAATATACAGAACACATACTAATAAAAATAATTTATTTTTGGAACTAAACCCTACGAATAGCATCAATAAATAAGATGACTTCATTGTGGATCTCTTTGGGTGAATCGATCGACGCGAGCCAAAGGGAAAAATTGAACTACATAAAAATAATATTAACAATTTTAAGTATATCAAGTTAGGTATTAAATATTTACAAACACTAATAAAATAAACCCACGACCCACAATAGATTATAGTTACACTAAAACTAAAAATATAGGTGCTACATCGCACGTTATTCGATAGAGCCTATAATAAAATTAGATAATATGAAAAAATTAGGTTATATTGCTCAATTCAGCGCTAGGCGGACAATGCTCAGACGTCAAACAAATTTGCGACATAATTTTTTCTCTTTACTTTATACTCGTAACTAATACTTCATAGCAAGTGTTTTGAAGATAAAATTGGAAGCCGAGGAGGTAATTACTTATAAAAATAGTAAGTAAAATGTATCTTAATATTCTCTGGCGCTAAAGTCAAATATTTTTAAATGTAGGATTAAAAATACATTATAAAAATCACCGATAAGTAATTGTATTGAAATGTGAGAAAAGAAATTTCTATTGCAATTGTAAACTGAACTAAATAATTCTACACGTTTATATACAAAGCAAAATATTACGATATTTATATCGGTAACCTCGTGATGTACACTTATTATACCTATGATTCCTGATTATGCTTCATATAATGCAATTTTTACTCAAACTTACGTAAAAATATAACTTACATCTAAGTTCGAACTGCACATAACCAATCTATTTTCACACGATTCTTATTCCCTTTACAGTGAGATGTCTTTACGTGTACAAAAATATCATTAATTATCATTATATATTATTATTTCTATCTATATTTCAGTCCCTACGCCACAGTAAGGCTAGAAAAACGCACGCATTCATGAAAAAATAATTAATTTCAAGTAAAACTTAGATCATCAATAATTAATTAAATGATAAACTATGATTTTATAATTCATTTAATATTTGTTTAATATATGAGTATCATTGATAGAAATAGCTTTAAAATCTTAATCTAGAAGCATTGGACAATAAACTAGATTTGTGGAACTTTTTAAACCTAACTAGAATTCTTAAAATATGTTACAGTATAGAATTATTTTAAATGATATATTGCTTAGTATACAAATACGTGATAAACTAAAAGTGATCAAGGTCTTCATAAAAACCTTTAAATTGTGAATATTGTGTAAAAATACATTTATCGATAGCTATAATTTTAAGACTAATAAGGCTAGAGTTTAGGGGTGGATTATTTAAGAAAATTCATTTGTCATAGTTTATTAATTATTGCTTGAACGTATCTAGAAACTACGTCGTATAAGTTAATCAGATTGACATACTTTAAAGGCGTTATTTCTTGTTAAATGAAGACCTTAATCAAATATTTGCAAAATTAACGCCTGTTGCAGTCTTACATCTATCTATTCCAAAGTGAACAATAATAAATGTTATGCAGTCATTTTATTGTAATTATATAAAGTACTAAGACTATTTTATCTACAACTAGCTGTTCCCCGCGGTTTCACCCGCATTGCGCCGCTCCTGTTGGTCTTAGCGTGATGATATATATAGCCTATAGCCTTCCTCGATAAATGGGCAATCTAACACCGAAAGAATTTTTCAAATCAGACCAGTAGTTCCCGAGATTAGCGCGTTCAAACAAAGAAACTAATAATCAAACAAACAAACTCTTCAGCTTTATAATATTAGTATAGATTTGGATTTAAGACGCATGAGAACAATCTAACATAAAATCTTTATACAACTTTGAAAAATGTTACAATCACAAAAAAAATCACATTTGTAAGTCACCACTGTGTCGATAACTATGTAAAAGTGCAACAAGCGTTAATTTTAACAGGACATTAGAAAAGCACATTATACAACATATACCAACATTTGTATATAATTAAATAACCCAATTATTATACACATTGAATTTTAGTTTAGAAATCCCGGGACCGACATTTTAAGCCGTGGAGTTACTCGATAATCGTTTGAAAGTACGATATAATAAACGAACTATTTAAAGAGTCATGGATAAAACCTATATTTAATATTGTACTATAGTATTTCGGGCGGCAGCATAGTTTTTAGAGCCTGTACTGCTATAATGTGAATGAATATGAAAATACATCTACATACAATAAAATATGTATGAACCTTACTACTTAATGCATTTGCGAAATATTAAAAATACATAACGTCTGAAATGAAATGGCAAGACAATATTTACAAGTGGAAATAATTATAACCTAAAGAATTATTTTCAGAAATATTGAAACTAAAACTACATTCGATACACTTGTATCATTGTGATCATTTATCTTACAACTAAATCCTATTTTATATTTACAGTATATTATCCATGTTTTCACTTCCGTAAACCTTAACGTATACAATTATTTTCACCATTTTCGTAATCAATTTTGTGTCACTGTTAAAACTTTGTACAGTATTCATCTTTTCATATTCATTTATATTAAAGGAAACCACATAATTAGATATGACAACTACATACCTAAATAATAATCGTCAATTTTAAAATACGCAGAAACTGAGTAGATTTAAATGCAAATTGATTTTACTCTTCTTTAATTACAACACAATCGAAGAAAATATAAAATGTTCATAATTTTCTGTAAATATTGTTCAACTGTTTTAATTCACTTGACCCTTGAAATAACTGAGACAATTATTCTTTGTACGTATGATGTTTATAACAGGATAATTTATATGAATAATATAATTCATTCACAAGTGTATACTATACTTAAATTATTATCCTGTTAGTATGACGTATAGGGTATTTTTGCAGGAATTCTATTATTTCCTACTTCTTAATCTTAATTTCAAGAACGAAAGGTTTATTAATAGAACAAAAGCTTACCAAAGAATCTACTGATTTGAAATATGATCATTGAAAATACGTGATAAATTTAACATCTTCTTTGTAGGTTACATCTGTTGATAACTATGGCTTGGCGAGGCAATGTGACGAAAATGTTAAGTTGCAGCTCCTAAAAACAAATAATTAATATATCAACTGACGCCTTTCATACCACATAATACTATATTACTATGTGAGAATGATTAATTTGTATACATGTGTGAAGGTGTAAAATTTATCTATTATTGAAGAAAAAGTCAGCAAATAATGTTTGACAAAAATGTTTCAAAGCATGTATGTTATCTATATTAGATGTTCATATTTGTGTGTTTTTCGTATCTTTATATTTAAATATCTTGTATATGTGTTAAGGAATAAACATACATACTACCCGTTCGCTTCGAGTTGGCCGTCGATGACCGTTACAAAATGACGTCACAGGCACATCAACTGGTACCGTCGACAAAAAAAATAATAACACTCCGAAAATAAAATAACAATAACAGTTCGTATAATTAATTAATTACTTACTACAGCGATTTCTTCGCTAATAGTAGTAAAAAACTATATAAAATTTAGCAATAATAATCAAACTTAACAAAACGATCAAATAACATAACTAAAAACAACAGGAGCGATATTAGTGACGGACGGGCGCACGTGATAGCGTTGCTGACGGTACTAACAGGGTCTGTCTAGGAGTGCGGTGAAGTGGGAAGGGTGGGAGCGGCGAACTTGAAGCGAACGGGTAGTATATTTGAAAGAAAGAAAACAAGATTTCTTTTTTCTTATTCGTAATAACACCTCAAGATATTTGATACGAATGTCTATGTATATGTTAATGAATATGCATATAATGTGGTGTGTTAATTCGAATATTTATGTCACTATGTCAATACGAGTACGTGTGTATGTATGTATGTGTGTATGTATGTGTGTATGTATGCAGTCAGCGGGTCTCACATCACTTGGCGGCCTTCTTGGGCGGCGTGGTGGGCGCGCCGCCGAGCTCCGCGGACGCGCCGATCGACACGCCCTCGCTGTCCACCTCCGTCTGGAATACACATTATTATGTCAAGCATTTTTGACATTTTACACTTTCACAGAATACATAATTAGCTAAACGCTACAGAACGGACACTCCGCCTCCCGCCAAAATTAAACACTTACCTCACCCCGCACGATCAGTCTAAAAATGGTCCACATTTTTCTACAAGGACGATACGCAACGAAGATTGACAACATTAATCAAATTGACTTAGAGTTATTTTATTATTTTGGATTTGTGATTATCGTTTTTCGTAGAAAATGGTTAGATATTGTGCTGTTTACGGATGTATTTCATCAGAAAAACGCGATTTTTTTTTTTACGCTAGTCACAAATGTGCCAACCATAAAGCGTTAACACACATATTTGCAGTCTCTACAGTGTGACTGTCAAAACGATAATTTTGTATGGAGTGTCCGGGGTGTGACTTTACCGTACCGTGCCGAGAAACAAAACAATGTCTATCGATATTTTGCTTGCTCTGACATAAATAAATAAATAAAAATTTCAACGCCGTGTCCCGTCCGTGCACGGCCGAGCCATGGTCAGGCATAAATCACTTCATACAAAAAGTTTAAGTACAATAATGTTTAATCGTGCCTTGGGACGGACGGGGCAAGGCTTATTATTGTGTATAAGGTGGAATTTTATAATGCCACCTGGAGAGTACTCTTCATTACTGTACGTAGCAAATTTAACTGTATATGAAACATTCCATAATTTTTATTTATATTGTTATTAAAAGGACTTACCTTTTCATCTTTAGCAGTGGTGTTTTTTGGGGATCCAGTACCATTATTACTGCTATTGTTCTCTTCATTGTTTTCATTTGATTCTGTGCTTGTAGTACCTATAATAACACTAGATTTTAAAGACACATATAATATAGGAGATATAGAGAGATATACTTATTTACTGCATGATAAAGTAGAAAAAAAATAAGTTTAAACTACAATAGTACAATAGTACCGAATTAAACAAGAGTCTATACTAGAATGAGCCATCTGTATTCTGTACTTCGAAACTAAGAAAAGTGCTAAAAAAAATACTTGAAAAAAATACTATAGCATTTTTTATATCTTCCTAACACGCCTGTACGATTAGTCCATTGAAAAGTTACATTTGGGGTTGCGTTTTTTAGAGGACGCAATTTTATCTTTTTGATGTGTAGAGGGGGTCAGTGTGATGCTATCACCAAGTTTGTGAGGTCGCCACCCTTGTCCCAC
Source organism: Colias eurytheme (assembly GCF_061535395.1). Lineage (NCBI taxonomy): Eukaryota > Metazoa > Arthropoda > Insecta > Lepidoptera > Pieridae > Colias > Colias eurytheme. The sequence goes on along the minus strand of NC_142986.1, from coordinate 7,402,575 downwards.
GGCTGCCATCTTGAAAATAGCGTTTGATATGGTTTTTACGCTATATCTCTTAAACTATTTATCTGATAAAAAAAATTGTTAACATTACTGGAAAATAGTACTAACTTCAGAGCGTTGTAAAACATTAGCTATTGACGTAATGAAATAATGTTGTATATAAAAGTTGTTCCTCGAAAAACAATCTACAAAAATGGTCTGATATCATTTCTTCGTAAAATGATAAAAAAAAAGTTTTATTGAAAAATATAAATAACTCTAATTAATGCACATTTTCGCTTATAACTTTTTTATTTATAGTTCTACAACAAAAACTTACTGGACCAAAGTTGTAGAGAATTTAATTTGCAACAAATAATGTTAACATTTTTTTTTATCGGATAAATAGTTTAAGAGATATATTGTAAAAACCATTTCAACCGCTATTTTCAAGATGGCGGCCGTGGGACAAGGGTGGCGACCCCACAAACTTGGTTTTAGCTTCACACAGACCCCCCCTACATATCAAAAAAATAAAATTGCGTCCTCTAAAAAACGCAAGATTAGGCCTAAAAAATGTAACATTTCAATGGAGTAGATATAATATGACGAACTTGCGTATTCAATTTTTTTTTTAGTTTTTCTTTTACAATTTAATGTACCACAGCAAGATATTTTCAGATTATTATGCTTTTTATTTATTTATTTATACATTTTTGTATACTCACCGGGCTGTATATGCGCGCCGCGGTCGGCCTCGTGCTCGCGCAGCACCGCGTCGAGGTTGTACCGGCGGCGGTATGAGATGAAGAACGTGCGCACGTGCGCCTCCGTCTTCGTGCCCAGCATCTCCGCTATGGCTTGGAAGTCTTTGCCTGTTTAAATGAGTTTGGTTTGTTAATCCATTTAAATTTTTCACTAGGGATAAAGCCTTGCCGAGCATCTCGGCTATCGCTTGGGAGTATTTGCCTGTTTTAACGAGTATTTTTTTTTTTTTAATGAATGAATGAAATTTTTAATCCTTCCCTTTAAAATAAGCTTTATCGCTCTATCCTTCTTTATATCTCCAAACATAAAAATTAAAAATCATATAAAATATCGCTCATTGCAATGTGAAAAAAAAAGAAACAAGAAAACACACTTTCGCATTTAAAATATTCGTAAGGATATACATACACGTAACAAAACTTATTATACTTACTTTCACTACTATCAAAAAGCAATTAATTATACTAATAATTATGAATGGTATAATAAGAGAAAATAAAATGAATTATTTATCTCGTTTTATAATGAAATATAAAACGAGATAAATTATATATTTAATCCATCAGTCCTCGGAATCACAGACACAATAGAAAATCTATTGTGTCGCGCCCCGATCGGGGCTTACGGTGGTCAATGGGTTAAATAATATTTAGACTTGCTTTAGTGATTATTAAAGTCAATAGGAAACAAACTAAATCGTACCATATTTCCGAACAGCTGTGACGGCCATCAGCAATTCCTCATTAGTCCAGCGAGAGTTGATTTTAGCTGGTGGTTCACCGGGCCTGTATTCTTCCACTCCAGTGTCGCCGACTTTGCGTTTCATCGCACTTAACTGTTGTTTATTTTGTTGTACCTACAATTACGAACGTTATTACGACGATTGCAACGCGTTGAAATAATTTTATCGAAAATAAAACCACTATGATGAAAAATAAGGATATGTGCATATCTGGATTATCCAAAATAAGAGATCGCAGCCGGGACTTAACTAGATGCATTTAAGCGGATAAACAAAAATAATAAATACAAGGCATGTGTGCAGAATATCGTAATACCTAAAGTATTAGACAATGCGAAACGACCTCTCCACACTGGTACATAATGTTAAAGGCGTAAATGTATGAGTTACTAATAGGGTTTGGCGTATCGCGTCTTACTTGTCGCTTTAGTGATATAATCTCTCTGTCCATCGACTTGAGCATCGCTTCGCCCTGGTTAACGAGGCCGGGCTGCGGCGGGTCGCCGGGCTGCGGGCCCGTCGCCATGGCGACCAGATCGTCGTGGTTGATGTAAATGCCGCGCGGCAAGCGGTGCTTGTAGCGCACCCGCTTGGAGCCCGGCCCGCGCCGCCCGGCCGGCCCGCACAGGGGCCGCATGCTGCCCGTGCGTCTGCACATCATCGCCACGTCAACATGTGCCTGCGCGCCGCTTCACGTCGGGCCAAGCGCCCAGACCCGACCTAACCTTCTACGAAAGCGAACTCTAGTGCCGCCCGTTCCCTTCACACGCCGGGGGGCGCCCGAGCTGCAGTCGTTTGGCCCGACGTGAAAAGCAGGCTCTATTTTTAATGAAAGACATGCAAAAATTTTCTATAGATTACGGGACTCATACGACGCCTCGACAAGACGCAATTTTTATTTTTATGAGAGCTTTAATTCGGATATAAAAATTGAATCGACCTACACCGGTACGGTGTCATCGGTTCGATGTAACGTGGCCTGATTCGATGCAAAACTTGTATCCGAGGCGAATTATGAGCGCAAACTTGATTTTACAAATGAGTTTAGTTACCGACCTGGCGTGCACGAGGCATGCCTGGCAAAGTTTCTGCGAGTTGTGCGGCGTTGTCTGGGAGCAAAGAATGCCGCATACGGTACACCATTTGCCCGCACCCTCACCGCCGTCGCCCTAAACCCCAATTCAACACTTTACTATCCTCTACAATCTATAACCATGACTCCTCACATACTTCATTTAAAAACCCATTAGAATATCAAATATATTCTGCACACATTTAGAACAAATCCAAGGGGCTGTTAAAGGAAGCATGCGGGGAAGGGTAGATAAGAAGGATTAGGATTGGAAAAACAAAAATTAAATAAGGAATGTTAATACTTATTACTTCATTACATACATATATTAGAAGAGCATTGGATTTCATGCAATACACATAATATTCAACAGTCACGAATCACGATGTGTGAGATTGTTATTGTGCACTTATTGAATGATTTGAACACACCTGCTTTATGCATGATATAGTGCAAAACAGAGGTATCACATTTCCCACATCTTGATGAATTTTTTTATAAACATGTTTAAATATTAATACATGAATATGGCTGTAGACATAGTTTGTAGATAAAAATGCAGAGCAGTTAAACTTAATGAAGCAGAATCAATAAGCCAGCGAAAAAAAAACTAAAAATGAAATTATTTGATGAGATATTTGAACAAACACGGTATGATATCAACAGATACTTAATATGTAAATTGTTCATATAATCATTGAAATTCAATATAAATAAGGTCAGATAAAAAGCAATATTATAACTGGAATGATTCAAAAAGAATATTCATAAATAGTCACTAAAATTTTTGTATTGAATTACTATATTATGCTGCTTAAGTACAAGCAGGATATTGAGCTATCTTCTTTCAGAAAAATTTCTGAATGTTTGCCGTTTTAGACTTTAGGCAACATTGTGACTTACAATATACATATGTAAAAAATTATTTTAGTTCTCAGTTGAATTTTAATTTATTCTTTTATTCAGTTTCAACCACATCTATAAGAAATTATAAACATTTTGTTTTGATTATAAGAACTTTTGATAAAAAGTTTTCTTTGTTCAAATAACTAAAGCTATGTGCGAAAACAATGACATACAAATTATAATGAAAACATTGAAACAAAAAAATGTATTGCTCATAACACTACCATGATATTTTAACAGAAAATAATGAGGATTACATGATAAAATAAAATACAAAAATTATATGGAGTATGACTTGCTTTGGGGTTGAGACGAACAATTTCAATACAATAACATCAAAATATTAATGATATCACACCAATAAATAGATAAAGTGTGGAAATGGAAGAAGACATTTAACATCCAATCAACATAATTCATACTTGTGGGAACACCCACCTCGGCTTGTTGGCCGGTGCGTAGCGAAGGCGCGCCCGACGCATGGGACTTGCCTCCGCGGACAATACCTCGGTGGTAAGTCCACTTCTGTCATCGCCAATACAAATTGTATCCATCTTATTATAATTAAATCAAAATATCTCATGATCAAACTACACTCAACCTCACATATGCAGAGTCCTAAACTAAAAATATCGATCAAAAAATTTACACAAAATTTTGATGATTCACTTGAGACATGATAATAATTTCAACTTCATGTAGATTAAAATTTTGACAATTTGCATTAATGTTACTACATGTTACAAAAAATTAGCTCAGATGTTATCTACTCTGCATTTCTATTTACCAAACAATTGCAATAGTGTTAATACAAACTATATAACATTATTATTTATTGGACAATCCAGATACACAGATTATTAAAATAATTCAGTTTCCTAAAAATGGGTACATTTACAAACAAAACATACAGGTAACAAGCATAATTATGGCAAAACACATACCTTTTCATCGTTGTCAGAATCTTTATCTGAGCCACCAGGTTCTGAATTAGCCGTGGAATCTTTTTTACCAGTACCAGATGCTGTAGCGTTTCGCCCATCACTGACTACATCCATCAATGAAGTTCTTGCTCTTGTCTTTTTCCATGAGTAGTAGTATTTAACCAATGAGGCTATCGATTTATCTGGCAACTAATACAATTTAATTATTATAAAATATAAACTTTAAATAAACATACAAAATATAATGTTAGATACAAACCATCTGTCGTATCCTGTGAAAACTTTTTCCATGAAACTGGAAAGCTTGCTCAAACAGGACCTTATCTTCAACTGTCCATTCATCAGGGAAAGGTGTAAAGTTTGCCAAATCCATGGATGCCCTGCTGAGATCATGCTTGTGCCAAAACAGCATACCTAGTGCTTGCTCCCCATTATATCCATATTTTTCTTTTGCTGTGGTTATGTATTCATCCACTAAAAATAATCAATTAATAATGACCCCATAATATTTTACAGAATAAGAATATTTAAGTATTACATGTTGGAATAACTTACACTTAGTGTCAGATATATCAGATGTTGGGGACCACACCAATAAAGCTCTATCTGATATTTGATCAGGTTTTCTTTGTTCCACTGGCTCTAGCTCAGGACACACGGCCTGATAGTCTCGTCCAACTCTTATTTTCTCAGCTGCAAATGGCACTACTGCTTGGTTTTGTTTACATGATGATTGATGAGATGAAGAGCAGCATGAAGGCGAATGATGAAAGCATAAAAAATAAAGCATGATATGAGTTCGCTGTAAGTATGACGTATTATAGCGGCGCATAAATCAAGCTGTTCACTCGAGGTAAACAAGTGGTTAGTAATTTATGTCTAGGAGATAGTCACTTCTGTCATGCATAAATGAAAAATAGAAGACTGTTCTTTTAAAACACTAAGGTGGAAGTCTTACCATTCTCTTCTTCGGAACTTGAATCTGGACTTCCGTGCCCATTAGGGCTTGGTCCTCTCGAACGCTTCCCGTTACGAACATCATTATTTCTCTCAGCTAAGACCATGGTTGTCACGTTCAACACTTATATCACAAAAATCACTTATGTATTACACACTTAAAAACAACACTCATCTATTACGATGCTATAAGTAAAAACAAAAGACAATTAATAAGAAATGCGAAGGTTCGCACTTCAATTCAAACGTGATTCAAACCACCGCATCAATACTTTGACAAACCAGCTTCGGACTGCAATGAGTCTTTTGATGGCGTCTGTAAGTTCCGCATTCACTTTTCCTAATTTGAAAAAACAATGTAAAAAGTTTCGTGAACATGGAAAGTCACATAATAATTTAAATGTGATAAAACTGGACTACTTTTACATTTTTATTGTTTTTAATAGATTTGTTTTATCGAGTTACTTTTATTTTAGAATGGCAATTATTACTGTACAGACGTTTATGAATGATCCGAGTTATATTCAAAAGTTTAATTGCCCTGTTATTGTCTCTCACTATAAACCTAATTAATAATGGAACGACTATAAAAGTATAACTTTATCTGGTGTTCATTATAAACATACATGTAAGTATTAATTAATATCAACTATTTATAATTTAATATCTTCAAAAATGTTGTTTTGATATTAGTCTACCAGATGGCGTTATTTACAACAGTAGAAATAATTTTCCCCGTTCAAAAATAAACGAATTTATCTTATATAGAAATCAAACAACGATTTCGCTGTTTTTGATGAGCATAACAGCAAAGGGTACAGATTTTCTCTATTCATAATAGCATTTATTGGGTTGAATCATGGAACCACGCCCTATGGAGCGAGCGCAAGTTCACTAATTTTATTCACTTGCGCTTCCGAACACACGAGAACGCTCTTATGCAAATAGATTTATACTCGTAATCTATTATAATAAATTATAATTTATAGGCATTGCCAAGGCATTGCGAACAAAACAGAGTAATGAAGGAAAACTGAAGGTAGTGTAGGAAGAAAGAAGAAATGTTCAGATTATACATAATATCAAGGGCATTTCCTTCTAAAATCGTAATCTTTTTCAATCATAATATTTCCTTTTTTTAAACATCTACAATATATGGAGAAGGCACAGGAGAACGAAGGTCATGTTGTGAAGGTACCAACTAATCTATTCTATTAGGGTGCTTTTCCACCAGAGATGTGCTATGCTACGTTTGGATTCGTTTGTTATCCAATAAAACGGCAATTAAATGTTCGAACAAACGTTATTTATTGAAGAACAAACGAAAATAAATCTTATAAAGTAATAATGGAAAAAAATATTAATAACTTTGAATGGGGGGGGGGGGCAACCAAACAGTATATTTTTATTTTATTTATTTTTAATAAACAATTAACGAACGAACAACAAACCATGAACTATATAAAGATATGGCAATAAAAATTTTAAACTAAAAAAAAATTGCGGGGGCCAAGTTTGGTGAGCCGACGTGTTGCTACTGCTAGTAGAGTGCAAAAATAGCAGACGAAATAATATCAATAGTAGAGGCATTTCATATCATCGGTAAGTCTTATTTTTATTTTTTTTTACATATGTATATTTTATGTGATAACTACGCCCGCCGTAATTCGTCAAAAATTTATAAAAATATCTAGTCAAAATGAACCTTAAAACATAAGAAATTAGTACTATTATAGATTAAAGAGCAAACAAGACTCTGGAATATTATTGAAAAAAAAACAAACGAATTTCGTTTCAGTGATGATTAGGCGCATATCGATAGTATCGATACTTTAAAAAAGACAAACAAATAAATATTTTTTTTTTATTTTTGTTTAGCTTTCATTTGTACAATTAATTTATAGATAAGCTGTGCTCCGCGGTTTCACCCGCATTGATCCGCTCCTGTTGGTCTTAGGCCGGCCACATACATCAGTTTTCCTGATACGTTTTCCTGATCCGTTTTCCGAATCAGGGCCTCCGAACGCAGTAAATTCATACAAAAGCAATGAATGTCACACACATTCGATTACTTTCCGTACGGTTTTTTCTCCGTCCGTTCTTTCCGAATGCAAGCCCATGCATCAGGAATTCCTGACGGAAAAAAAAACGCAACGGATGCAAAGCTTACATACATTTTGTATTCGAAATTCCGAACGGAACATCAGTCACTCACTAGTCAGCGCAGCGCGATCGAGCTGAGCGGACCCGTACCGTAGTTATTGTTGGGACACCCACGAATACGTAATATTTAATTATTATTCACGATGAGTGACATTGAACAGTTAATAATTGGTGTAGAGGGGTACCCATGCCTGTGGGACTTTATAGGTCTACCAGAATCTGATGGCATATTTATATTTAAGAAATAAAAGATTTTTATGTGGCAACTTATTTGACAACTATCAAATTGGATGTCAAATTATTTGTCATTTATGCAGTTGATGATTATTTTTTAGGATTTTGTCTAAAAAATCTTCGAAAATGTCGAAAAAGCCGCTGCGATCACAAGCAAGAGGTGTTGTTTATAATGTGTATAGAAAAATATTCGATGAAGAAGGGTCAAACACATCACAATTTTCAATTTTGAAGATTTTATTGGTAAATTGGACTTACCCGTTTTGATACTATAAATTAAAAAATATTATATGTAGGTAACTATAATAATATTGTTTGTTGATTAGAATATAATTTTATGAAAACTTATTACAGGAGTTTATACGGCTATTCGTCAAGTCCAAGCTGTCCAAGTCAATTTTATAATGTGTGTCTGTTAATACTTACGAAAATAAACATAATATTTTTATTTTATTTTATAAAAAATTATAAGCAGTTTTGATCTACATTATCATTATATCGATATTTTCACATGGCATACTGGTAATGAATATACAATATAGTTGTGTAAATAATAATATGTATTTAACCTGTATAAAAGTAATTTGTATAATTGTATAATAAACATGTAAGTATGTACCTACATAATATTAAGTGGATATCTCATTATTAAGTACAGTATTGTCCACTTACGTAATGTGAGTAATGATATTGAGGACAAAATAAAAAATAAGCAGTATCAAGATCGTTCAGTCCATTTTCCCTAGGGTTGCACACTCAAAATTTTGATTTCCCTAATTGCCATCAGATTCTGGTTTACCTATGATAACGAAGATTATCATAACAGCTTATCAGCACAGCTTATCTATAAGTTTCGTTGTAAAATTAATATGTAGTATGTTCCATTGAGATAATATTACTATACGTATGGAGGAGACACCACGAACAAAATCTGTGCGCCATTTTTTTGCTCTAACTAAGTTTTAAAAATTATTATCTTGTTAGGTTCTTACCGATGAAAGTTATTCCTTTGCACATTTCCGTATTATTTGTATTATTTGTGCAATATCGTAACAAACACGAAGGCATATTTGATGCGTTTCACTTTAAAACCATTAAAAAAAACCGCTCAACATACGTCATGTGGCGTATGTTGAGCGGAACATAAGTGATGTAGGCGGTGTGGTCTCCATATATGTATATCTCAATGGTATGTTCGCAGTTGGTTCGCAGCATAAGTTCTCAGTGTTATATCGGCAGTCTTATTAGCTAAAAATTAGCAGATAGCAAGCGACGCGCAACAGCAACGCGACAGGTTTGCGACTGGTCGCGAAACGTCAAAAAATTTCGTATTATGTAAGCTGTTGCGCCGCTGTCGCACAACATCTGCTTCCTGCGACCGATGCACTTGATTTTGTATGGAAAGCAGCGCCACTCACAATCAGGTGGCAACTGGTGGTACTACGTATGTTTGTTAAACATTAAACAATACTCGCTCTCATATTCATAACTGCGTCACATCTGTGATCTGCGTTAGCAAAAAACTAATATGAAAGTTAAGATTAAGAAACTTGTGAAGTGGATGGATCCCAGCATGACCACTCCAGGGATTTTTTTTGCGATAACCCTTGTAAGTGGGTCTTGTCACATAAACAACGTAATATATTATTACTGGGATATGGGAAAGGTATTCAGTAGGTTCGTGAATGTGATTTGTCGTGGTTTGTGCTCAGCGGTGAATATTAGTGTTACAATTTTCGTAATTTTGCACAAGTAGGTAAGTCTAACTCTTTGTTTATGAAGGCGCTAGTTACAATATATGCATTAAACGTTACTTATTTACTCACAAAATATTGTGAATTTTTCAGTTGAAAAAAATGGAACACCGAGTTTCCAAGTCTCAATTAGAGGACCTCCTTAATTATTTAATGGAGCATCAGGCTCTGGCCAAAGGCGTTGGTTTGGGTCCACGATCGAAAGAAACAGTCGATCGCCAGTGGGAAGAACTAGCTTCCAAGTTAAACGCCCATGGCAGTGGTGCCTCAAAATCTGGATATCGCTGGAAACGTGTAAGTATATTTGATAAATAATTATTTATTTGCTATTTCTATACAATTTGAATCCTTTTTGCTCATATTTCTAACACATCACTTGATTTCACACCGCCATGTGTGTATTTTTACACCACAGAAAATAGAAATACTAAATAGCTGTCTATACCAGCTGCCTACTTGCATTTTTAGTACATCAATTCCATATTGATGCATAAAATTATAGTTTATAAAAGGTTAAAAAAAAGTTTATATAAACTACTTATATATAATATATATATAACTATATATATATATATATATATATATATATATATATATATATATATATATATATATATATATATATATATATATATATATATATATATATATATATATATATATATATTAAGAGCTGTGGGTTTAAAACAAATAAATTTAAATAAGCTTGCATGCATTATGCTTACAGTATTGGGCTGACCTGAAGCATAAGGTAAAGGCGAGGGCATCAGCCCAAAGACGGGCAGCTTCTGGCACTGGTGGTGGGCCGGCTTGTAAAGACGACTTATCAGAAATTGATAAAAAGGTGTTGGCCATTATTGGAGAGGGTGCTGCATATGGAGATACTCAGCATAGAGTGCCAGCATTTGTAAGAGAAAAAAAAATAGTCTTTTATCCTTGAAATTAATATGTAATGATTATAATCATATTTTTGCATTGCAGCCTATACCAACACCAAGTACCTCCTCGGCCATCTATGAGGATATAGCAACTGAATGTGTAGAGATAACCATAGGTAAACAGACATTTATTTTAACCAACTTCGGAGTGAAAAAAAATCTGTTACTTAAGTATATAATTTATCCAAAACCCTTTCAATTTTAGAGTCTTCTCCACCACCACCAGCCAGTGAACGGCTCTTAGATATTGGGCAGACCACAACGCCAATATCACCATCAACGAGAGGAAATACTGGTAAAGTTAGTTAGTTGAGCTTATACTATCTACATTACATAAATAATATAAGAAAAACATACCTACATAAACAATCAGTTGTTATTATATGTAACTCTTAACAATTTAGGTAAAATTTGGTATTTACATAGAGATTTATATTGAACTAGCTTTCCACCCGCGGCATCGCCCGCGCAGTCAAAGAAAAACCCGCATAGTTCCTGTTCCCGTGGGATTTCCGGAATAAAACCTATCCTATGTCCCGGGGTAAAAAGTAGCCTATGTCTTTTCTCGGGTATCAAAATATCTCTATACCAAATTTAATGCAAATTGGTTTAGTAGTTAAGGCGTGATTGCGTAACAGACAGACAGACAGAGTTACTTTCGCATGTATAATATTTATTATATATTATATTGTTTTAAACCTGACAAATGATTCAAATATTTCAAAATTGCAAACATACTGTTGCTTCAAAATATCCTATCTTATTAGTTTCAGATAGAGTGCAGGCACCGGCTTCTGCTGACCCTAACAGGACGCGGGGTCCTAGATCAAATGCTGGTCAGATATAGTTCTAATTGTCACTTTTATTTTTTAATATTTTTGATGTCAGAAGTCAGAACTATCGACTGGTTGAACAAATTTTAATTTTTCTTTTTTTTTACTTGAAAGCTGGTGGTGCTTCCTATGAACTGAAAGTTGAAATACGAATGCTTTAAATTATTTAGTTGTAATTATAATATTTTTTTCTTTACAGATAGTCCAGTGTCACGGCGACTACCCAGGAGCTCTATTAGGAGCCGCAATATATCTGATCTCAGGACTCGTCAAAGAGTTGACCCGTCTTGGATCGTTGATATGGAAAATAGACGGATCGACGCGGAGCAGAAGCTGGTAGATGCAATGATGATAATTGCAGAGGCTAGGAGGGACGAGTTAGATATATCGCGCAGACAACTAGCCCTTACAGAGACTCTGGCTCAGGCGCTGCGCGAACTAACCAATGTATTAAAAAATTGTTTAGAAAATAAATAACATTTATTTTATTTTATTGTTTGTGTTATCATTATTTTAATTCCAAATTCATTATTTTTGACATTAAGTATTCAAAATCTGATTAATTATTATTCACATTCTATATTGTGACATTTTTCTCATTCACATTTTTAAAATTGTTTTATTTGAAAATATTTCATTTTTTTTACTAATATAGTTACTAATATTTGAAATATCTGATATAAAAAATTGAATTAATTTACACAAGTGAAATATGAAGGTAGAAGGTACATACCTAAGGTTTCAGTACACATTGACTTATACATAGACATGTTTATTGCATCACACAATCACACCACAAAAATAGAAAGGTTCAGTACACAAGATAATCATTATATTTATAATCTAAATCTTCTAATAATCTAAAAATTGTAAAACTAAAAATAAGTAACCAAATAATAACGATACAATAATAACCAGAAAAAATTTAAATAATTATTACAATTACATATTATATGCCCAAACTAAACTCTTAAATTTAAAATAATATCATCAGTGAACAGTATTAAATTAACTACTTATTATCATAAACTACTTTTGCTATGTATAATATTTTTATCTCTACACAATTATTAGTAAGTACCTACAGATAGTTCAAGTACATTCTTTTTGAATAAGGTGCTTCCTCACAATCTATAATCTAACATTTCAGGTTCGATTTTGTGATGACAGTTTTTCCTAGCTTGCCTATGTAATGCTCGACTTTGTAACGTTACATTACAGGTGGTGAGTTAGTGCCTTTATTTCAGTATATTTATTAACCACACACAAATATTAACAATAATATCATCATTGGTTTCTGCTATATAAATATAAATATTCTTAGGTTTAAATACTAGAAAAAGTTTGTACAACGCTAAATAAAGGCTATGGTCTCCTCTCCCTCCATAGACGCTGCATAATAAGTGATCGCTGTAAACGACCACGTTCTAATTGGTGTGTTTCATCATCAATGCTGATGGTGTCAGATATTTGGCGGTCAGAATCATGTCTAGTATATTCATCTGATAGCTCTATGACTTCTGTTCCTTGTTGGTTAGCGATGTTGTGTAAAACACAGCATGCATTTATGATTTTTGCTACAGTGTGATGGTCATAATGCAGTACTCTATGTGCCAACAAACATCGCCAACGAGTTTTCAAAACTCCTATGCAACGTTCAACAGTATTCCTAGCACTGCAGTGGACATTTGTGTAATGCTCTTCTGCAGTCCCAGGAACAGCGTTAACAATAGGAGTCAGAAGCCATGGCCGCAGTGGATATCCAGAGTCGCCTGCAAATGTAAAGCATAGTCAGTGTTTTATAATGTATAAATTACTACAAAATTGATATCTAAAAATGAAATAAATAAAATAAATAATAAAATTAAAATATTTAGTAAACAGGTATTTTTGAACATTAATTCTGTTACACTTAACACACACACTACATTAATAATACAAAAAATAATTACCTAATAACCAAATGCTTTCACCATTATTATGAAGCTGCTGCAAATGATTATTTATTTCCGAATTGCGCCAAATATATGCATCATGAGTAGCTCCGCCAAAAGTAGCATCCACATTTAAAATATTAAGGTCACTGTCACATATCTAAAAAAACATTATTTACAAGAAATTAATTCTTATATTCTCACAGTATTAGAAACATTGTGCAAGTCAGTTTTTTAATAATTGTAGTAATAAAAGGTTCGTACAAACTAAATATAGGTAATAAATAAATTAAAGCTTAGTTAAGTAAGTGAGTACTTACTATTTGAACATTTCTAGAATGATAATGTTTTCTGTTAAAAAAACGTTCTTCATGCTCTGAAGGCTTCACTAATGCCACATGTGTACCATCAACACAGCCCAGGACACCAGGAATTCCAAATTTATTATAAAATCTGGAATTATAGACAAAATTAATGATATGTGAAACTTTCATGGTACATATCAAATAGGTATAGAAATTTACTTGTTAATGATGATATTTCTTTCTTGCTGTGTTTGTGGAAATTTAATATACTTATTCAGTATATTAATATTGTTTAGTGCTGTTGTCACTTCTCTCACAGCATTTGACACACTAGGCTGGCTTAAACCATGCAAAAAGCTCATTCCTACTGGCTTTTGGTATGAACCCGTTGCATAGAAAGACAGAGCTGTTAAGACCTGAAAAGTGATTATTATAATTTAATAAATGGGCAGACTACAAACATGGTCTTGCAATGCTGCTAACAATATTATGAATGCATTCAAGTCAAGAATTTATAACAATTTCTTACCTTACACTCTACAGAAACCTTTGTTTGCCTCTTTGATCTAGCCATTAGTGGAGCTAGTCCATAACACAACTCTTCAAATGAATCTTGGGAGATTCTGTAGTGTGCCTTGAACTCAACATCTGTCATGCTCAAAGTCCTTGCTTGGATACGAAGACTTCGCCGTAACTGAGCCACATCATGAGCTTCTTGTCTTCTAACTTCGGCCTCGAGTGCCTCAATTAATAAGAATGCTCGTGCCATTTTATATAAAACTGTCTAAGAAGGTATGATTAATATTCCCGAAAGTAAATTTAATATGTAATTATTAGTAAAATTATATTCGAAAACTTGTCGAACACCTTTTCTAGACCGATGAAAATATTTTGCACACTTACCGTAATATATTTTAATAAGTTTTTTAAGTATTCGATGATCTCAGTTAAGAATCAATCTTCTAAACTATAATTTTTATTTTATTTTGAGATTTTTATATACTTTATTGTTCCTATTACAACCAGCAACAAGTCAACAACAAGCATTAGAGCTGTCGCATATTTGACAAATCAATTGCTTGGTAGTTGCTGTCGTGTGGCTGTCGCAAGTCATAGCTAATACCATTTGCAAAGCAACCTTTGAGTTTTTATTAGCGACAACTGCATTTTTAGTTTTTCAGTTGCTCGACAGAGGCAGCACTGTTGACGGCAGATTGTCTGCTTGTTGTCTGCTTTTACGTAATAAGAAATAGACGTTTGACAACAACTATTGCGCAATTTTTGGTTGTTGCTGATCGTCTGCAAGATCCGTAATAAGGCAGCGGAACAGACCGATAAGATGTCATTATGACAATTGACAAATGACAACCAATATCCATGCCATGTGAATGTGAATGTGTCACTGGCATTGTGGTTAAATGACATTTCACATTATTGTCGTGATTGTCATTTCTTGATTCATAATCGCTATAGAACGTGAGGGTCAAGATTTTTCATTATTTCTTTTGAATAATGTTATCAAAATAGATAAAGATAATGTCCCTCCACGTATTTAAAAAGGGCTAACAGATATGTTAGCTTTATAAGAATATTAATAAACATAATCGTAGAAACAATGGTGATGTCGTGAACAAAACCGCATTGTCAGGTCTTATTGTTTTGCACAAAATAGTGATAAAGTTATGTAACCTATGTTGATTTTGTATTGGTGAATAAAACAAGGACGCAAAAATGAGGACGGTCGCATTGATCAGCGGAGGCAAGGATAGCTGCTACAACATGATGCAGTGCGTTGGTGCCGGCCACACGATTGTAGCACTGGCCAACCTCCAACCTCTCCATAAAGGTTATTACTGTCACGCTCAACCATACATAATTATATATATCATATTTCATAAATTGACGTTGTCGTCATACATAAAACAACAATTTGCTATGTAAATAATTAGAATGATGATAACAGCTGGATCTCTATAAACGAACTACACTGACGAGATAAATGCTAATTTATCTCAATTTAATATCATCAATTGAGGTTTCATGCATATAAATTATAAATCAACTTATTGCAAAATATGTTTTAGATGAATTGGACAGCTATATGTACCAAACAGTTGGCCACCAAGGCATTGAGCTATACGCTGAGGCTATGGATCTACCGTTGTACAGAGAGGCAATATCTGGTGTAGCTGTTGACCAAGGAAGGAATTATAAGCCAACAGATAATGATGAAGTGGAAGATCTATACAGATTACTTGCGAGGGTCAAGGTATGATCTGTTATTAGTAGTTTTTGGGACACCTTATGATTAAATATTGTCCTCTATCTATTTGTGAATGTTTATTCTTCTTTCATTATTACATATTATTATTTATATAATACATACCACATTATGACAGAATTAAAGTATAAAAGTCTCTATTTAGTGTCTGATAGGTATATTTTATATGTAGGATAGTGCTCTGCTCTTGTTGGTCACAGGGAGATGATGTATAGCCTATAGCCTTCCTCGATAATTGCGCTATCTAACACCGAAATAATTTTTCAAATCGGACCAGTAGTTCCTGATATTAGCGCGTTCAAACAAACAAACTCTTCAGCTTTATAATATTAGTATAGATTTCAAATAATAGAAGTTTATGTAATGTGTTGAATATAACACCATAATCAGGTTAGGATAAATAACACTTACATAATTGTTGCATGTTGTGTTAGGGTGCACTCACACACATCAGTCACCGTCACGGCACGTCACCGGACAGGATTAAAAAAAAATATGTATCAATAGTTCTAGTATGACTCTGTTCCCACACGACAGTCGCCGGCACGAAATCTATCAGTGACGTCACCGGTCAGGCACGTCAAATAATCTTTCCATACATGTACCATACTTTTATCCCCACTCACCCGGTGCCGTCACGTCTCAGTTCAGTCAGCGTCGTGCTACCGTCAATTGCTACATGTTCTCTAGCGTGACACACGTCTAATCACTGACTAACCTGATGTATGTGTTCAATGATTCAGTCAAACCGGCGACGTGACTGACGGACAACATGACGGTGACTGGTGTTTGTGGATACGTACACAAACCGTCACCGATCAGTCATCGGTGACTTGACGGTGACTGATGTGTGTGAGTGCACCCTTAGGATTTGTTAAAAGGTTTACAATTTATACAAATGGACAATATTTAAAGATATATCTCTACCTGTATAATATCAGCTTCATTTTTTATTGTTGTACACACTAATTGCAGAAACAAGCCCATTTATTGAGGAAGGCTAATATCACACTAAGAGAAGAGCAATGTGTGTGTGGGTAAAACCGCAGGGAACAGTTGGTTTTTGTTGTAGTTATAGAAAAAGGGTGATACCGCCATATTTTTAATGATCATGATGTGATATAGTGACTTCTGATAAAAGTTGCATATTAAATAATAATAATTATCAACATTTAATTTGAGATAAGAAACAATCACCTTATCCCCTGCTCATAAAGTTAACATGTTTAGAATTTTTTTTATTATTTTTCTACACCTAATCACTAATAATTATTGTTATCACATATTATGCAACATTATTTAAATAAATAATATTAGATTAGAAGTTTTAATGTTCTTAGTAACAACATTTTTTTGCAATTGAAGTACTTACATAATCGTTACATTGGAATAAAAAAAAAATTACGAGGAGGGACTTGATTCACATGTTATACAATGCTACAATGATGCCTTAAAGATGTTTTTTTTTTCAAATTCATATTTGATGAAATGAATACATAATAATAATGCATAACATTAATGAAATTGAAAATGAAACTCACGATAACTGTGGTAGGAAAGTAATTTCTGCTTGCCTACATTAAACACAATAAATAGGGAATCTAACAAAACAAAAATATTGTCATAAGTATGAACTTCACACTCAATGTGACAGTCAAAAAAAATGCATAGTAGATAGGGCACTTTTATTTAACACTAGCTGTGCCCTGTGGTTTTACCCGCAGTGCTCCACTCCAGTTGGTCTAAGCGTGATGATATATGTATATCCTATAGCCTTCCTCGATAAATGGGCTATCTAATACCGAAATAATTTTTTAATTCGGACCAGTAGTTCCTGAGATTAGCGCGTTCAAACAAACAAACAAACTCTTCAGCTTTATAATAGAAGTATAGATAACATAAGAAAATTTAATGCTTATAGTACTCTCTCTTATATATTTTATTCTGTTTCTGAAGAGTGCACTGGATGTAAATCCTTTGCTTACATTTAATTTCTAAATCAGATTATGTTTTTAGAGTGAGATGAATATTGAAGCTGTATCATGTGGCGCTATTTTATCTGATTACCAAAGAATAAGAGTTGAAAATGTGTAAGTAAATGAGTTTCTATAAGAGTTTGTGAATTATTAATTCAAAAGGAGAATGTTTTCCTTAAAATATAGAGAATTCAAATAACTAATATTAAAAATAATAATTGTATTTATTATTTTTAACATATGTATTTATTTAGAAAAGAAAATAAAAAAGCTACAAATATTTTATAATTGTTTCTTTTCTGTTGTAGTTAATAATTAATTTCAATTTAAGGTGTCAAAGGCTTGGTCTTGTATCACTTGCTTATTTGTGGAGAAGGAACCAAAAAGAACTCTTGCAAGAGATGATTGCTAGTGGTATTGAAGCTATCATTATAAAGGTACTTATGATTTGTATTGTGTATCACTACATAGTATAAAACAAAGTAGCTTTCTCTGTCCCTATGTATGCCTAAATCTTTAAAACTAAGCAATGGATTATGATGCGGTTTTTTCAAATATATACAGTGATTCAAGAGGAAGGTTTTAACATGTAATTTATGTATTATAACTTTAATTGAACTTCTCAAGTATCATAAATAAAGTGTAATTTGAGACACAATAATGTAATGCAATAAATTATTTTCTTTAATTTTATTAATTTATTCAACATTAAAAATACTAAATGATATTCATAAATTGAAGTTAAATTACGAAAATATATATCTGAAATATTGCCACATTATTTTTTTAAAGGTTGCAGCCCTAGGATTAGATCCAAGGATACACGTAGGAATGACAATAAAAGATATACAACCACATCTTCTAGTCATGCAGGAGAAGTATGGACTCAACGTTTGCGGCGAGGGTGGGGAATACGAAACATTCACCTTGGATTGTCCTCTATTTAGGAAACGGCTAGTCATGTAAGTATTAACTTTAAGTATTTGTAAATATTTTATGTAAATTTTAAATATACCTTAATTATGCAAAGTCATTATCTCAAAACATCACTGTGTTTGACAGTTTTTGTGGAACAAAAGATTCATAAATGTTTTCATATTTACAGAGATGACAAAGA
Organism: Colias eurytheme; assembly: GCF_061535395.1. Classification (NCBI taxonomy): domain Eukaryota; kingdom Metazoa; phylum Arthropoda; class Insecta; order Lepidoptera; family Pieridae; genus Colias; species Colias eurytheme. The sequence continues at coordinate 7,383,675 of NC_142986.1, read as the reverse complement.
ATTAGTGATACACACGGAAGATTCGGTGGCGTCAGTTGGCTATTTAAATTTAAAATTGCACCTTGAACCAAAAGAAAACTTTGATGGAACAATAAAACTACCTCCAACTGTAAAAAACTCACTTGATTTTATTAAAGATTTGAGTGATACAGTGTTTAGTGATATTAGCGATATAGACGAATCAGAGATAGACTCTATTGAAAAGTTAAAGATCGAAGAAGAAAAGAAACAGAAAGTACTCAATCCTCTTATAAGTTACGAAGGACAAGCAGATAAGAGGGAAGAAATGGTCAGTCAAAGTGAAGACGAATTAGAAGAAGACGATTATTACTATGATGATGTGCCTGTTGAAAGTGAAAAGTTAACTGTGGTAGATCATAGATCCATTTATGGCAATAGACACGGGTGGTATTTTATTGGCGGCATTGTCGGTGAAGGCGTGGACATGGCGGTGGCTACGGATGATGCGATGAATAAATTAATTAGTAGGTAAACTTGTTCAGGAGCTTTATTATTTCATTTTAAGTTGCATCAATCTTTAATCATTATTTGAATAGTTTAATCCGTCAGTCCTCGGATCACAGACACAATAGAAAATCTATTGTGTCTCGGCCCGATCGGGCCGCTCGGTGGTCAATGGGTTAATGTACCATTTCATGACTGATGACTGTATCTTTGCATAATTTCATTTGAATTTTAATAACTAGTTTAATTTAATAACTAAGGATATCTAATTTTGATTTATAGTTTACATTTTGATTAACAATTCATCATATTAAATGCTACTGTCTTATTCTCAACTCATACCATATATATAAAGGGGAATAATATTTGGTAAATAAAATAACAAGCCACAATAAAAGACATACTGAATCTAATAATTTTACTTTTTTTAAAAGATTTGCTTGAATCGGAAAACCTCGAGCTTCCTCACGTGTGTTCGGTGAACATATACATGCGTGACATGGAACAGTATGCGGCTCTCAACGCGGTTTACGTAAAGACGTTTGATTTCCCCAACCCGCCTACTAGGGTGTGCGTGCAGTGCCCGTTGCCTAGCGACGTCGGATTAATTATGGATGCTGTAAGTGTAGTTTTGTTAATAAACATGGTGTTTTTAACAAAAATTGGAGGTAGTTTAAAAAAATTATGACAGTCCATTCGCGTTAATAAAATAGTGAGTCATCAATACATTTGCAGGTAAACACCTTTTTTCGCAGTGTAGTGAAAATTTTATAGAGTACTAATGAATAGATTCTCCAGTTACATTTATTATGAAAATTTTGATTTAGATTTTTGTTCTGCAAGTACTACTACGTAAAACAAATTCCAAATCTAATTATTCGAGTATCACATGGTTGCAGCGCTTATTCCAACTATAACGCTATTGCGTCATCAATTACCTTATTTTTTGCGTCATCCATTTTGAATTCTTGGATTTATTGGCACCCACATAAATTTAAATATAACCCACACAAAAATTCAATTCGATTCAGTTTTCAAAGGTAAAACGGAAGTCAAAAAATTCTTATACCATTACTTTTGGCAGTCTCATCTATTAAATAATGGTGTGTCAATGAACTCCTAACGTTCTAGTTGTCTCGGGGCGTGGCTAGGCTTGCAGGCAACCATCATTAATTGTTTTTTTTAATGTGATTGGACCATAATATTACAATAAAAATATTTATATTGAAATTGTTGCAAAATAATAAAAAAATGCTAGTGTACTTCATACATATTTTTTATGATTTTTCTATTTTTACGAATTCGAAGTTTTATGGATATATTTTTAGAGTTTATGACAAAATTAAAGTATTAAACTGTTTATTGTAGGTAGCACATAAACCTGTACCTGGTAGTAGTATGGAAGGGGAGGGTGCGATGTCAAAGGAACGCGTTACGATGCATGTGCAAGGCATATCGCACTGGGCACCGGCTAATATTGGACCTTATAGTCAGGCGATTAAGGTTGGTATTACGTTTGAAACAATTAATTACTTACGTTATTAACTTTGTTCCAATCTCGAAAGTTCATCAATACTAATTGCTGATATGGAACACTAATGTTGCATTTTCCTATCTTTGTTATCATTTTGTATCTATTATCAGTACATTTTATGTTTTGTTTAAAAAGAAAGTTCCAATGTTATTGCAATAAAATCATTATATCAAATCTGAGGAATAAGGGATACGGGCAAAGAAAAAAAAAACATATTTTTCTAATATAATGTAATTTATTTTAACGCATTATACACACCATGATGAAATTATACATTCAAAGCATTTACTTATATTAAACAATTTTTAAGTAATCTAATACAATATTTGTCTATTACAATTGAAAATCACACACTAATTTTTATTTTTAACTAGCGGTCCGCCCCGGCTTCGCCCGTGGTACATGTTTACATTTTCTCTACATAAAAACCATCCTCGTACTTCAAGGAATATAATAAAAAAAGAATTATCGAAATCGGTTCAGCCGTTCTCGAGTTATGCGCTTACCAACACATTTTGCGATTCATTTTTATATATAAGAAGATCTGAATATCTTAACTACCATTTTAAAATTTTTTAACTAAAAAAACAGATCGGTGAGGTGGTCGGCACATGCGGGCAGATAGCGTTAGTGCCCGGTACGATGAAGCTGGTTGAGGGCGGTGCGCGCGCGCAGTGTGCGCTCTCCCTTAGGCACCTCACGCGGGTGCTGCGGGCGGCACATCCTCGCGCACACATACGCAGCGTTGTACAGGTTGGTCGGTTTAGGCTGATTACATACGGCGGGTTTGGAAATTTAATAAATATTTTTTTATTAAATTTTGGATTATGACAATAATTATTATTATAATGATGAGAATAGATTGAATATCAGGAAAATATGTTATGTTATGTTAGTAAATAAACAGGGAGGGATGTTAATTATTTTACAATAGAAATAGTATTATTTTTAGTAGTAGTATCTTTACCTTGGGCAGCCTGGAAGAGATCGCTGTTAAGCGATAAGGTTTCCTTATGTTCTATGAATGTTTTCTTTTTCTTTTAATGTTATGATATTCATTGTAAATTTTGTAATGGTGCATAAAATTGTTAAATAAATAAATAGTATACTTACAAATAGTTTTGATAGTTTTTCGAGTTTTGGTTACTAAATTATTTAGATTATTCTTTAAGTTTAATGTGCCAGTTTCTTAGGCCATTCTCCCATTACGATACGCACAGGCGATTCAAGTATCCTGCAAGTCTCGGAGACTAGTCGCCGCGGAATATCACACATACATTTGTATGTAGGCTCGCACACTACGCTACCGGTACAATGTATCGCAATGAGAGAATGGCCTAAGTGTTGTATACACAGAACATATAAAAGAGGTTAGAAAGGCATTGTAGGCGGTGCAGACGCGCCAAGGATATGAGAACTGCTCACATCATCATCACGCGTATGATTCATTCCATTTTAAATCGCGTGATCGCGCGGCGCTATGATTGGCTAAATTTGAAATTACAAATATGTGCGTAAGCGGACTCGTGGACTTGGCCATACCCACAGGCGACACCGGTTCTTATAGGAACGGCGAATTAATGCCATTCTAACCAATGACTCTATTAGACTGGTAGACGCGGCATACGCCAACATCATTGCACTAAAAAACAGCGTAATTAATACATACCTACTTACTAACGCACTATATGGCCCTATACTCCGTCCGATCGCTCCGAGAAAGGGAAACAACATGGATGTCAACATACGCCTTATCTGTTAGAGCGAGCGCGCACCAGCAACTTAGTTGCCCGGCAACTATTTTGTCTCTGTCGCTGTCTCCTCGCAAAGTTTTGAACGATGCGCACACGAAAGCGACAGCAACGCAACTTTTTCTTTAAAATTTTCTGCATTTATCAACATGGTTTTCGAAGAGGCGGTTGTGGTCTGTGCTCTTGTCCCGCATAGTTCCCATTCCCGTGGGATTTCCGGGATAAAACCTATCCTCTGTGTTAATCCAAGTTACCCTCTATATGTGTGCTAAATTTCATTGTAATCGGTTCAGTAGTTTATGCGTGAAAACTGAAAACCATACATACATACAAACCTTTCCTCTTTATAATATTAGTATAGAGATGTAATCGTAATTGAAAAAAGTTAAGTAAATGTGCAGTTCCAACAAAACGAAATAACATATTTTTCTATGGCGTCGTTACTAGATTACGTTGCTGAATTTTGTTGAACTGTCAATGTTGCCTATTAAAATGGCTCTACTATAGACAGAAAACTACTAATAATAAAAATAACTTAATTGAAAACAATATTATTAATTTATTAAATAGGTTTGAAGTCGGTGCCAAGCACTTAGTATTAAGCCCGTGCATCGACATCAAACCTTTTTAGTAAATAACACATCTAAATAATATGTAGTAATTAATAATATCAATATCAATCTTTTTTATTTTTTACTTTTCCGTTTTTGAAGTCGGTTGTTTTTAGCGAAGTTATTTTTATTTAATACTTTTTAGTGTATTTTTCAACACGAATCAAACGAGCTCAACCTCGATAAAGTTGAGTCAATATATTACTAAGTTCCTATGGCCACCTTCCGATTCCATCATCAAATCAGCTCTATCTCATAATAATGTTTCATCGCTATCCAATTTACATGCGTATACAAAATTTCAGCTCAATCGGTTTCCTGGAAATGAATCACAGTTACTTGCTACATTTCAATTAAGTCATCGAGACCAGACAAAAATGCTCATAAAATAAAAACTACTGGGCTTATCCGAATAAAATTTATGGGACCAATTCCACACCATTCCGCATCAAAAAAAAAAAAAGAATCACATAAACCGGTTCAGAAACCTCGGAGTAATCGGTGTACATACATAAAAAGATATACCGGCCGAATTGATAACCTCCTCCTTTTTTTTGAAGTCGGTTAAAAACTACTGTGTACGAGAATAAATACGTTGACATACGTACTATCGCTACGCCGGTTACGCGGCAACTGGCCGGCGGCCGCCGACAGGCAACATTTTTGTCGCCGTGCGCGCACTTGCATTGAAACCAATAGATAGGGCGACAGTTGCGTCGCGGGCTTGTCTCCGAACCCGCGGACAAAAAAGTCTCCCGGGAGTTGCGTCGCTACGTACGCGCACTTTCATACTAGCCCATGGCTGGAGAGACAAAATAGTTGCGGAGACAAAATTGTTGCGGAGACAAAGTTGCTCGTGCGCGCTCGCTCTTATTAGAAAGAGATGAATATAGAATCACAGAATGAATATACAATCGTCCAGCCACGACGCTGAATGGTGCGTGACTAAGTGAAACTCGGGCACTTAGCTGAGTTTTTTCTTGCCAAAATAGAGAGCGGGTAACGTATCTAAAGCTTTTTTATATATCATAGATTCTAACCTCATTTATATGTTCTGTGGTTGTATACGTTCCAGAGCGTATGCTACGTGCGTTCCCTTGGCGGGGCGCGCGAGGCGCGGCGGCAGTTGGAGCGGCGGACTGCGGGCGCGATGCTGCAGTGCGCGGTGGTGGACGCACTGCCGCGCGGCGCACAGCTCGAGTGGCACGCGTGGGCGCACACAGACAACAACCGGTTCGAGTGTACGCGAGTATTATTCATTTTGACGTGATAACGTCTTTAAAATCGTTTTAGTCGGGTAACATGTTCAGAAACTTGTGTCACACCAAAACCTCACGAGCGCGATCGCAGGTATAACGAGAGAGACGGACCGATCTCCCGTCTCATCTCGAGCGCTGCCACTGCATTATGTTATCACGTAAACATCTCGATCGTAAACCTACTTTACAAACAACCGATTTTTATACTAGCTTTCCACCCGCGGCTTCGCCCGCGTTTTCAAATAAAAACCCGCATAGTTCCCGTTCCCGCGGGATTTCCGGGATAAAACCTATCCTATGTGTTAATCCAAGTTACCCTCTATATGTGTGCTAAATTTCATTGTAATCGGTTCGGTAGTTTTTACGTGAAAGAGTAACAAACATCCATACATCCATACTTACAAACTTTCGCCTTTATAATAGTAGTAGGATTCATTTTATATTTGCTAGCTATTCTTTTGACGTGACAACGTCTTATAATTCGATAGCGCCGGCTGCACGCACGAAAAAACATGACTCATGCGGCGTTACCTCGCTCTGAGGCGTTTAATATAAGGCTTAAAGTGCAAGCGAGAGCGCGGAACGAGCGACAAAGAAGCACAATCGGACGTTGTCACGTTCAACTATCGTCAGTAAACCGACTTTACAGACAACCAATTTTTTTTATTTACTAGCTGCGCTCCGCGGTTTCAGCCTTCCTCGATAAATGGGCTATCCAACACTGAAAGAATTTTTCAAATCGGACCAGTAGATCTTGAGATTAGCGCGTTCAAATAAACAAACTCTTCAGCTTTATAATATACTAGCTGTGCCGTGCGGTTTCACCTGCATTGCTCCGCTCCTGTTGGTCTTGACTCTTGGCGTGATGATATATAGTCTATAGCCTTCCTCGATAAATGGGCTATCCAACACTGAAAGAATTTTTCAAATCTGACCAGAAGTTCCTGAGATTAGCGCGTTCAAACAAAAAAACTCTTCAGCTTTATAATATTAGTATAGATTTTATACATATTTGATAAAAAATATATGCTCTTACCACAAAACAATTTAAACACAGTCTAACTTTAAACCAGGTATCTGTCACTTTAATAGTTGTCTATGTGCAATACGACAAAACCAGATTATAGAGAACCCGCGCTTAAAGTGAAACCCTGTCTAAAGTTTTTTTGTTTTTTGTGATAAGACAGATAGATTTTATATTGTTTACGTTTCAAAAATAAATGTTCTTTCTGCATCCATCCAGCTAAGAACTTGAAAATAAATTATAAAAACTTAATTTGTTAATAATTTTCTCAATTTGCAGATGAGGAAACTGGGTGCAATGTAGGTGACTATAAAGTAGCGATAACGCGCAGATGGAATTACGAAAACACGGTTGCCGCTATCGTGTGTTACGTTTCAACAGGTAAGTTATAGTAAATTATATAAATCTAATAAATAAGATAGAATATCTTATATATAAAATTCTCGTGTCACAATGTTAGTCTGCATACTCCTCCGAAACGGGTGGACCGATTCTCATGAAATTTTCTGTGCATATCGGGTAAGTCTGAGAATCGGCCAACATCTATTTTTCATATGTACCACGGGCGAAGCCGGGGCGGACCGCTAGTAATCATGTAAAATAATTAAATATTAAAGTTATTCAAATAAACAATACCCTTTTTTCTGTATGACTATTTATATTTTGATTTTGTCTTTATTTTTAAAGCACAGATTATCTAGTATTCTTTTATTATTCTTTAACTATTAATTCCTTGTTTATATCACGGAGAACAGATCGTCCCGGCAATGTCGTATTAGTATACGTCGTGTATTAGTGAGCCATTTCGTACGTTTCACAGGGACTATCGCTACTGTTTATATATTCTTACTATGGTTAAAGTGAGTCACACACGGTGAAGATAATGTAAAATATATATTATCTTAGAGCATATTTCCGATTATAGCTCGCCATACAAATCCTATGAGCCATAACACACGACGAAGATAATATATATTTTACCTTAAATATCTTTAAATACCAAGCGATAAGCCATCTATAGGCCGGGAGATACTGACAAAATTTCGTGTCATTTGTAACAGGATGGCGGTTCTACAGGAGTCTTAGTACGCAATGACAAAAAGAAAAATGATGGTCAGAACGCTGATACCGGATACCTTAAGATACTGTAATATTTTATATTAGAGAATCTTAACATAAAATATGGTACGAGATCCGGCTGCAGGATCAGTGCGTTCATCGGTTTTTTGCTGAAAACCGAATTTTTATGTATATTTATAGTTAGGAGAATATGTATCGACTAGGTTGCCAGTCAAAATTTGGCCGCAAGCATGTTTAATTAAAATTTTTCTAATCGATGTTTGGGAAAAAAATTCGTTCACTAGTTTTTTGAATAAAATGTAGTCACGTCAAATGATATAAAAATTCTAAAAAATCACGGTTGCGCTTTTCACCTTGCCGCAACATCTTGGCAGCCTGGTGCAAACAGGTATGATTTCGATTTATTTTTACGTTCATAACGCACATTTATGAATCATATATTAAATTAAAGCTAATTTTTTTCTATTTATTCATATTATTTCTATATATATCATATATGGTTGCCTAATTAAATCCCGCCGCAAATAAGGGTTGCTGGCTTATAAAAATTATAAATATAGGATTAGTGCGTTCATCGGTTTTTTGCTGAAAACCGAATTTTTATGTAACTATATGTATTTATAATTAGGAGAATATATATCGACTAGGTTGCCAGTCAAAATTTGGCCGCAAGCATAAACATGCTTATGCAATATTTAAGGTTGAATGTAAACACACTCAACCTTAAATATTCAACATCTTTAACAGCCGGCAACCCTTATTTGCGGCCGGATTTAATTAGGCAACCATATATGATAATAAATAGAAAAAAATTAGCTTTAATTTGATATATGATTCATAAATGTGCGTTATGAACGTAAAAATGAATCGAAATCATACTTGTTTGCACCAGGCTGCCAAGATGTTGCGGCCAGGTGAAAAGCGGCAACCGTGATTTTTTAGGATTTTTATATCATTTGACGTGATGTAGACTACATTTTATTCAAAAAAACAAGTGAACGAATTTTTTTCCCAAAAATCGATTAGAAAAATTTTAATTAAACATGCTTGCGGCCAAATTTTGACTGGCAACCTAGTCTATATTCTCCTAATTATAAATATACATAAAAATTCAGTTTTCAGCAAAAAACCGATGAACGCACTGATCCTGCGGTGGGATCTTAGACTAATATTATAGTATCTTCACCGTGTGTGATGCGCTTAAAACTCTAATCCCAATCGTCTCCGTGCAGGCTCGTCCCCCTCCAGCAGCCAAGTGCCGCTGGACGGCGCGTCGCTGGCCGCGCACCGCACGCGCGCGCGCCGCGCCGCGCCCGCCGAGCTGCGCGCCGCGCTGCTGTACGCGCTCAACAAGCTGCTCAACGACTGCCGCAGGACCGCCACGCCCGCACTCGCTCTTAGGATATTCTATCAGGTATAGCGAAATGTAGAAAATGTATCAAATTGTATACTGTGTTAAACTCGGTCAGTTAGTCGGATCAATTGTTTTCGTGAAGCCTTTTTAAATTCAAGTCATCGCTTTGATATAAAATATTTTTAAAATTTTCTATAGTTAAACATATGTATGTTACGCCACTGTATATCTCCGCTAATATTATGAATTCAAAAATAACTTGTTTCTGTCGCTATACTTAGACACTTTAGAGCTCGAGAAAGAGTGTGAACAAGCACTTAATATTATGTTGTTAAAATAATAAGATGCAAGAGACTGAAAAAACGGATATCATACGTTAAAGTGAAGCTAAAATCGTCATATTGTATGTGAAACAGGCAAGCAGCGCACCGGACAGCAGTACGCTGTCGGGCGCGATGCGCGAGGCCGCAGCTCTTGCAGGCAGTGCGGGCGCGCGCGTGGCGTGGAGCGCGGTGCCGGTGCGCGCGCTGCACCACGCCTACTGCTTCCTGTCCATCTGCGGCCTGCGCCTCGACGAGTGACAGTGAGTGCACACGGCGCGTCGCTGCGTCGTTTTACATACAAAAAATTGGTTGTTTGTAAAGTAGGTTTACGATCGAGATGTTTACGTGATAACGTCTTGGTGGCAGCGCTCGAGATGAGACGGGAGATCGGTCCGTATCTCTCTCGTTATACCTGCGATCGCGCTCGTGAGGTTTTGGTGTGACACAAGTTTCTGAACATGTCACCCGACTAAAACGATTTTAAAAACGTTATCACGTTAATAAGTAATAACCAAGGAGCAGCCCCCGAGACGAAGCGGGAGGGGGTGTACTCAATGCGACATCGGAGCGGCAGCTCAGTTGTAGTAGTAGTAACGCTGACATTGAATTCTTTGAAAATCTATATCTCATAATAACTTCGTGGTTAGAATGTGGTATTTTTGTCACATGTAGACCTAAGTTCAAAGCTTCTTTTGGTACTAAACAGAGCTTCTAATAACGCCTGCATATAATATAAAAACGAAAATCAGTAAAAATTACAATACTTTCGCCTCTATCGATAATATTGAAAATTTCAAAAAGGGATAATTTGCGCCTGTAATCACTACATATATTAGCAACGTTACTACATAAATTATCAAGTGTATCTATTTTTTTTTATACGAATTTATTTAGCTTAGTCGGCCGCGAAAATTCCAATATTTTAAATATTTTTTTAAAAATCGAGTTTTTGAAATAAAACTCTGGGTGTTCTACCCGTGCATTTAAAAAGAGAAGCTCCTTAGATATCCATACTAATATTATAAATGCGAAAGTAACTCTGTCTGTCTGTCTGTTACTCAATCACGCCTAAACTACTGAATCTATTTGCATGAAATTTGGTATGGAGATATTTTGATAAACGAGAAAGGACATAGGCTACCTTTAATTGCGAAATATGTACCACGGGCGAAGCCGGGGCGGACCACTAGTTTCCAATAAAACAAGAATGTCACTTTTTCGGGGCTAAAAACATATAGTGGCGATGGCGCAGCGGCCGTGTGGCCGGCTATGCGTCAAATATTTGTGTTGCAACGACGCAACGCTGACGCGACGCGCCGTGTGGACTCTCTGAACCGAGCGTGCGTTGTGTAAGGTCTTGTGTTCACTTGAGCGGCTCGGCCAAATGAGACGCTCATTCGCCTGAGCATGCTAAAGTGGATACAAGGCTTAACTAGCAGTAGGGATGCGCACAGAGCGCGCAGTACGGCCGAATGTAACGCGAAGCGGAACGGTCAAAGGCACACTCGTTATTAATTTATTTTCATGCTTCTGAATTATTTACCTTATCATAATTTTAATATTAAATATAAAAAATAACAGTTATCATATTTTTAATATTGCACCATCTATCGTAATTTATGAATTCCGGAATGATTCAAATAGGCTTCATAATGGATCTTCCCATGAGTATTCAGTTATTTTATAGCAGTAAAAATAGCATATTATATTATCACTCTCTAGCCTCCAGACACAAAAAAATATAGCATATAATAAGTTCGGCTGCACCGTGAATCAAAAACAAACAAATACACTTTCGCATTTATAATATTACTAATATCGCGTTTTTTTTGCTAACTATGCATTTTCTCTGTCTACAGGTACCCCAAAAAGAATTTGAATGCAGATGCTTTATCGCCGTTTTAATATATTTGCTGAATATTTTCAGTGTTTATAAGATTTTGTTAATTATGCTAAACGAGTTTACTGTATTTAAGTCAAAATATATAAATTATTTTTATTGCATACGTTGTTTTATTTGTACAATTTAAATAATTAAGTTACCTAATACCTACCCATCTTCTATGTTACACTCAAAGTAGATAGAAAATAGAATTGATCGATAATTCGCAGGCAAATGGTATTATTTCGACGGTTACAAACGCTCGTCATTTTGTAATACCATAGAGAAAAAAAAACATGATAATTTATGTGTAGGTAATTTATCATATTTTGTTTTTTCTAGTCCAAACTTAGAACATTTTTTTTGTAAGGCAACACAAGTAAATATTGTAATTTTTAGCACAATCAGTCATTTAAAAAAGTTGCTGTATAGGGTCACAACAACCATACGACTTAACAACCATTGTCGATCGATTAATATTATTGATATAAAATATCCAAAGGGACATTAATTTTTAAGGCATTTTTTTAAGTAATTTTTAATGATCCCTTAAAATTTGTAACGCCTTTGTAGACCACAGCTTTGTACGGGTTTCTTAATATTTTGAATGGATCTTTCAATGGCATAGTATGTCGTGAAAAATCGTAAGACTATAATATTGTCCCCCAACTCGTACTTTGAACAAGTGACGGCATTCGTGCCGAATGCTATTATTTTACGGCTCTCTTTCTAAACAATGGTATCAAATTGGTCGCATTTGATTCATCAGCTTTTTCCATGCACTGGGGGTTAGTAGTCTATGTTGCTTAGCCGTTAGGTATTACCGTAATTTTGAAAAAAAAAAATCACCATTTCAATTCTGCATTTATATTCTTGGGCACTTTTATCATTTGAGCATCTCCATTGCATTTTATTTTATCATTTAATACATAACTACTATTTTTATTTTTCAAAAATTTATTTACTTACTCAATAAGATTTCTATAAACCGGAATAAAAACCGGCCAAGTGCAAGTCGGACTCGCGCACCGAGGGCTCCGAACAAACCTACTTTTTATTATGTTGTAACAGCTGTAAAATGTTTTAGCAATTTTTGCTTTATCTGTGAAACATTTTCATTTTTTGTATTAATTATTCCTGTATCTGTGCTATAAGATATTGCTTCGTACCGAATTGATTCTGAGTTCACGGGAAGTACCCTGTAAGCTGTGCCTGTAAGTTTTGAATTTTGTTGCCCTTGCAAATGTCGAAATTTGCGAAAATTTTCAGCATTTTCGGCTGCGTCTCCTGATTGCGTTGACTTTGTTGACATAGAAGTTTGATTTTATTACAGCTTAAAAATATATTAGACCTGAATTTTTTATGTGAATATCAATTTAATACATATAAGCGTTTATAAGTAGGGGTTGTAAGTTTAAAATTATAAAAAATATTGTTTTTATATAATGTTGTTAAAATTCATATTTTTCAAATTTCAAGACTCTTGTGTTCATGGGAAGCACTGAAAGTTTTGATTCCCTTGCGAATGTCGAAATTCGCGAAATTTTTCAGCATTTACGGCTGTATCTTATGATTGTGTTAGCTTATAAGGTTCATATTTCCACAGTATCAAGAGACCGTAGACTTGAGACTTTGAGTATTCGATATAAATTTCAGCTCTATTGAGCTCGTCATGCGAGTTCCTGAGAAAAAGGGTGTTGACAGTCAGATAGACAGACTGACAACAAAGTGATCCTTTAGGGGTTAAGTTTTGTCCTGTTGAGGTTCGGAACCCAATTTTTATTCGTCCATGGTTTTCTTTGAATGATATGGATATTCAGAAACTATTGTTTCTCTCAACTTTTTCAACTTACAAAAAAACCAGTTTCATCAATATCCGTCCAGTAGTTTTGGCGTGATACCCAGACAGCATTTTCATGTTTATATTTTACCTACTGCTTTAGCTATCAAATTAATCTAAATAGTAAATACTGACTTATTGAACTAGATGAGTAGGAAGAGTTGAGGAGATTGTAGCGTAGGTTTTTCTTAAGGACGCTGTCACAAATCTGCGTTACTCAAATTTAGGTATCTAACGACGTAACTTTGTTCGCGGCAATATCACGCTCACATAAACATAGCGCATTCCATTTTATAGACCATCTTCATACTTGATATTATTTTTAATTTTTGATATTATGTATTTTTATTGAAATTGATTCCAGAAGATTACTAGGAACTTTAAAAATTCATGTTGTTACTTTTATTAGTAGGTACGATCCTAATAAGTATGTTATGTATCCTAATAAGTAATAAGTATATTCAAACAACTTAAAAAAGTGTGACTATTTTACATCATTATTTCATTGAATAATAATCTATGAATTGTATACAATATCAAAGCTTTTTAAAAAATGTAGAATTATTATATCATGTGTCTTGTTATTTCTCGGGTGGCGCTCGCACGGTTTATTCAGCTCCGTTAAAGTTAAATCTTAAAAATATTTATCGTGTAATTCCATCGTCATAAGTTATTTTAACGTAAAGTGCTTTAAGTAAATTAACCCTCGAACTGTGTTCATGGATCAAAATAAGTGCATAATTATATAAAGTCATCAAAATAAGTTAATTACTAAAAGTGTTATTTGTTAAAGAATATATACAAAAATACTTAGTGTATTAAGTGAAACAACTTTTTTAAAACATCGTATAAAAGTGATTATCAAACATAATAAGTTCTAAAATAGTTAATACACAAGTGCAAATTACCAATAAACTTTTTCTTTGTTCGTTATAATTGTGCAATGACACTTCGACCTTGAACTTTATAACGGTTTTACTCAAGCTAAAGCAGATACATTTTTTCAAGTTCACTCTTAAATGTCGTGCTAGCTTTACGGTATCGCCTTCGGACAGCGTTTCAAGACCTCTGAAGCCCCGAGATCAAATCTCAGACATCCTTCCATAATTGTTTAATTATTTTTTTTGATTTTTTTTGGGTTGTTTTAATTTTCCAACTGAACTAAGGGAAATAGAATAGGGAAAGAAGAGAAAGAAAAAAAAAAATAATAATAATAAATAAATAAATAAAATGCAGCGCACCCCGCCTGATAATAAAATTCACAGCGTATGTAATTCTGATTCAGAAACCTTTAAGCATCAGAACGCCATTGACAAGAAAAAGGGTGCATTTTCCAAACGACAAAAACGTCGGCGTGCGTCACAGGAAGAGGACAGTTGCAAATCTAATGAAGAACGTTCACAGTCTAAAGATGAAATCTTATCAATAATCGATGCTTGGAAAAAGGAGCAAGAGTGTGTTCTAAAAAAACTTAGTGATGATATTAATGAGGTAAAAAAACAAAATGCTAACATACAAAAAACAAATATAGAAATTCGAAATACAAACAGTGAAATTGAAAAATCTTTTAACTTTTTATCTCAAAAATACGAAGATTTAAAAATATTGGTAGGTGAAATGCAAAAAGACAGGAAGAAAACTCTAGAATATGTCAAAACATTAGAAGACCAAATTGAAACTATTCAAAGAGCACAGAAATCAAATATGATTGAACTACGAAACATCCCTTCTAAAGCCATCGAAACGAGCCCGGACCTCGCATCAATAGTCACTAAAACGTGCAAATCTTTGGACGTGCCCATACAACGAGCAGACATAAAGGAAACCGTGAGAATCTACAATAAACATAACCCCCAATCAGCTATGCAAACTGTGCTTGTTGATTTTTCCTCGTCTTCAATAAAAAACAATCTCCTAGCTAAGGTCAAGGATTATAATAAAAAGAACCCAAATAATAAATTCAGTTCTCATAATCTTGATTTCCCTGGCCCGAACGTGCCCATCTACATAACAGAAAGTCTCACACCGAAATCAAGAAAATTATTTTATTTAACTCGGATTTTTGCAAAAAATCGCAACTACAAATTTTGTTGGACTTCGAATGGTAGGATCTTCCTCAGAAAGACCGATGGCGCTCAACACATTCTTATCAAGGATGAAGCCCAGCTAAGAGGGATGAACGACGCCCCCCTATGACTAGCAAATCTCATAAATTTTGTTTCTGATTTGTACAATATTAGAACTTTTACTTTATATACTTTTAACCATGTTTTTAAATGTACTTGTAATATTATATTATATTCAACACAATTATTGTTACTATCCACTCTAATACACATACATGCTACAAAATCAAATAAATTTAAGCACATTACTCACTCATTTACCCTTCATTCATATCCGTTCAGAGATGAGAGCCAACTGTTCCAATATGTGGACATTATGTTTTTCCATTTCATCATAGTTCATTGGCCAAGTTTGTTGTGTCGTACCTCTACAAATGAATATGCAAGTCTTTTAAAATGTGACAACCTACTACCCGTTTTTCAAATTCGATTCTTTAAATAATAATATAATTTTATCTGAATTGGAAGAAATTTGTGAAATAGAATGTCATCAACTATCCAGTCCATCTGAATATACGGACAAATTTAATGCTAGTTTTACTAAAAATTCCCTGACTGTACTGACGGTTAACATACGAAGTATCTCTAAAAATTTTGATATTCTTGTATTCTTCATGTCATGTCTAAACGCCCATATTGATATTGTGGTACTGACTGAGTGTTGGATAGATAAAAACAGTATCATACCATCTATTGATTCGTATTCCTCTATCCAAACACAAAGAAGCCATAACCAAAATGACGGTGTAATTGTATATATCAAGGATAACCTTGATTACTCTTTCTCTGAACCAATAGTGGATGGTGGCTCGTGCTTAAGCGTATCTCTTGCAAAAAACAGTACTACACTTATTTGTTCTTACCGATCCCCTAGCTCAAATCCAGCTAAATATATTGAAGACCTAAATCAAATATTAGGCACTACGCGAACTAATAATATTATTTTGACTGGAGATATCAATCTTGACTTATTGCCTGGTAGTATCACCGGTCATACATGTGATTATCTGAACTTGATGCATTACTATGGATTAAGGCAAGGTATTAACAGGCCTACACGAGTGAACTCCTGTATTGACCATTTCATGGTTCGCAGCAAGAATGAATGTAAAACAGTTGTATTTGATCCTCTTACTGACCATGCCCCTATACTCTTGTTAATGAATATGAATAAAATTACAAAAAATAACGTACCTCGTTACACCACGGTTTATAATAATGATCTCCTTTTAGAACGCTTCAAACATATAAACTGGTCTGAGATATACACAATTGAAGACCCAAACCAGATATTAGAATTCATCTTAAATAAGATACGGGAAGTACTTGATAGTTGTAAAGTCCTGAAGAAAATTCCCAATCGAAAGAAACCTATTAAGCCGTGGATAACCCAAGGTTTGATAAAATGCATTAGAAAAAGAGATAAATTACACAAAAAACTAAAAATATCCATGAATAGCGACTCCCTTAACGAATACAAAAAATTATAGGAATGTGTGTAACAAAATAATAAAAAATGTTAAAATAGCGTATTATAAAGCTAAGTTGGAGAAAAACAATGGTAACGCTAAGAAGGTCTGGAACATAATCAAAGAGTCTTGTAACATAAAGCCTTGTAAAGTACCCAATGCTGACCTCTTGAATATTAAACCCAATAAGCATGATGCCTTGGCTGAAATAAACAATTACTTTGTATCTGTAGGAGGTGAACTTGCAAAGACTACTCTAGCTTCCCTTAATGAAACAGAAGAGACATTGGCTTCTAAATCTAAAAATAAGGAGCCACCTCTTGACTCCTTCGTGCTTACTCCAACTAATCACCTCGAAATACAAACCATCCTTGCAAATATAAATATTACGAGTGCTTCCGGTCATGACTTAATACCAACATTTATTTTCAAGAATTTCAGAAATTATTTATCCGCGCCCATATCTCACCTATGCAATACAAGCTTTTCAACTGGAATCTTTCCGCATAGCTTTAAAAAGGCGATAGTCACTCCAATTTATAAATCAGGTAATAAACTCTCACCGACAAATTATAGGCCAATTTCCTTATTATGTACCCTTTCTAAGGTGTTAGAGAAATGCGTTAACAGGAGACTTATGAGCTTTTTGGAAAAGAAAAATCTACTGCATAACCATCAGTTTGGCTTTAGGTGTGGAAAATCCACTGAAGATGCCACTCTGAGACTCACTACTTTAATTTCTTCGTATTTAGATGATGGCTATAAGTGCTTGGGTGTCTTCCTAGACCTAAAGAAAGCGTTTGACACCGTCTCAATTCCGATACTCTTGGCCAGGTTGGAAAATTCGGGAGTAAGAGGTGTTACTCTTGACTGGTTCCGAGACTATCTATCTAATAGATCTCAAGTTGTTCGTCTGGAAGGCTCTTTAAGTACGGAAGAACATTGCTTGTATGGAGTCCCCCAGGGAAGTACATTAGGACCTACACTTTTTCTTGTCTATGTAAACGAATTATGTAAGCTCAAACTAAACGGCGGCGAAATCACCATGTTTGCCGATGACACAGTCATAATATTTAAGGCCAAAACGTGGAAACAACTATTTGAAGGTACAGAATGTGGTCTCGGTGAAGTAACGGCATGGCTTGAAGATAGCCTCTTAAGTCTTAACTGCGCTAAAACTAATTACCTCTGCTTCAGCAAAACTTCCGCTTTAGAACCAGTAAATAAGTCGCTCAAATTACATGTGTTTCCCTGCAATCGTAGTTCTCATAGTTTCCAATCGCAATGCATGTGTCCATCCATAAGCAGGGCTACGCAGATTAAGTATTTAGGAATAATTCTCGATGACAAGCTCAATTGGAAGCTCCAAATAGCGCACGTGTCAATGAGAATCCGGCGGTTGCTGTTTATTTTTAAGACATTGAGGACTTTTGCTAACTTCAACCTAATTTTGCAGATTTATAAGGCCTTAGGTGAATCTCTATTATTCTACTGTTTAACTGCTTGGGGTGGAGCTGCAAAAAGCCATTTCATAGAAATTGAACGAGCTCAGAGGGCCTTGCTGAAAGTAGCCATCAAAGAATCGTTTCGCTACCCAACCGCCCTCTTGTATGAGAGGACTATGGTACTTAGTGCTAGGAAATTGTTTATTTATAAATGTATTAGACGTTTCCATCGACAATGCTCATTTAACAGCATCAAGAAATTCAACAGGAGAATAGTCGTCCCTGTACCGATGGCTAAGAGTAAATTTGCTAACAGACAGTATAAACATTTGGCTCCTAAAATGTACAATGCCCTTAATAATTACCAGAATGTAACTAGGTGTACAAATTACCAAATAAAATCTAAAATTAAAAACTGGCTCTCTACTTTTGATTATTTAAATACTGAACGTTTACTCTATTAACTAGGACAGTTCTTTTCTCTAATAAAGTCATTCACACACTACACTCCAACACTACACTCTCATACAACACTCTCACACCTACACACCATAATTATCATGTTTTACGTCCACACACAGCACACTAGGGTTAACCGAGTGGATTATAAACTATTATTATTTTTTATTTTTTTTATTTTTTTAATGCATGCATAATTATTGAATAGGTAATTAATTAATAATAATGTATAATGAACAAATGTTGAAATGTAACAAATAATATTATAATAAATTATGTCTAAAGCTGAATAAATTCGTGTACATACGCCATTGTAACAGTGTAATATAAATTAGTGTGAACACAGGCTCCTGAAAAACAGTTTACAACTATATTAGGAGCCTGGGTCATTAAATTTTTGTAAGATAATGGTGCAAATAAATGATTTATTTATTATTTATTATTATTTATTATTATCATACATACTATGATGTTACCGGCACTGTATTAAATCCGGCATTGTATACAATTCTTACTAAATGTATGTTATTCCGAAAAATAGTCGGAATGAAATAAATTATAGGTATTCGTCACATAACACATTACCTAGGATACTCTTAAATCTGAACTTTTCCTACGTAGCAAACACATTTGCAAGTGTGGGTAGTTTTTAGGGTAGCTATTAACCAATATGAGGTCAAAACTAAAATCCAAGATGGCGCCGACGAAAATTTAACATCTTTTCGTCATGGGTGTCATTTTCAAGGTTTTGGAGTAGCTCTTAACAAATATGAGGTCAAAACTAAAATCCAAGATGGCGCCGACGAAAATTTGACTTTTTTCGTGATGGGTGTCATTTTCATGGTTTTTGGGGTAGCTATTAACGAATATGAGGTTAAAACCAAAATCCAAGATGGCGCCGACGAAAATTTGACTTTTTTCGTGATGGGTGTCATTTTCATGGTTTTTGGGGTAGCTATTAACGAATATGAGGTTAAAACCAAAATCCAAATGGCGCCGACGAAAATTTGACATCTTTTCGTCATAGGTGTAATTTTCTTAATAATAAAGAAGTAAACTAAAATAAAATAACAAAGATTTTCGTCGGCGCCATCTTGGATTTTATTTTTGACCTCATATTGGTTAATAGCTACCCCAAAAACCATGAAAATGACACCCATGACGAAAAGATGTAAAATTTTCGTCGGCGCCATCTTGGATTTTAGTTTTGACCTCATATTAGTTAATAGCTACCCCAAAAACCATGAAAATGACACCCATGACGAAAAGATGTCAAATTTTCACCGGCGCCATCTTGGATTTTAGTTCTGACCTCATATTGCGTAATATCCACCCCAAAAACCATGAAAATGACACCCATCACGGAAAGAAGTAAAATTTTCGTCGGCGCCATCTTGGATTTTATTTTTGACCTCATATTGGTTAATAGCTACCCCAAAAACCATGAAAATGACACCCATGACGAAAAGATGTAAAATTTTCGTCGGCGCCATCTTGGATTTTAGTTTTGACCTCATATTAGTTAATAGCTACCCCAAAAACCATGAAAATGACACCCATGATGAAAAGATGTAAAATTTTCGTCGGCGCCATCTTGGATTTTATTTTTGACCTCATATTGGTTAATAGCTACCCCAAAAACCATGAAAATGACACCCATGACGAAAAGATGGCAAATTTTCGTCGGCGCCATTTTGGATTTAAGTTTTGTCAAATTGCTTTACCCCACCAATCCGTTCAACAACCCATAAAAAAAGAGGATCTCAGTCAACATAATTTTAAATTACAAATAACTGGAATATGAAACTTATACAGTTTACTCTTATAAAGTATCAAATATTTCAAATCACGAAAACGACAGTATACGCACAATAATCTTTTTCTAATTCGTTTTTATTTTTGGGACGAGGAGCGATACACCCGTCCTTCCAAGAGCGCTTCTGAGCGCGGTCTGACGACCCGCGAGAGCAAAATGTATGAAGAAATCGACAAGTATTTTTAATTTGGCTTATAATTGAAATAAAATTTTGATTTAGATACAAAAAAAATATCACAATCTATAAAGGACTATAATATATCCCTCAATAATTTATAGGTAAGAAGATAGATTAGGCTTTTAATTTTCTTAAAATTGTACCGTTTTAGACCCCATTTTTTTGCATTTTATGCCATCATTGTGCTGGGAAAATAGATGATCGTAGAACTGAATATATTATCTTTAAATTAAGATATTACTTTGTTCTCACGTGTAAGTGCTTTGAGTTAAAATTGTACCGTAAAATAGCGGATCTGTTATAGCACCCTTAATCAAATTTATCTTAATTGAAATGGCTAAAATGTTGGCTTCGTCATTCGTCTTCTAAAATCTGTTTAGGAATTTACGCAATTACTAGTTCCAATGTTCATCTACGTCCCATGTTATTAATTTCAACAGTTTATCTTAAACGGTCAGGAAACCGTTATAAAAATAAATATGTACATAAATTGTAGATATGGTTATGAAAGAAATATTACTATGCTTATCATTATAATTAGCAGAACGTGTCTAATGTACCTGTCGCAGTAAGATAGATAAAGCCGAAATATAATTATATCCCTAGTGGTACGGGAGCTATTAACGTTTTAAAAAAAGTCATTTTAGTATAGTTGGGTTTTTGATATACTGTTTCTCTTGCTATTTCGGTTAGAGTCCGCGCTGTCTGGCTGGCGGTAGTGGTTGCGTTTATTAGTGCGCACAGGAAAATATCCGTAATTTAAAGTCATTTATTAACGCGTAATTTTTAATCTTTTGCCTTTAGATAGATCCATCAGACATAAATTTGTTATTGCAAGACGTTTTTTTCGTTGTTAAATAGGTGCCATACGCAATTTTTTATTTCAAAATCATTAAAATGCAATCGAAATATGTGAAATTACATCAACATGATTCCGCTTAAAAGGTAAGTAATAACTTTATTACTTATATTATATTATATTATCCTTTTTTAATACTTATATTTAATAATTAGTAAACTAATATTTTTAATAGATGGTTTCATATTTATTACACTTTTGGGTATTAATATGAATTTGATGATATATATGGTTTTTATCAAGTTTACATTAACGTCCTATTTGAGGTTCGTTCTCTCTAAAGGCAAAAGATTAAAAATTACGCGTTAAAAAATGACTTTAAATTAAGGATATTTTCCTGTGCAGATAAGATGCGCACTAATAAACGCAACCACTGCGACCAGCCAGACCGCCCGGACTCTAACCGAAATAGCAAGAGGAACAGTATATCAAAGAACCAACTATACTAAAATGCTCTCTTGTCAACGTTGGTAGCTCCTATACGATATAGGATATAATTATAGCTTCAAATAATCTCCTTGAAGCATGCTTTAACAAATTAGCGATTCGCCGTCGTCATGGTCATTGTATCTTTCATAGAGGACTAGTTTTTCGCCCGCGCGGCGTAATCAAAGGAAAACCCGCATAGGTAGTTCATTCCCATGGGTTTTTTGGATACTAAATATCCTCTGTTTAACCAAGTTACCCTCTGTGACAAATATCATGAAAATAGGTAAAGTAGTTTTTGCGTGACATACAAACTTTCGAATTTATAATATTAGAAGGATTTATGGTGACTGTCCAATGTAAAAAAAAGGATTATTATTGGGATAGGAATAAAGAGGAAATATTGGAGTGTGATATAAATAAAACTACGTTTCAAATTAAATTTACTTTATTTTTTTACAAAATTGACCGAACAGTGCGAGATTTCTAGAACGTTTACACTTGCATTAAGTAGACATAAAGTTTTAATTATTTCTCTTACAAGTAAGTCTTAATACACCTGTGTCGATAAAGCAATACAAATCCTGGCGGGCTTCCAACCCGGCCTGTTCGTATCGTATAAAAGATACATGATTTCATGAAATAATTTGTGGACATAATTCTTATTTGTCACTAAATTATGATTAATAATAACGAAAGCAACTATAACTAAACATGATACAATTACACTTAGACAGTATTAGTGTTTACCTGATCTATATATCTAATACAATGTATAATACATTGGGGAGAATTGCACGCAGCAGTGGTTAAAAGATAGCTTAACAAGGTTATAAGTACAGAAAACATTGAAAAACCTTACGTATACTGCGACCAGTGCGTTAAAACAATTGAGTCTTGAATGATGAGCTCCGCCCTGAACATTCGCCCACTATACGAATATAAATACTTTCAAAATAATATAATCTGATAAATAACGTTTTCAACTTTATATCTATATATTTAATACGGAGAATCCGTCAGGGCGAGGTTAAATAAGGTAGCCTATGTTTTGTACTTTGAAATTAAGACAAAGTGCTCACTAATAAACTAAATGGTATTCGGTTAATATAGGATATACTGAAACTTATATGTTTGATATCATGTTGTATAGTATATACTATATAATAATAATATATTAGAAGTGTAAAAAATATAAAAAATGGGGCCTTTCTCAACCAGTTTGCACTTCATCTTCGCAAGTAAATAAAAAAAATTGTCACTGAAAAAAGCCTTGATTTACAAAAAGAAAGAACTAAACTAAACGAAAAATAAAAACACAATATTATAATCTATATATTGTATAACCAACAGTGTCCTTAACAATAATATAAATGAGTACTATGAGTGGGATCAATTTCGATAAATCGATTAAAATTAAATTCAGTAAAGACATCACAGTATCTAAATATAGAGGCCAAACTTATTTTCGATTCTCCAATAAATTACATGTAATATAAAATCGGCTATAAGATTGTATACAGATGTATCCACATAAAGTATAACTAAAATAAATACCTTACAATGAAGAACTAAAAAAAATACTCTATGAATAACCTATTTCGTAAACAAAATGCGCACTGTCTTGTGTAGTGTAACCAATTTTTCAAACGTCGCATCGGAAATGCATAAAAAAGGCAGATTTACAATGTACATTTAGATTTCGTCTGCGGAGAATATTCTATAAACGAGTCTCAAGTCACACACGTATACACGGTTCGACATCGATATCATAACAAAATAACAGCACACTATTCAATCTCTCGTACTCTACGATCCATTAAGATAAATAACGCACGAGGACACACGATCTGTCTCGCAGCAAACATTAAAAAACTATTAATATTAAAAATAGTATGATTGCCCAGCTACCCATATAGTGAAGTTAGTATTAAATTACTGTACATATACGTTAGTGACCTTTTCACTACATCTATTTAACCACATAATCGAGACCGCGGTCTCGCCTCGTCACTATTCGATACATCTCACATAGCCTACGGTTAAAAGTTATATTAATCAGATTTATGCAACAGTTTCCTTACAACCGTACCGAAGCGAATAAGATATAGACCTACGACATCTAGATATATTACAGGGGGAGGCCTCGGGCGCTCAGTCGCCGACGCCGTCCAGCGGGTCGCTGGCGTCGTCGGCGTTGTCCGACGCGTCGTCGTCGTCGGGGGCCCCGGGCGGGCGCGCGCGGGGCCCGGGCGGCGCGGGCTCCGGGGGCCCCGGGGGGCGCGCGCCCTGCAGGCACTTCTGCATGTACTGGCGGTGCGCGTACTTGTTGAAGCGGCGCTTGGCCATGAACAGCGTGGCGATGGTGCGCGGCGCAAGGCGCACGGCGGCGGCGCGCGACGTGATGCCGCCGCGCCGGCACTCGCCGCACGTGTAGTCCAGCACGTGCAGGCTGGCGCCCGTCTGCCTAACGCAATCTGCGGGAGGGCACGCATGTACGCTCTGCCGACCGCCCCGACCCGCCCGCCTTCACCCCACGCATATTTCAGTTCAGCCCCAATATAGAATTAACTTTTTGGCTGTCTTTAGCGACATTAACGAGATTTGAAAGTTGACTGTTGTATACAAATATGCGTAGGCGATATGAAGGTCGACGATTCGGGGCGTTTCGACAGTGATCGCAAGGCACACACAAAACATCAACTGTATCTTTCTATTGGAGCGCATCGTTTCGACTTTCGATTTCGGCTTCGTCTAAGCGCGAGGCGGAATAAATATTCACTGTGTATTTTACATCATGCTTTCACTTTTACGTTCGTAAACAAATTCTAACACATAATTTGAAGCGTCCTAGGTATTTAGAGAATCGTACTATAGGTATTGCGTAACCATCGGGACGAATGTCGCTCTCGAGTGGCGCTCATGGAAATGAAGAAGTCATGACAGCGAAACATAAAAAGCGTACGGACAAAAAGCTCCATGACATTCCAATACAGTTGCACATCGTAATATCCATGCATAATGCTCACATTCACATCAAGCTACAGGCGAATCCAATAATTTATAAAAAATGGCTCAAATGGACACATCATGCGTTTGTAAGTGAAGCGAAATGAATTTGAATACAAAGTAGTGACGGCCAATTAAAAACTTACGGAAACCTCAAAAACGTCAAACTTTATATTCAAACATAGGTCCTGCGCTCGCTGACGTAATACAACGCCACATAACTCGCTAGTAACGTTCCACACGCACAAAATTTCAGACAATTAAATCCTAGAAAA
Source organism: Colias eurytheme (assembly GCF_061535395.1). Lineage (NCBI taxonomy): Eukaryota > Metazoa > Arthropoda > Insecta > Lepidoptera > Pieridae > Colias > Colias eurytheme. The sequence continues at coordinate 7,358,490 of NC_142986.1, read as the reverse complement.
AGCAAACATCAGTTTCCAGTCGAGTTATGCGTGTGGGTGACGTCAGCGAGCGGCGGTGTGGGGGCAGCCCCCCTAGACAAGTGGCTTTCTATTAGAGTAGAGATTGACGTAATCAATCGTCGTCGTCGTCGTAATCAAACGTCAATCTCATACATTCATAATCTATTCTATTAAACTTTACGCTAATAGAAAGCCACTTGTCTAGGGGGGCAGGGCGTGCGGGTGGTGTGGGCGGGTGTTGCTACGCGTGCACGACGTACCTTGATGCAGTTGCCTATCGCAGAGCTTACAAATGACGAGCTGCATGGTCCCCTTGGGCCCGATGAAGGAGCGCTCGCACAGCGGGCAGTAGCGACCGATGCGGTACGCCCTACGCACACACACGTACGACACACACACGGACCACACGCGCACGCGCACCGGAACAGAAACACGACAATCGACATTAGTATCGCGCACGCGCCCGACACGTACGCACGCGCGCTTTGTTACTTTCCTTCGGGCGGGAACGAGCCCACGCGGACGGTGCTCGTTATTCACTTCGAATCCACTCAAAAAAGAATCATTAGAGAGTTGAGATACACAGTGGAAAGATAAAAACATAGAAAAATTAATTGAATCGTGAAAGAAACATAATCATGCATTCCCACTTGAAATATCGAAAAATCAAGTGCGCATCATAAGAAATGAAATAACTCATACTAAAAGGGAAAATAATTGAAAGTAAATTTGAAAGAATCGCCAATTGTTTAGAAGGAAAGTAACAAAGACGAGTTAGTTAGCTTAATGAACACTGATGATATTATATGCCCGGGTTAGTGGTATGATGATTTTAATAATTTTTTGTTAGCTCGTTAGCGGTAATTCTGACCCTTATGTCGATGATCAACGCTGAAGTTTACATCACTTCCATACCTATTGGGGTGTCAACATTTAAACAAAAATATCCCTCATTTAAAAAATATCAGTAAATGAATTAATTTAATTAGATTTTTTGGTGTATACTATTTTGATTTATGCATTTGTAATTAAATTAAATATAATATTACTGATATTTCTTTAAGATTTAATTGCTCTTATAACTACAGTATTACATAGAACAACTTTGAGTGAGCAAACAACCTCCAATTATGAAAAATATGAGAAAACTTAGAATTAAAGATGAGTAGCATGCAACTTATCGCTAATCCCTTATTCTACCAAATATTTACTACACGACTACGTAATTAGACTCGTTAACTAAAAGCTCACTAAAATAGTATTATTTAGTAGAATCAGGGCGGCAAAGGGATTGTGCTTGTCGCATCGGATCTCAGAAAGTATGCGGGGTATATCAATGCTACGACATAATCAACCAGAAATATAAGCGAATGTCGACAGAGTGAATAAATACATAACAGAAATGGCACAGCCTGTGTTAGTCAACATCGAACACGCAATGAGATGAGAACAATGACTACCAAGACCAGTTATAAAAAACACATAAATCATTTGAATGATTTAAGAAAAAAGTGTGTACTTTTAACATCCGCGTTCCTCGTCGCTTCGACGGTAACGCATTGGGTTCACATTTTGACGTGGCCCCTCTTGGATTTACTTGAAAAATAACGTGAAATTATTTTAATTGGCGTCATAGTACATACATAGAAAATATGCTATTGGTGGTCGTCATAATAAGTCTTGTTATTATATTATGTGCTGTGCTAATTCTTGCAAGTGAAGATCCTGGTATTTACTGAACATGAAATATATCCTTAATTACAAACCCCCTTCTCAAGAAGTGTAGTTACAACTAGTGCATTAGAATATTAGCTGTACAGACTACAAATTTTTAATCTAGCCCTTACAGTGGTGGTAGTAGTAGTTATTTAAAATTAATCATAATCTTGGGGGAAATTGTAAATATGTAGAGTTTATTTGTATTTAAATTAATTCTGTATCATGTAAATGGTAACTTATCATATGATGATCAGTTATTACAAGTTTCAATTATATTAAACAGAATTTATAGTACTATTATAAAAAAGGTAGGTATAGAACAATGTAAAATACAAACCTGACATTCCACATCTCAAATAGATCTGCTTATAGAGACTCGATATTTGACTCCGCAGGCCAATAATAGTAGAGGACATACAAACCATTTTTGCAATCAGAATAAAGATTTTTCCAAACACCTTTCTATGTACCCTGATTCTTGTTAAACTCTTAGGTAAGTTTCTTCGAGAGCTTATTACTTTCGTCGTTAACAAATGTCGAATACTGATTACCTTGAAACAGGCGTTAGTTATTATAGCATATCTCGTGTACAATAAGTTGATTAACTTCCCCAGTACTGCAGCTCTAAAAGACCACGTGCTTTTAATGCTACAAAAACATTCCACTTACCTAGGTATCAGACGAGAGAACAATACATTTCAAATAAGAATCTGAAAATATTGTAACATATTTACTGCCAAATTTGTATGGTTCGTTAAAATAACGCATATCAATAGTCGAAATAATTAGATAATATTTTCAAATAAAAAAAACGCGAATATTTTTCTTGCTGTTTATATTTTGACAGATGAATGTCAATAACGTACATTCTCATTTGAAACGCATTGTACATCTATAACACCGTCGAACGCGCCGCCGCTGAACATAAAGGCGCGTTCACACGCACTGCGGGGCCCTAACGCAATGACGCGCGGTGAGCTATGCGTACAGACCTGGCGCAGGGCTCGCACAGCGAGTGCGAGTAGAGCTTGTGCCCGCCGGGCCCGCGGCGCGTCTGGTGGTGCCAGTGCGGGCTGCCGGGCCCCCGCGCAGTCACCGAGCCCTGCGCGGGGCCCGCCGGCCCGCCGCCTGCCGGCCCGCCGCCCGCCGCGCCCGGCCCGCTGGGCGACCGCGCGCCGCACGACTTGCACACCGCGCACTCCACGCAGTGCCAGCGACCTGCAAATATTGAAATTATATTAAAATTCATTAGCATGAATAAATTTCAACGCACACCGTTTGTAATTATACCTCCTGAATAGTTTGGTGAATAAGACAGTAGGTAGAATATCTAAAGTTAAAGGACTAAATAATTTAGTAATATTGTGGAGTCAAAAATACAAAGTGGAACACAAGAAAGTTGTAAATAATTAAAAACTATCTGCTAAATTTTTATATTATTTATTTCATTTGGCAACAGATGTACATCTTTTAAGAAAATTAGCATGCATAGCAAGATTATTAATTACGACTTTCATACTTAATAAGAATCTAAAAGACCACATAAAGTGTGAAATGTATAAATAAATAAATAAAAATCGTTTATTTAGAAATAATACATAAATTCAAAACAATTTAGACACGACGATCGCCTCAACTAGAAATATACCTGTATGAGAAAAAACTATCTCCATTAAGACTACTACAATAACAAATCATACCGTCGGGCACGCGGTCGAGCCCCACGCAGTAGATGTGGAAGCCGCGGTCGCACAGGTCGCAGAAGAGCATCTTGTCGTCGTCCGCGGGCCGCGCGCACGCGCCGCACGTCTTGCACTCGGCGCACTGCCACGCGTACTCGCGGCACTTGCGGATCGTGTCCGCGCTCAGCTCCACGCACGACGGGTGCACTGTGCACGAATAGTTCAATAAAATATGCAATACATTCAAATAATTAGACTAATCAACTTTCTTTTTTAATATTTGCACACCCAATCAATGGGTAGAATGTATTAGCCACATAATATTGTAATTAAAACATCTAAAATTTGTAACTACATTCTTGCAAATAAATATACTTAATTTGAATTTGAATTTGCAAATACAGGCACGACCAGTGTACTGTGTACGAATTTTGTTTTGCATGTGCTATAAATAGATTGTGTATTTAAGAGTGAATTACATTTACATGATTTCCAAATGGTATCCATGTTGTCAGGCACACAATGTTTAATAATTATGTATCTCCAATTTAAATTGCAGAACATTTATACGAAAAGAAAATTAGTCCAACCTCAAGATGGAACATAAAATATGTCAATGATATTAATTGTCTTATGAAACGACAAATTAAAAACAAACACACAATCGTCAGAACAGCTCTATCTATACTAATATTATAAAGAGGAAAGGTTTGTATGTATGTATGGTTTTCACGCATAAACTACTGCACCAATTTTGATGAAATTTGGCACAGATAATCTTTAGACCCTGAGAAAGAACATAGGCTACCTTTTATTGCGAAATATGTACCACGGGCGAAGCCGGGGCGGACCGCTAGTAATAGATTAAAAAAAACATTCCACACACAATCGTCAGAACAGCTCTATAATAGATAAAAAAACATTCCAAAACAAGACTAATTTATAATAACTAATTCCAAAACACTAACACTTAGCGTTGCAGTTCGCGCACACGAGGAACCGCTCGTGCGTGGTGCGTCTATTGGCTTCTATACGCAGCTTGCACGCGCGGCACGTGTCCGCCTCGCTGTCCTCCGCGACCGGAGCCGCGTCCGCGTCGCTTGTGCGCTTCACTTTGGTTAACTTCTTGCGCTGAAATATTGGTGTTAATGTTATTAAGGGCCGATTTTTCAATGCTTGGATAAAACTTATCCGTCCAATAAAGTATTACACGATAATATTAAAATGTCACGTAAACTGTCAAATACGGGCAATTAGAATACGTTTATAAAATGGTAGTTTTATACATTATTCGACGAATAAGTTTTAAACTTTTAACCAAGGATTGAAAAATCAGCCCTAAAAGTACATTAATTATTTCTATTTTTAAGTGATAGTGCTTTAAAATGGTCATCTTCTTCTTATATATAAAAATGAATCGCAAAATGTGTTGGTAAGCGCATAACTCGAGAACGGCTGAACCGATTTCGATAATTCTTTTTTTATTATATTCCTTGAAGTACGAGGATGGTTTTTACGTAGAGAAAACGTAAATATGTACCACGGGCGAAGCCGGGGCGGACCGCTAGTATTCAATAAACTCATGGTGGTTTTATTTTTCTATTCCTTCAAATTTTGCAGCTATTTTCATTACTTTTTATACAATTACGTACTTATCAAAACAAAATAACTATACTATCATGATACATATTTCATTATTAAACATAAAAAATTCAGTTGTTACAAATATCTGTAGGTACATTTTTATGAAAGAAAAGCAAAAGAATATAATCTTACAAATACACTACAAACTATACACCATAAAAAAAAGACGGGTTGCACTCCGGGAGTGCCGGCAGAAGTGAAAACTTGATTATTAACGTTGAGCATGTTTGATATTTTGGAATGGTATCCGTCTTACGCTTTTTCGATCAGGTCACGTGTCCTGACGCGAGTTTAAGATTTTATACCCATTACAGAAAAAGTGCTCAACGCCGCTTAAGAAGTTTTCACTTCAAAAATTAAATCGTATGTAGCTATACAATGAAAAAAAATCATATTTCATATCAGTATGTATAGTGTATACCTTTTGATGTCGATGCGTATCTTCGCTATCATCAGAGGAAGAGGCCCAATCGGGCTCCGACTCGGAGGAGGAGGCCACGGGCGAAGGCGCCGCGGCGGGAGCGCGTAATGCCGTGTTTAGAGGGAAGTATCTGGTGTAGAAATAATATTTGTTATTTGAGACATTATTTAATTTAACATTTTATAAAATAAGTATCAGAGGTAGGAAGAAAAACGGATGTTTCAGGAATTAGAAAAATAATGCTCATATTTATATTGCTTAAGTAATATATATAAGATTTGTAGAAAATCCGCTGTTGTTATTGTTGTTAAATCCGCGAATGGTCTCAACCATTGGATAATCTTAAATTTATTTTAAGACTGATTGAATACCTCACCACTGGGGGAAAAAAACCTAAAACTAACTTCTTGATTGATATTTTTAAACACTGATATGAAATAATTTAATCGATTTATCTTATAATATTAATTTATGATAACCAGCCACTTGCTCATAAAGTCATTTTGTAACATATTATATTTTTAAACAAGATTAGTTTTAAACTGACTAATAAGCTATCAGAACAAAGAAGTTGTGAAATTAGCTATAAATTTGGTAAAATTAAAATACAATGGAGTTCCAACAAAAACGGCATAGGGGCCGTTCATAAAATACGTCACACTAAAATTAACGTTTTTTGACCCCCTCCCCCCCGGTTGTCACGCTGTGTCACACTTTCTGTGACCCCCCCTGGAAATATTTCGTCACAAAAACTAAGACCCCTCCACCCCTAAACATGATAAATTTTGATTGATAATACACAAATTCTGATATGTATTAGAAAATATTTATTTTTATTTTTGTAATAAAATTTGAAAAAAATAAATATAGCAAGTTACAATTTATTGTAATAAATATACAGGGTATTTTTAAAAAATTATTATGGCCATTTTACTCATTAGGTTAAGTACTTTCGATATCAGTTTAAAGTTTTTTGATATCTGCAATAGTTACGGAATAATCGCTTGTGCACACTTAACGATTACACCCTGTACATTTAAATATCTGTATATATCTGTATATTCGTATTTACTAATACGAAATAAATGACTTCTATCATTATTAAATTGAAAAAAAAGTCGAGAGAACGAATACTCAGTAAAAATTGTTAATGAACGGCGAACGTCACGCTGCCGTAGACCCCCTGTACCCCCTTGTCACATCTTGTCACACTCGCGAAAGCCCCTCCCCCCCCTTGTATGCGAACGTATTTTATGAACGGCCCCATATCAGAAGAAAGTTCGATAAAAATATATTTGGCAGCAATTCAAAACTGAATGCTTACAATTTTTTTGAATTCCAAATATATTTTAGGACAATAAATTCCAGCAAAGTCATTGCACAGGTTGTAAATTGTCGATGTTCACACCAAAAGTGTTATGAAATAATCCCAAATATAATATAATCACTGCATTTACTCCGAGCTGCAGAGCTGTGACTTATGCTGTCACTATATCCAACACCCAGCTGGTCTGGGTGGTCTATACCAGTATAACTTTTGCAGATCATTTGCTGTGTAGAGCCAATGGGATGCACTCACTATAGCAGCTGAAAGCTATAGAGTCGCAACGTACCACAGCTCTATGGTAGAGTACTGGCTGCAGCTGCTCCGCCGAGTAGAGCGTTTAGACGTCACGATTGGAACAATATTTCTTTTTTTTTTCATTTTTAGTTAGTTTGATTCCTGGTCGATGCAAGTAAAATTTCAAATTTTTTTAAATGCAGCTCTATTTATTTTTTAAAATAAAGGAATGTTTCCTTTCAACAAAATTCGTTATCTTCAGTATTTTAAGTACTTTCCCTCCAGAGCCCATCGAAAATTTCCACACTGTATATACTTATTTCTGTGTGGCAATGTGTCACATGGTAGAGTACTCACTGCAGCTGCTCGGATGTGTAGAGCCGGTACGTGTGCTGGTACTGGCCGGGCAGCAGCGCGAGCGGGTAGAAGCCGTGCGGCGGTGCGACGCGCACTGGCGGGCCGGCGGGCTGGCCAGTGGGCAGGCCGGCTGGCGGGCCGGCGGGCGGGCCGGCGGGCCGCCGCCGCTGCACTGTAAGCGACTGCAGATCCACGCACGCGGGCCGCCGCAGCGCGTTCATGCGCGCGTTCCACTCGCTCGCCGACGCTATCGCGGCTGCCGCCATGTCCTACAACGTAGGATAGATTACGACTTTTCAGTTTAATTTACTGAAGTATTTTTAGGGAAGAATAAAAAAATTCCATATCCGATAAAACCACCAGGTTCAAAAGATGCTAAAGTTTGATGCTAAAGTATTGTACAATGTACATAATCTACATCTTTTGCATTTAAGTATCTAAAAATTCAAAATATTTCATAATTTCGTTAATACATTAAATAATTTTTTGATTCCATATTATATTACTCAATACTCATGTAAAAACACGAAATTACGTTTTATTTATCTAGTTATGGTTTTCACATGGTAAAAAAAAAACATTTCCATTGCTTTTTTATATGCCTTTCTGCTAAGTAGTGTTTGGTATATTGATAATTTTATTTTTTTCTCAAATACACTAACTGTAACTAACGTCATAACATCATTGATTATTTTATATCAGTATTTTCTTCAAAGCAAACTTAATCTTTAGATAAATGCGGCATAGTTATGTAAGATAAAGTATAAATAACAAAAACAATCATAACATGTGTTTGATTGTGTAATAACAATATATCTATATAGACAGAAAATATAGAAACGTAAATCCGATAGAAAATAATACTTTATAAGTGCAGTATTTTTTTTTATTTTAATAGCCTCGTTTTCATTGTAATATCAGACACGCGTCATTTCCAAATAAAAAAAAATTTAGAATCTGTAGCCTTTGCATTTCTATGCTATTTTATAAAAAAAGAACTTAAGCCATACCTGTCTAGTCTTTTCCGGATCGATTTTCGGCAACTCCGGTTTACTGTCCATCGATTTAGAATCAGCCTTCATCTCGATCCTGTCCTTGACTTCCGTCTTCACTTCCTCGGGCGGGGCGGGCTCCGCTAGTTGTTTCTCCCGTTGATACGATCTGTATTCTTCGTATTTGTGCGGGTAGTCTGATAGCATAATGTCTAGTACTTCACTCGCGTCAACTGCTGTTATGCCTGTAAAATATTGGTGGATTAAAAATTTTCTACAATGTAATTTTTTCATGTCCACAATTAAATATGGATTATGAGTCTAAATAATAATTTTTCTACACTAATATTATAAAGTTGAAGAGTTTGTTTGTTTGAACGCGCTAATCTCAGGAACTATTGGTCCGATTTGAAAAATTCTTTCGGTGTTAGATAGCCCATTCATTGAGGAAGGCTATAGGCCATATTTCATCACGCTAAGTCTAACAGGAGCGGAGCCACGCGGGTGAAACCGCGTAGCGCAACAAGCCGGATACAAATTGATACTTTATTACAAATTGATAATGATACTTTTTTCAATAATAAATTTTATGCAGTAAAAAAGGTCTTACAGAAAAATGCTTACTTTAATCTTCAATTCAAATATACAATTTGATATAAAACTATTTAAGTAACAATAACCATTTTAGAACTAATGACATGGATTTCCACGCACTAATTATATTTGTGATGCGATCTATCCATCAATTATGGAAAGTTTTATATTAGCAACCAATGATATTTAAAATATTCACCTAAATCACATAGCGCCTCACTGACAAGGCCTTGCCGTAGCACATAGTCCCTCTCCTCGCCAGTGATTGTCCGCCTTTTAAGTTCTGGATAACGTCGCTTGAAACTCTTTACGCCCAAAAACATAGCGACTTGTTCTTGTATCATCATAACCTGTAAAGAGAAATGATCAATTTTTTTGTTCCCATTAAAATATTTTTTTATACCTACATTTAAAACAGTTTTAATCATTCAATAGCTACATAATTTATCTGATTTGGAAACATCAAATACATTTACAAATTAAACAGTAATTTATATGATTTGGAAATCTATCTACCTATATGTTTGGTTGCAAACAAAAAATTGTCAATTGAGTAGGCTCAGGATAAGGCACTTAGTAAATTTTTTTCACAATAATATTTGCATTAAACAAATCGAAATTATATTTTTATAAATCATGTTAATTTTGTATAAAAAACATAATTACCTGATGATCAGCATCTGACTTTTCAGGTGGGGGCCAACTGTACTCTTTAACATCTTCTGCTGACCATACTTTATTACTGAAAAGGAAACAAAAAGATAAAACTGTAAAATTACATGATTATGTTTTACTTCTTTTAACTTATAAAGGTTTGTGAAAACTTTGAAAAATTCAAGAGTATTTCATATTTCTTACCTATCAAAAAGATCTGCAAATTTAGATTTCTTCATTTTACTACTTTCATTTGTTGAACTTTTTACAGAGCTCTGTGAATCTTCATCGAGTAAATGTGAGGGTCTGAAAGATATTATAGAAGAATACATTAGTTTAAGCATTTCATAAGTAAGGTTTTAAAAATTATGGACCGTCAAGCAATAAAATATGTCTAAAAGAAATTAATTCATATTTACTCACTTAGCAGGGGTAGCATTATCATCCATCATGCAAGTTTCCTCTTCAAACAATTGCACTGTTGTAGTAGCAGGACCGCATACTCTTCCATAAATTCCCATGGTTTCCTTTAATGAAAAAAAATATATTGATTTAATTTCTTATAAAGAAAAATATTGTTTAACCTATTGAGCCCCAAGTGGCCCGATCGGTCCATGACACAATAGATTTTCTATTGTGTCTGTGGTTCCGGGGCCTGAGTTATTAAACGATGTTTTTAATATTCGCTTTATTATGTTAAAACATTAATTTCAGGTTTACCTTCATATACATAGCGCCCCTGCCCCCTCCCCGCCCCCGGCCCCTGCCCCGCAGCGTGCGCGGCGACGCTCTGCCTCTGCCCCCTCTGCTGCCTCGCCCTCCTCGACCGCGACCGCGAAATTCACCTATCACCTCAGGCGATTTCGCAAAGGGATTCTCCATTCTCGGAAGCGTAGTTTCCAATACGACTTTCAATTCTGGAGTTTCACCACTGAAAAACTGCATGTCACTCGTAGAAGAATTTCGTCTCCTACTCGATAGTGGTGTTAAACACGTGGATGGCATTTTGTCCAAAGCCTCCGTCATACGTGGCAACTTTATTCTAGAGCTTGTCGGGTCTATTTCTTCAGGTTTTTGCTCAGATGCAAAAAAATTATTTGCAGTTTCGACGATCGGCTCCGGTTCGGGAGCGGGATTGGACTCTGGCTCTACGCGACGTCCGCGTCCACGCCCCCTTCCACGAGGCTTAACTAATATCACTGGTCTATCTCTGTAATGTAAAATTATTTGTTTAGTAAAATTTGTCCACATGATATCTCCATAGCATGATGTGGTTGTTTATAATAATTGAACAAACAAATATTACATGTAAAATATATGATTATCTTTTTTTATTATTTTAGACATAATACAACAATCATCAATCAAAAAAAATGTATAAAATAGTAATCAATCAGATCAAAGATTATATTTTAAAATAGTACCTTGATAGCCTCAAAGATCTTTGCGGTCTCTCCTCAAGTGCTGGTGTAGGTAATGTGATAGGTTTAGCTCCTTCAGAAACAGGTAACTTTCTTGGACGACCCCGTTTCTTGGGCTGAGGTGTTACTTCAACAATTGTTGGAACACTTTGGTCTGTATTTGTAAAGTCTGTGGCCGGTTTTAGGTTTCCTACTTCTAGTGGATCTTGAGATAATGGATCAGGAGTTATATTAAAATCTCGAGATTCAACATTCTCATGAAAAATAGTTTCCCTTATCTCAGAGCAGTTTTGGTCTATTGATGATATTTCCACTCTTACAGTTGGATTGCTATCTAATGAAGTCCCAGATTTAAGTTCTGGACTGACACTTTGTTTTCTTTCTGAATGATTGAGGGGCAGCACTTTCAGCTGTTTGGATTGTAAATTAGATAAAATATTATGCAACTTTGAGCTACCATTCTTAGAACAATTTTCATTATTAAGAAGAGAATGATTGACTATTTTGGATTGCTTCACTTCTAAAGAATTTGTAGGAGGTGAAACCTGTCCTGATTTGGCCACAGGTGTAATTGATAATGATTTATTTGACAATAATTGACCTAATTTTAGTCTCTTTGTATCAAGCACTGATAACTCAGATTCTTTTGGTGAGGGTGGACTAGGAATAGTCTCTGTATTTGATGGCCTCTTTCCAATAGTGCGTTTATTTAATGGGGATTTTTCTGGACTTTGTACAACCCTTGAGCTCCTTAATCTTTTACCTACAACTAGATTCGGTGTTTCTGTTTCATGTTTTTTTCTACTATTTAACACAGATCTCCTTTTGGTCACCGTACTGTCGGATATACCAGCATTTTTACTATCACTCTTCAGCATTTCCTCTGTAATAATTTTTGCAGAAGCACCATGATCAGTCTTATTTATTTTCAATATAATCCTTGGAGAATCTTGATCAGAGCTTTGATTTATTTTATCTGATATGTTAATTTCCAATGGCTTTGTTACACTTTCATTCATTTCTTTACATAGATCTTGCATTGAACGAACTTTTAATAAGTTAGGGCCAGAAATAATTTCTTTTATATTTTCAGTACTCGGACTTAAATCTCTTTTATAATGTTTGGATTCTGAAGTTTTATTAGTTTCGTTTGTAGAGGAAGTGTCATTCATTGAAGATTTCAGGCCTTCATTTGTCTTGGTAGATATGCAATTTGTTAAATTAATTTTACCATCAACATTTTGTGCACTTTCATCATTTTTATGACTTTCTAGAAGTTTTTTAAGAAGTGTACAATTGTTTTTGTTAGACATGGGTTTTCCTCTGTGATTACTTGGTGATATTGGTCCTCCCGACACTGCATGGTGTGATTCACTTGATAAGTCATTGATGCATTTATCATCTGCGACAGTTTTTACATTTTGTTTTTTAATATCAACAGTAAGGGGTGAGGAAGGCTTATCTTCTTTGGATGTGCATTCCTCATTTTTACTCTCTTCATTATTATGTGTTAATACCCTGTCAATATTGTCCTTATTCTCAGAATTGCTAATTGATTTCAATTCTTTTTCAATGTTTACAATAACTGCAGGTTGATTACTGTCATTTTGAATTGCTTTCTTTTTTGTTTCAGGTACATCATTTAAAGAATCGGTTTCAGGATTTAATACTGGTTTAATATTTAACTTACTAATTGCAGGTATATTTTCATTTATATTATTTAAATGTTCACTGTCATTTTTATTTATATGGTATTGTGTGTCACTACTACCAGAGTCAGTCCTTGTTTTTCGATTTATTCTCATCAGCAGAGGAGGATTCTTAACAGATGTGTCTTCACAGTTATCAACTTTCTGTTTAATATCTTCAGGTTTGATAATTGGCTTAATATTTATTTTTGTAACAACCGGTATATTTTGATTTCTCAGTTCAGGGCTGCTGGTACGTTCTTTTTTAGGTGATAATGGCAGTGGATAATCAGGTTTAACTAATGGTTTAATATTTAGTTTGGTAATAACAGGTATGTTATCTTCTTTCTGGACACAAAACTCTTCCTTTTCATTTGGTTTACATATAGGTTTAATATTAATTTTTGTTACAATTGGTAAATGGTCATTATTTTCATCACTTGAGGTTCCTGTTTCAGAGGAATGATTTTCTGATTCTTTAGAAATGTCATCCTCTGATGGCTTGACAATAGGTTTTATATTGAGTTTTGTCACAATAGGTATACTTTCATTGGATTTTACATCATCACAGTCTGTTTCTTTTGATGAATTATCTTCAGGACTTTTAATGGGCTTTATATTTAATTTTGTTATTTTAGGTATATCCTCTGCACTTAAATCAATTTCATTAGGGTCCACTATAGGCTTTATATTTATTTTGGAAACTACAGGAACTTTATCATCATTTTTATTACATACATCTACACTATTTTCAGGTTTTATAATTGGTTTTATATTTAATTTCGTTATTACAGGTATGTTTTCTAAATTTTCTGATAAGGTTTTTTTGGGAGTTTTACATACCATTTCATTTTCAGGTTTTGTAATTGGTTTTATAGTTATTTTAGGCACATGAGAAAAATCTTTCATATCTGAATTAGATGAATCTGTAGAAATTTTCAGTTTGGGTATTGGCGGAGTTTCTGAACTTTCTGATGTATTTTCTCTATTTATACTATCAGGTGGCTTAAGTGGTTTAATTGTGAGTTTGGGACTTAAAGGTTGACCATCTGATATTGGAACTGATTTTATTGTCAATTTAGGTACTTTTTCCAATTGATTTTCTTCTGATTGACATATGACAACTTTTAACTTTGAAGGTGATTCTCTTCCCTCTTCATTACTATTTTGAATGCCTTTAATAGTAAGTTTTGGAATGTTCGGCTCAGTATAGAACTTTCCTTCAGTTTCAGTACCTGGCTTTCCTAGTTTAATAGTTACTCGAGGAACAACATCTTGTGGGCCTTGATCTGAAGCAGATGCTTGATCCGACGTACTTGCACTGTCCTCATTTTCAGAGTATTCTGATTCAGATATTTCACTACTGCTTGACTTCCGATGAAGTTCATTAATTCTTTCAGGTGGTTTTAATATTGGTTTTATATTTAATTTTTTTATACTTGGAATTGAAACTTTTTCATCGGATACATTCTCAGTGTCCTGTTCAGTAGGAGCTTTGAGCGGTTTTATTGTCAATTTAGGTATTGGAGATTTTGGGTCATCACTTGATTTATTATTAACTTTTATAGTTAACTTTGGTACAGTTTTCTCTGGTTCTGTACTTTGTTGCACTTCATTGTCTGTATTTATATTATTACTACTGCTTTCCTTGTTTAATTCTTCACCAACAACCTGCTTTGGACTACTTTCTATTACTGGCTCAGTTTCATTTCTAGCCGGCAGCTCAGGAAGCACTGATGGTGATGATTGGTCATGTTCTTCATTAATAATTTCCTGTTCATTAGGTACTTCAGATACTAATAAACTTGGAGACATAGAACAATTTTCTTGATTATCACTGATAACGTCACTTTGTTCAATATTTTGTACTGAAGCAGTACTGATAGCATTTTCATTTGATTGTATGTCAATAGTTGGAGTTGATTCATTTGTAACATCTATGGGGATTATGTCTTTTTGGTTTGTTGCACTCTCTGTTGATGTGGATTGACACTGTTCACTTTCCGTAATAGATGATTGTTTATTAAATTCTAAATTATCTGTATGATTAACTTGTGGATTAATTTTCTGCCTAATAAGTCTAATTTTTTTAGGAGGACTCGTTGAAGTTTCTGCTTTGCAGATACTTATTTCACTTACATTTCTAATCTCTTCAGACTTAACACTATCCTGTACAGTAGACACAGCATCTGATGAACTTGACACATCCTTAGTGATGCACTGACTTGATTGTTCGGGTGCTTCGGTACTAATACTTGAATCAACCGTGGACGACACAGTTGAGTCTGGCCGGCTAAGAGCAGGTCGTACTAAACGCCTTCTTAAAGGTGACCGAGTCACAGCTTCTACACTATGAGTCTTTTCACTTACACTAATGTCACTTGATGTAGATTCTGCACTTTCAACCACAACTTTATCCCTACTATCACTGGATGTCACACACTTAACTGTCCTCTCACAGGGTCCATTTTCACTATCTGATACAGATTGTTCAGTCTTATTTACACTGCTTGTAGGAATATTTGGCAAGGGGCTACTGGGCAACTTTTCTGAACTTGATGCCTCTTCATTGTCAACAGGAGATATTGTATCAACTGTGCAAACAGGTGAATTGGGTTTAGGTAATTCACAGGTTACTGTCAAATTGTCACTTTCATTATTTTCAGTACAGTCTGTACTAATTACAGGACTATCAACACTACAACTCTGAGTTTCTTCAACAGTAGCAGGAGCTACTTGCTTCGTCTCCAATATTATTGAGCTTTCTTCGGTTTGAATAACTTCAGTGTCGGTTTTTCGGTCTTCTTGATGCACCGGTAAACTTTTAGCGTCTGTATCCAATAATAATGGTATTCGCTTTGGTGCTCCGGGCCCATCAACGATCTCATCGATCATATCCAAAATCGCTTCGGTACTTGTGTTGACATCTTGTGTCGAAGGTGAAGGAACGCTGTCGCCATCGAAATTATCCTCGGACATCGCGGGGGTTTGACACGATGTTCTAGTTTCAAACGTATCTTGTTGAAAACTACTAGTTGCATTGACGTCCTCAAGCTGTCCGAGATCCTTTTCCCGCGCCGATTCGCGGCGGGAAGCGTTTGTTGCGGTGCCCGCATCTTCTTCTGAACTCTCCATTATCTACTGTTTAGCGACGCTGTCATATCTGAAATATAAAACGTCCGCAAGATGATATTTACGTTACATACGAGTAACCTGACGACATGAGAGCTTGACAAACCACAGGCACCATTCTAATTCACCATAACGCTACGAAAATATGTTCACGGATCCATGGTGTAGATTAATGTACATACACATGTAGTTTATTCTCATATTCACGACGTTTACGTGTCGCCTGAGTACACAGGGGGTCTTGAAAACTATCCATTCAACAGCGTAAACCGGCAAACAAAAAGCTTGTATACGCCATTTTTAAAACCAAAGACATGGCAGGTTTGAGGTATAAGCCAATAAAAAATATCTTATTCGGACAATTCGGCCATTGTCGTGTTGGTAAACTGCATGCTGCCCATAGATCGCTCCACTCGAGCTTTTAGCTTGTAAAAGAGTAATAAAATATGCCTTTCAACATGTGGTAAAACGAGTAGGATAATATTCAAGTAGTAGACAAAATTATTACTAATGGCAACAAAATTAAAGCGTGCTTAGTCTGTTTTGTTTTTATTTTCCCATAATTTGCATGTAATTTGTAAAAAAATTATATTTAATACATGGAGAATAATTTGAGATAATATATATATAATCATTCAGATCAAATAGCTCTACATTATTGGGTAAAATTCAATAAAAACAAGAGCAAACAGACAAAATATGTAAACAACATTAAACATGGCAATGTAGCCACATGAAGCAACATATTGGACAACTTTTATCTCCATTCAATCCCAATTAAATTACTTTGAAATTGAAAAAATTGGAATAATAGTAAAATAATTGTAGTTAGGTGTTATAATTATTTATATCTAAGGATTTATATTTATACATTTTTCATTTTGTGTACCTTTAATGTCATTTAACTTATTCGTAGAAGTGCAAAGAAT
This sequence comes from Colias eurytheme, assembly GCF_061535395.1. Lineage (NCBI taxonomy): Eukaryota > Metazoa > Arthropoda > Insecta > Lepidoptera > Pieridae > Colias > Colias eurytheme. The sequence continues at coordinate 7,341,696 of NC_142986.1, read as the reverse complement.
ATACGACTAGCGCAGAGTGTGGGTAATGCTTATTTTTGATGATATCCAAATGATATCCAATCAATATCTAATTATCTTTTTATAATAGCTACCTAAATTTGTGTTGAAATCAAAATTATTATTAACGTGGAAGACGCTTCAATGCACATACTGAAAAATATTTTATTTTATATATATTATATTCTATTCATCTTTTCAAATATTTTTTGTTCTTTGTTGTATTATTAGTTCATTGTAAATAAAAAAATACCATATTTATACAAAAAATAAGTGGAACAGTAGTGAATAATAATTAATATGTCTAGACTATGGCTGTATTTTATTCAATTAAATTATTAGTAAACGGTTCAAGTTACTTACAAATACTTATAATGTAATGAAATTTTTACAATGCTGTCTGCATCTTCTTTTCGATCATAGATATACCTAGTAAAAAGATAACTTGTAAAAAGATTAGAAAATTCTCAAATAACAACTCGCATCCTAGCCTATATATATATATATATATATATATATATATATATCTAGTCTATTACTAATCTGTGACTCGCATGTTTTCATTCATATTCTTGATATTCTGTGCCCTGTGGTCAATGGTCAGATCAATGGCGTGAATCCGTCAGTCCGCACTCCGTCACAACAAATGAAAATGCGGATGGTGAAAAGCACAGTGAAAAGTTAACATAAAATTGGAATCAAAGAATCCCAATAAAATCAAGATAGATTGAAATTTTTAACATTTTATGTGTTTTGAAAAAGTATTCAAATTCAATAAATACAATGACAACTATTAGGCCGTTCACGTGTGAAGATATGTTAAAATTTAATAATGTGTAAGAGTTTATTAAAAATTGTTTGCGTAAAATACGCTTTTGTTGTGCAGCCATATATAGTCAATATACCCTGTCCTTAATTCCAAGTTCCAACATTGAACCATTGTCTTTAGTTTTCACCCAGATCCCAATATTTTAGGTCTGTCTTACTATTATGGATATTATGCAAAAACAAATTTTTTGCTATAAAAAAAAATCAAATATAAATTTGTCTTATTTTACAGGAACTTGGATCCATTAACTGAAACTTATGGATTATCATTTTATACTCAGTACTTAGCTCACTGGCCAGAGTATTTCCAAGTTGCTGAATCACCAAGTGGCGAGATTATGGGATACAGTAAGTACCTACTTAATTAATATATTTTACTATACAAACTCCTTGCATATGGAACAGGAAGAAAATCATTTAAGCATGAATTTTGTTGTATATGGAATTGAAAAAAATGTGATAAATAGCTTTATTGTTTAGTAATGGGAAAAGCTGAAGGACTTGGGGAAAACTGGCACGGACATGTTACTGCACTCACAGTGAGTCCTGACTATAGACGGCTGGGCATCGCTGCCACTTTGATGAACATACTCGAAGATGTCTCAGAAAAGTAAGATGTCATGTTTTAGCAAAGTATTATATAATATGTTGTATGCAAAGTATTATATTATGTGTTGTATTATATATGCTTTGATAACATTATGTGATAAATTAGTATTTGTATTATTTGTTAGATACATTTCTCTCAATGGATTTGATCACTTTACACTATCTATCCAGAGTTACTAAATTATTAAAACATAATTAATAACATATTTTATTTTCAGAAAAAAGGCATATTTTGTTGACTTATTTGTAAGGGTGAGCAATAAAGTTGCCATAAATATGTATAAAAATTTGGGGTATATTGTATATAGAACAGTACTAGAATATTATTCTGGAGACCCAGATGAAGATGCTTATGGTAATTTAAATTTTTTTGTTTCATTTTAGGCATAGTTTGAAGAATTTTGAACATTTATTTTGTAATAATCTTCTTTTTTTTACATTTTAGATATGAGGAAAGCATGCTCTAGAGATATCCATAAGAAATCAGTTATACCAGTATCTCATCCAGTGCGTCCAGAAGATGTTGACTAAATAAAATATTTACAAAGGACAATCTTTTCATTTTCATATTGAGCTATATTTTACCTTTCTAATCTTCAAAGAGTTACATTCATTATACCACTACCTGCCCAAGCCTATTGCGCGGCCTCAACAGATGTTGTTCTGCCTTATTGCCCCTTTTTCGTGTTTACTCCATAAGACCTTTCTTGTGCATTAACGAAAACTGTACAAAAAATTATCAAATTGGTTGAGCCATTCACGAGTTTATAGCAAGGGAGATTTTAAATTATTTTTACTGCACTTATTATCATAATTTGCATGTACATACATCCTTTTTAAACATGTAGGTTATTGATTAATTATTATTAAAGGAATAATTATACAGAGATCTTTGACCTATCCAGAAAATTTTGCAATAAGATTCATTAAATAACACTGTACAATTCAACACAGAAAGACGAAAATTGAAATACAATTCATTTGTTTATTATTCAGAATCAGAACTGTCAGAGTCAGAATCAGTATCACCCTTATTGTTTTCTTCTTTATCTTTTGTATTTTTATTTTCTTCTGTTTCTTCTTGTTTTTTTTCTTGATCTGGATTATCATCTGTTTCTGGAACATCTGTAACTTCTTTTTGTTTTCGCCACATCTTAGCTGCAGCCAATAATTTAAGATTAGGTCTGACCATTTCATCTTCAGGGAATATGTAATCAAAGACTTCTTCCCATCCTTCTTCAACTCCACTTTCACTAACAATTTTCTGTCTCTTTTTAACTCTCCTTGGCATTTTCGCCATAACCTTTTCGAGTTTGATTTCATCACCAATTTCTGTTTCAAAGTCTTTCCAAGCTTCGAGAAGAAGAACTCGTGATTCTTTTTCTCCCGCACTTCTGAGGCTATCATTTGCACGTTCGTATACACGTCGCGCTAATTCAATATTAATGTTATCTGGATTTTCAGCATTGAGTTCAAATTTTGCATATGACAACCAAACTTTCACATGTACTGTTCTCTCTAATAATCTTTCATAAAGCTGTCTCGCCCTTTCAGTTTCACCCTGTGATACTTCAAAGTCTATGTAACTTTTCCATAGTAACTCTGGCATATCTAATCTTGGTTGACCAACAGCTATCTCATAAATAGCTCTTGCTCTATCTATATCTCCCAACAGAGTTTCAAGTTCTGCAAATTTTATCCATGTAATGCAATTCTCTGGTCCATATTCCAAAAATTTCTGATACAATATCCTACACCGATCAAATTCTCTTAGTTGTATTTCTAAATCAATATAACCTCTGTACAGTTTATCTCTTGGGCAGATACCCAGAGCCATACCCAAAGTTTTTCTGGCCTGTTTTAAATTCTTACATCTGACTTCTAATTGAGCATACATGAGCCATATCTTAGAAAAAGTAAATATTTTGTGAGGGATAAGTTCTAAACAAGTTTTATACACCTGTCTGGCGCGTTCAACATCTTCCGCTTCTAATTCTTCGTAAAGTGCATAGTTAATCCACAGGTAAATATAACGCCGCCAAAATTGTTTATCTTTTGTTGGTGGTACATTTGCTATGGCTCTTTCATAGGTATCCCTAATGACATCCACATTACCTTCATTTTCAACAAGTCTTATATAATCAAACCATGCATCATAATTTGTTGGATTTTCTATTACTTCTTGTTCATACATATATTTCCTCTTGTTAACAATAACATCCTCAATACCAGATCTATCTCCATACTTTTTCTCGTGGATGGTGTAAGCTTTATAAAGTTCTTTATTTCTGTCTTTAGGAATGTGATCGAGAGCATATTTATATATGACTCTAGCTCTATCATGTTCCTTTTGATTCTCTTCAAATTTTGCAAAAGCAATAAATAATCTTTCATCTAATTCCTCATCACCAAAGAACTCAACTGCTCTTTCATAGACTTTTCTAGAACTATTAATAAATCCATGGTTTTCTTCAAATTTTGCATACTTGATCCAGTTTTTGACATCTGGGTGAACCATAACAAATCTTTCATATATTTGGCGAGCTCTGTCAAGTTCTTTATAGCGTAATTCAAAATTGATGTATGTCTGCCATGCTTGTTCATCTGGTTGCCATTCCATCCATCGTTCAAATACCTTAAAACATAAACTAAATTTTAAAACCATAGTAGTTATACGACTCAGAAATAGAAGAAGTCAAATTAATGTTATTTCTTTTTTATAAAGTTTTTATTAGAACTGAAGATATATTATTTGATACCCAAAAATAAAAATTTAAATTCAAACTATTTTTCTAACTCACCTGTCTTGCTCCAGCTACATTTTCTAACATTTCCTCCATGTAAGTGTATTTATACCAAAACTGAGATACTCTGGGTAGAATGGTGACTGCTCTGTCCCACAAGTTTCTTGCATGGTTGACTTGTCGGTTTCTCATCTCCATTTCAGAATATTTTAACCTGAATGAATTTAATATTATACAATTATTTATTTAACAAATTGAATAGGGCTAAAGCTTCAATAGAATACTCATAAAACATTACTCGAATACTCATAAATAATTGGAACAAGGATTGATTCAGATGTTAAAAATTTCACATAAATAAATTCCTAAAGTACATGGAGTAGTTTAGATATTGAAAAAAGTCAGAATATTTTATTTATTGGGAATCGCTGTAAATTATTACCATTATAAACAAAAAAAAAAACTTTAAGTTTCATACCAGAGTGTAACATTTCTATGATCAACATCCAGAGCCCGTTCATATATTGAGCGTGCCCTTTGTACTTGTTTCTGTGATTCTTCCCATTGTGCATATTTTAGCCAATTTCCAATTACCTAAAACAAACACACTTTACATTCCATAGACAAAATTGATGAATGAATTCCAGTGCTATCATGGATGGTTAAAAAGATAAGTTAATAACTATTCTCAAATTCAAATAATGTTTACCATTCTGTTTTTCCTTATATTGTCTTCAAAAGCTTTCCTTTTTCGATGTTGATAATCTCGAAGTTCCTCTGGATCAGAGATCTTTTGTTTTGGTGGTGGAGGCAATATCTCCAAGTCTCTTTCTTTAGCCTCTCTAAGTAACTGTTCTGCAGTAATTTGTATCTCTGCTGGTGCTTTATTTTTAACCTGCAATACATATTAAATAAGAAGGTGTTCAAAGGGATGTAGTTATTATCAACAAATGGACAATAATTCAAGTTTATGATATTACCTTCGCCACTTTAGGCATTTTAGCGGCTTTGCCTTCCATTTTGAAGTAAGAAAATAACTATGAATATGAAAGGATAAGCTTCAGAAACTATTTATTTAAATAATTGTGTACTTTTGATGCTAAACGCGAATGAAACGGACTTGTGTCATAAAATGTTTCATGTGAAAATGACGCAAAACGTCTAATTCAAAATGCAGATTATTTGAAATTATTCCGACAGATTATGTATTAAGTTCATAAAAGGGGACGGCGCGGAGGGGATTGAGTGGGAACTCACACGAAGAGCTTTTATTTTATTATGTTATAGACTGTATTAGTTTTAACAAAGAAGATACACTTTTTTTTTGTTCTAGTGCGTGTTACAAAATCGTCTAGGTTTATTTAATGAAATGAAATTATTGTAGTGCTTTTAATTATATATATTTAAACATTCTCTAATATTCTTGACAACATTTAAGATGCGCCAGTCTTATAAAAGTTTGCAATATGAATCCGTGTTTTGTATCTAATTTCGCAAATCGTGTCTTGAGTGGGTTTCTTTAATTTGTAATGCCATGTCAATTTTGATGTGACTTTTGACCTCGGAGCAATTATTGTTATATAATATATAATTGCTCCGAGGTGGTCTGTGACAGTCTGTGACGCGAATGGTGACACATAACCTCTCAAGTGCATAAATGGAAGAAAGCGCGGGAATCTTCGAACGAGCCGGGTGTAATTTTTGAAATTTAATTTGAAAAAAAATTTAAATTAATGTTCAATTGAGTTTGGCTTTGTATATATCTTTTGTTTCCTATATATAAACTTGTAAATTAGTGTAGTTAGTAGTTTTTTATTGGTAAGTCTATTTTATTCTGATTTATAGTATGTAAAAAAATTTTTGCACTTAATTTTTGGCGGGCTGATCGATGAACGATCCTCCCGACCCTATAGCTTCAGGACCAAGTTTCCAACTTGGTCCTGAAGTAGCTAGTTATATTACGGTTCCAAGTATAGAATGTGAAAACGATTTTGCATTAAAAAATAGTTGGGTGGAAAGCACTCCTAAAAAACGCAGGCTAAGGAAACAGGACAGTGATAGCACTGAGCCTAATAAAAAGTCCAATTCTGATGTTACTTTTAATGAATCCTATAAGAATGATAATAATAATATGAATGAACAATCGGCTTTACCAAATTTACGTTCAGAATACCTATCTACTGACTCCTTCCCTTATATTGTTCATGTTCAGCGTACAGAGTCAACACCTGGCGATGGAACAACATTGCATCCCATTACTTTTGGTCGATTTTTAAAAAATAACAATATTAAAAATATAGTATCTGGTAGTGTTAAAAAAATAGGGAGAAATCGTTGTATTGTAGCATTTTCAACACCAAAGGATGCTAATGATTTTATTAAAAATAAAAATTTAGAATTAAATAAGCTAAGTGCAAAAATACCAACATATAACATAAGTCGCATTGGTATTGTTAAAGGAATACCTTCTGAATGGTCCCAAGAGGAAATAATAGAAAATATTTCAACTCCAGCTGGCTGTGGAAAAATTATAAAAGTTAGAAGGATCAATTATAAGGTTATTATTGATGGTTCCATATCTTGGAGACCAACACAATCTGTTGTTCTTACATTTGACGGTCAAGTTCTTCCTGAACGTGTGTATGCCTGTTATAACTCTCTGCCAGTTAATCTTTACATTTTCCCTACCATCCAATGTTTTCAATGCTGTAGATATGGTCATACTAAAAATATATGTCGTTCCAAACCCAGATGTTATAAGTGTGGTCAAGATCATTCTGGCGACACTTGTACAGTCGAAGAAGATTGTGCATCATGTTTGTTATGTTCAGGCTTCCATTTCGCAACTAATAAAATCTGTCCAGAATTTAAACGCCAAAAGGATATTAAAATAAGTATGTCTGAAAAAAATATATCTTACGGGGAAGCAAGTAAACTTTACCCAAATGTATCAAAGTCTTATGGGGATGTATTAATGTCTTCATCTGCTTATTCAACCACAAATAGATTGAATGTAAATAGTTCAAATTCATCCTACAAAAAGACTTATTTTTTAAAACCAAAATTGCCTCCTAAGACTAATAAGGGTTTTGATAAAAATGCTCATAATGCTATTATTAGGGAAGCTCAGATTCCTACGCCTGAAAATGGCTGCGGTTATCAAGTAGCCCCTAATGAATCTGAAACTTCCCAGATAATGGATATAATTACTTTACTTATCAACACTCTATTGAAAAATAACACCCTGAAACCGTCCAACGTTGCCACTTTACATAAAGTAATTGATAGTTTATTTAGTAATCATGGATTCCAAAATAATACAGTGGAACTGCAGAAGCGTGATACCTAAAAAGTCAGATCTAATTCACATAATAAATAAGCACAATCCTTTTTAATTGCTCTAAATGAGACTTGGTTAAAACCAAATCTCTTCTTTCGAATTCCAATTTCCAGGTTATGATTGTAATTTCAAATTTGTATTTTGTATTCGTGATGACAGAATTGATGGGTATGGTGGTGCTGCCAATCTTATTAAAAAGTCAATACTCTAATATTACCAGCGCACAATAATAAATATGTAAATAGTGTTGGCATTAGTTTTAAAAATATTTCAATCATTTCAATTTATATATCCACGGAAATGATAGGGCTGATAGCTTGGCCAAGGATGCAGTGCAGTGTAGAGATATGTAATATGTATCCATACATTAACTACTCTCATGATCTCTTAACATTACCGAAACGATTTCTCTTTGAAGCGTGGAATACGGTCTACGGTGGACAGATACAGCATAAGGGAAGGAATTACTATAGAATTCAACCGGTAATCCCCATAAAACCTTGGTTTGTTGGTGTTGAAGCAAATAAATTAGTTATATCTACAATAAGTCGCATCAGAATAGGACATATGTGTATTCTAGTCATTTAGCCAGAATAGGCGTATTAAATAGTGAAGTTTGCGAGTGTGGAGAGGGTGAGGGAAATATAGACCACATATTTTTCTCTTGCTCTTTATACGATCATTCTTCCTTTTATAATTCATTAATTTCTTCAAATGTTCCTCTTCCTACTCGTATGTCATATCTATTTATGTATCATATAAAATATTATAATAATATAAAGCTACTTTTATATTTAAGAATAACGTCAAATTGTAATGTTTTTAGTTTCTATTTAATCTATTTAGTTTATGTAAATAATATGTAATATTATAATGTAACTTGTATTAATTTTGGCCTAACTCTTCTGATCACCTTGAAAAATATCGTATTATCCTATTTTCCCGTGTATGGATTCCCTACCTTTTACTTGACACTGGCAAATAGTTTTAGCTTCTTGCCATAACAGAAAAAAAAAAAAAAAAGTGCATAAATGTCAAAAATCGTAAACAATATACAACATAGTTTGAGGTTATGAATCCAAAAAAAAAAAATGGATTTTCTATAAAAAGGAATAAAATACTTCATGTTTTTTCTTTTCCATTGAATTAAGTTATATATTTATTATTTTTATTCCGTAAGAGAAACTAATTTGTAGCGAATTATTCTAATTATTTACAATCTGCCGAATATAACCAAAAACATTTCATATAAATTAAATAAAAATAGGTATATTCACAACATGCTGCTGACTCGACGATTATTTGCATTTAATAAGTGTAAGTTAATAATAAATTTCTTTATTTTGAATATATTTAAAGGAAATCTAAAATATTGAATATCTCTTTCAGGTCTCACAAAATCTTTTATTCGATTAAATTCTTCGGAGCAAATAGACTATCTGAAATCGATACTTGCTAATGGTGTTAGGGATTGGACTTTAGTGCAAGAAAACGTTTTGAAAAAGTATGGAAATTATAATAATAAGAATATAGATTCAATGATGCTAAAATTAATGGTAAGAAATAAAGAATTTGATGCTGCCATGGAGTTTGCTGATTTTTTAAAAACGAATAATAGAGATAATTCTCTGGGTGCTACCAATGGCTTGCTCAATCTTTATTTTCATTATGGAATGGAGCACGAACTATCAAATGTGCAGAAGCAGTTTATTTTAGATTCCTATGTTAATTTATATGAAAAGTACAAAATATTAGATTATTCAACTGCAGAGAACCTGCTACATGCTCTGTGCGTCATCAATGAGTGGAAGAAATGTATAAAAGTTTTAGAAGACATAAAAGTAAGTGGAACTCCATCTCATTCAGCATATAGTACTCTAATAGGTACATTATTTAAAATAAATAAAAAATCAGAAGCCATGAAAATGATAACTAAAAGTATGAATGATAGAAGGCCTCTCCTTGACTATGCATATGAGGAATGGATGAAATATATAAACAGAAAGTATAAGGACAAGAAAACAATAATAAAATATTTAAATGAAATATCCACTCATATATCAAATAGTTGTATTCCAATAACAAAGGTAACAGCGAATAGAATTAAAGAAGCCTATTCACAAGTAGAATGGGATGCAAATTTAACTTCAATGCACAGAAAAACGTAAGTTTAATCTTCAGGTTACTTGAATACTATATTTTAACACTGTATGATGATATTAATAAATAAATTATGTTTTAATTTTTTAATTAAGTAGGTACCTAACAAGATAAATTTTAATATTTTATATAAAAAAATAATAAAACTGAATTAATAAACTAAACTGAAAAAATATTGTTATTTTTGTTACAGTGGTGAATGCACAACATGTCATCAAACATTGGGTTGTTTGAAACTGACTGAAGAGGAATTTTTACAACTACAAAATAATGTGAAAGACAAGCTAATTGTTGGCTCTGATTTATTTTTAAAATCTTCTCCAGATGAACTGCAAAGATTTTCAAAGTTTGTTGAAAAGACAGCACCATATGATATTGTGTTGGACGCATTGAATATTTCGTTTTTGGCAAATAAAAATATGAAGGAAAGACTGTATGTGTTGGGTCATGTTGTTCACTATTTTGCTAAACAGGATATGAAAGTATTGCTTCTTGGAAGAAAACACATGTTAAAGTGGAATAGATCTGGCTTGGAGTATCTAATGGCAAAATCTTTAACATTCTTCACTGATGATATGTAAGTATGCATTTAATTTTTAGTTAAGTAGCAGCTTTATATATGAGAATTTTTTTCTAAGGCGGTATTTAATCTGGCCCTCACACTGCATATCAACACTCTCGGCCACACATGATCTCAGCAATAGTGTGTAAACCTGCAGGAAATATACCTACACTCACCGGCACGGAATCTTGGCCACTGCAAATTTTTGCGTAAAATAACACTATTTATTTTCTACTACAAAATTCAATAAAAATTTAATCAAAATTAGTTTCTTTAATGTTTTTACTAACTACTTTTAGTAATAACTAACTTTTAGTAATCATTGGAAGTTTATAAGAAGTACTACCGCGTAGATATGAATTAAACAATAATTTACGCTTTTCCTGTGAAATTTAAATGATTTCTTAAAAAATGCATAAAAATTAGAAAGAACGTTTCCATAAAAAAAATTGAACTTTTTAATATAGGGTGTTTCCTTCTCTTGCCTTAAACCCTGTTTGCATCCAGTCTGGCATACTCTAGAAGACATTTTTGATGTCCACTTGAGCTATAGTGTACCAAACGGCCCCAGCTGTATTTCTAAGCTCATCTAACATTGATGCTCGTTTGAAATCGAACTTTATGTTTCTTTTAAGCATGTCCCAGATGTGTTCTATTGGATTAAGATCCGGGCTACGAGCTGGCCACTCCAATTTTTCAATAATAACGTCTTGAAGGTACTCTTATACGCATCGTACGACACGCGGACGTGCGTTATAGTGTATTAGTAGCAAATTTTCTTCACTGATAAACCTGTAATAGGGCTGAACATGTTTCTGGAGAATTTCCTCGATGTACCTGATCAAATTTAAGCCATTATCTACGATAACTAACTCCGTGCGAGCATCGGAACTTATACCTCCCCATACCATTTTTGACCCTCCATGAAAAATGGCAGTTTAAGTGTGGTGATGGGTGAAAACCTCTCTTCTCGTCTTCTCTATACTGACTCTTGGCTATCAGAAGCTCGTAAAGTGCCTTAGCAGTCATCTGTGAACACTTCACGAGCGCACTGGCTGTGGGTCCAGTTTTCATATTCTCGTGCAAAACGAAGACGTGCTTCTCTGTGATGTCTGAGGAGTTCTGGACGGCATGCTGGTCTGCAAACCTTCAAATTAACTTCCTTCATTAGTCTTCTCATCGATTGCTCACTCACATTTATTATCCTAGTGTTTTAGAGCCGGTGGCGTATCTCATAAACTGTCAGAAAGCCATTTTTGAGTATCTCTTGAACAATAAACGGGTCTTCTCGAGCTGATGTGCACCTCACACCTTCATTTTCTGGTCTGCACGTGGAGCTGCCAGTCTCCTGGTATCTTCTCCATATACAATGCATCGCTGAACGTGGTACGTACTGTACATTAGGTACTTTATGTTGCGGCAGTCATTGGTCTAACATTGTGATGGCCTGAGCAGGTTGTTCAGATGTTAACGGCATTTTTTATTGTTTGTTATGATCACTGACTATAGTACAATAATAACAATATCTTAAAACGGCATAAACGTTATCGAAAAAAGTTTAAAACGAACAATTCGTAACTTCGGCTTAACCGCACAAATCACAAATTTCGAGTAACTCTTAAGGTAGCATTCGGATCTGGGCGGTCGCGACCTGGCAGCCGCGGCCCTGCATTGTCGCTGCTGTGTGGCGCTGCCAGAACTGACACCCTGTATAAGTATCATACAACATACTTTAGGATCCCATTTAAGAAACACATTCACATGTTTTGAAAATGCTTTCTTTCACCCACTCATTCACTCAACCACCCACTCACTTAACCTACCGACTCACTCAACCCACCCACTCCCTCTACCCACCCACTCACGCTACCCATCCACTCACTCTACCCACCCACTCACACTACCCACTGACTCACACTACATACCCACTATCTCTACCCACTCACTCCCTCCCTCTACACACCCACTCCTCTACCCACTCACTCCTCTACCCACTCACTCCTCTACCCACTCAGTCCTCTACCCACTCACTCCTCTATCCACTCACTCACACTACCCACCGCTCACACTACCCACTCCCTCTACCCACTCACTCCTCTACCCACTCACTCACAATACCCACCCACTCTACCCACCCGTTCACGCTAGCCACCCGCTCACACTACCCACCCGCTCACACTACCCACTCACTCCCTCTACCCACTCACTCCTCTACCCACCCACTCCTCTACCCACCCACTCACTACCCACTGACACACTACATACCCACTATCTCTACCCACTCACTCCCTCCCTCTACACAGGGTATATGGTAGGTGGGTATTGTAAGTGAGTGGGTAGTGTGAGTGAGTGGGTGGTGTGAGTGAGTGGGTAGAGGAGTGAGTGGGTAGAGGGAGTGAGTGGGTAGTGTGAGTGAGTGGGTAGTGTGAGTGAATTACCCTTAGGGTACTTCTCATGAACACAGAGCCTTTAAATTTGGTAAAAGTAAAGTCATAACACAGATAAAGGAGAAAATGTTAGAAACATAAATTTTAAAGTTACAACATTATAAAAAAAAATAGGTTTGTGCAGAGCCCTCGGAGCGCGAGTCCGACTCGCACTTGGCCGGTTTTTTGCTTTACAGTTTATGAATAAGGAATGAATAAGGTTTAAGTTTATAATATGTGATATTATGATAACAAGGTACTTTTATAAGACTGATAAATAAAAAGAAGTATTGAAATTTTGTTTCTTTATTAATTTAATAAAATAAGACACAAGCCGCGTAAAATAAAAGGCCCATCAGGTACTTTTACAGTTACTTTTGTTTAATTTCGTATTTTTTTCTTAGGTATTATAAAAGAACCGGGTAACCCGGTTCTACCCGGTTCTGAGATCAATTTGGAACCGGGTTTCAGAAACTTGGAACCGGACTCGGTTCTGCATGCCCTAGCCAGAAGCTTACGGATAACAGCGTCCGCGACCCGGGCAGCGACTGCCACGCGCAGTAGTCAAACAGCACTCAGTCAAAATAATAGTCAAATATACGAAAGCGAGAACTCGTGAAGAGACTGATAGAGGACGAAGAAGAGGACGATCAAATAATGTTGGTCTTACTATCATCAAAGAGGAATAAAATCGATTTATTTCATCATAACATTATCCTTATAGGTTTTGAGTCGAGGATCGTAAAGTGGTGGATTTTTAGCAATTAATTCAACTAAAAACTCGTCGTTTTCATCGGTAAACGTCGCCAGCAGCGCGACCGTACTGCTCCCGGAGCGGCCTGGCGGCGCTGCCAAAGTCGCGAGCAGGTCGCGCCCCTCGGCCGCGCGGCTCGGTCGCTTGCGTCGGTAACTATCGCATACAATTCCCTACGAAGCGGTGCCTCGAGACCACGGTCGCGGCTGCGGGGCAGCGGCTGCCGGGTCGCGACCGCCCAGATCCGAATCCTACCTTTAAAAAGTGGTAAAAGATAATTCTCAAACTTAATGATTTCTTACCATAAAATTAAACAAATAATAAGTTAACATATCTGCATACAAAAAAACCATGAAAAACACTTCAAACTTTTTTTATCGGCAAATTTGTAAGTGGCCAAGATTCCGTGCCGGTGAGTGTAGCTCACATGTGATTTTGGCTCATGGGCTTTATCCCTGCCAAGTATCATTGAAATCTGTTCAGTGGTTTTCATGTGAAAGAGTAACAAACATTATATATCCATCCAAACTCAAAAACTTTCACGTTCATAATATTAGTAGCTCCTTCTGATTTCGTCCGAAAAACCGATCATGAATATGCGTATCTAAAGACGAATTGCGATCGTGCACTGTTTACACATGCGTGTTCGTTATTCGCATCGCCACGCTATTCCCACGAATGTGTAAATGCACCATAAAACACGATTTTCTTATGGTGTTTTGATTGTGGTGGTGGTACCAATTCGCCTGACTTTTTCTATATCTCCAGCTAAATATAGAATACCTAGAGAATTCTTTGTCTTATGCATGTATGCAGAAATTAATGAAATAATAACATGCAGATAGGAAGTAGAAATTATATTATGATATAAATACATACATAAGAAAATACTAGTTGAATATGCTAATGTTTGTTATAGCCCGGTTTACACGCACACTCTTTACCGCGTGATTGAGTGCGCGGGATTGAACACGGGAAAGCACGCGCGCTGAGGAAAGAGGAAAGATTGTGCGTGTAAACGATAATCGCGCGCGATTGAACGAAGGAAAGCATGGCGCGTTGGAGTGTGTGCGGAGTGGACGCGCAATCTCGTTCTCTCTGTCATCGTTTAAATGCTCGCTCTTTCCCGCGTGAAAGCCGAATCGCGCGTGAAAGAGCGTGCGTGTAAACCGGGCTATTGGCAGTGGCAACAACTGCACTATTTAAATAAAACAGCAATTATGCAAGCATTATTAAAGTAATTATTGACTTATGATACCATTTTAGATCTAACTTTGTATTGCATTTTAGTACCTATGCATTTTAGTACACGCACACATTTTTTATTCTTAAGGAATGTGATAAAATTAATAGTTATATAAGAGAATAGTTTTATTACGCAACTTTTTGTCAAATCCAATAAAAGGATTATAAATAAATTAAACGAGATTCTCATACTTTTGTTCCGCTTTCTTTGCTTTTAACTGTCGCATCACTCGCATGGGTTATAATATGTATATACCTACAGAAAATAAACGAGTTCGCTAAAGGATATTTCATTTTATTTGTTATGTATGCTAGGTTAGGAATGCGGCTACGTTTGGATGCTAATAGTTTTGAGGTGGGGTTCTGTTAAATCTTACTTAAATTAGTTTGTAGAAGAAATTGCAACAGATATTTTTGTCTTGTAATATTCGAACAAATGTTATAATATGTTCGCTTGAATTTGATATTTTTGGTTTTATGGCATTCAAATGCTTTATAAATATAAATTTTTAAAGAATAGAAAAAATTCGATCTCGAGGCGGGACTCGAACCCGCATCCTTTCACGCCAATGTTCGCTTGATTTAATTAATTGTAAATTAATCAACGTCTTGAGCTAATTCTGGTTTTTATTTTCGGAATGTGAATATATCGTATGTAGAATACTCCATCATTGCTCAAAATATATCTAACAATACTTACAATATTGAATCTTAAATAATTGGTACTTACACATTTATTGTGAAATGGTCATAAAGGTAGATAATATGTATACCAACTAACTCATAAACTTAAAAAAATATATAGATAACTTTATTTTTTTAACCATATCTTAGATCGCAAGACGATCCATACTTCATAACTGCGGCCATACTCAGCGGCTCTCACACGGATATTGTATCCCGCGATTTGCTAAGAGGTCACCGTTTTGTGCTGCAAGACGAGATTTTAAGAAGGATCTTCCAAAGATGGCAGTGGCAGCATCAATGGAAAGTTTTCATGGGCAGAAAAGGTCCTAATATACAGGTTAGTAGCTAATGTGTAGATCTAATTAAATCTATATGTATGGCTATATGTTATGTTCATAGACCGATAACGCTCATTGTACAAAAATAGAAAAAAATCATACGTTACAGTCTTGAAAAATCTTACACATACTTAAAAGTTATTATATTTTAGCAGAATTTATATGATATTACTTGAAACTACAAAAAAATGTTGTCCTTAAGGGCTTGGTCTAGTAGTGCAAACAAATGCATCCTGTCATCCTATATGTAAATAATACAAATGTACTAAGGGAAAGTTGCTCCACTTAATTTTTAAAAATTAAATATTTCCTATAATTTAATAAGTACCAAAAATGACAATTTGAAACAATTTTCGTGAAAATTACACCGGGTGATTTTTTTTTATCAGTACACAAAATTTGCGAATACTTTCTATTGATATCTTCAACTTCATGTTTATATAACTGATCAACTTTTACAAAGAAATTTGGACGAAATATAAAAAAAAAATAAGCTTTCCATACAAAATGCATAACTCTATACATTTTTTTCGACCTAAGTTTCTTAGTGAAAGTTGTTCAGTTTAACTAATAAAACGGATAAACAAATTTTGTATTTAATAAAAAAAATGTAATGTTTGTGTTAAAAAATTATAAAATAGAAAAATACGCAAATGAAAACAAAAGATATTTATTTCTGACTAGCTTCCGCCCGCGACTCCGTCCGCGCGGATGTCAGTCTTCGCGTCTTCTACAGATTTATTATATTATGTATTATGTATAATACATATATAGATTTATATTGATAAACCTAATAAATCTTTTGCTAGCATTCTGATGCTTTATCGGTTGCACTGGATTTATCTCTTTTTTTCAATCGCTTGAATGATATAGGATGGGTCCTTGATGGGCATCGAATGCTGAAGTCTTGAATCAATCAATTCTGACAGTAGGCAATTTATGTAAAATCCAATAATGGTCCATCATTTTATTTTGCATACTTTTACGTTACATACTTTTTTATATATTCTATTTTATATATTCTATTTTTAACGAATGATTCACTCCAGTCCAAACAGCAAATAAGCAGACTTCTGCTTCTGCAACGTTTAGTTGTCCCTGAATTTGGAAAAAATAGTCATGATTCTTATCTATGACAAAAGTGTTATTTTTTGCATTGTATTTCAAATATTAAATTTTTTTTAACCGCATCTTCCGCATTCATGTCTTTTGCCGGAATTAGACATTTAACTTCTACTAGTCCCATTTTCCCTTTTTGATATGGGAGTGTATAAAGTAAATTTTTTAGATATTTCTCGTTATACTTTTAAAAAGTTATTATTGTCATTTTGCTCATTAGGTAAAGTAATTTCGATATCAGTTTTAAGTTTTTTGATACCTGCAATAATAACGTCATAATCGCCTGCACATACTTATCGATTACATTTACACCCTGTATACAATCCACCATCCACATTCATAATGTTTTCCTGTCCTCCTCTCCTTTACGCTGTTCACCGATACATTTTAAATGAGTAAATCTGCTACCACTGAAGGATGTTTCATTGTGATCAGCAAATTTTCACCACTGTTGTCGATTATTTGTTTTTCATTTTTAATCAGCAATTGGGAATCATCAGTTTTGTTTTTTGCAGATTGGTGATGTACCCTAACAATACGTCGAAAAGGGAAAGCATCAACGAATTATCGTTTTCGTCCTCTTTTTTTATTCTTCGCGTCTCTGTTACTTCTGTTTGTTTAGTTCTCAACCCCACTGAATTTTGATGATGTGATGATAATCCATTCGTTTTAATATTGGTACTTAGAGTTTTTTGGTAGTTTTGTAGTTAGACTAAACTAGAAATGGTGGACTAAATTTGTCAGCGCGTCTGTAAGATCAGAATATAAAACCAACATCCTGTATTTAAGTTACAAAATTAATAATCAAACAACATGCCGCTACGCTGAAAATGACTAGAAGAAAAAATTAAAACACCTCGGATCAATTTTGGAGTAAACAAATCATTTTCCCCGTATGGGGATTTCCCCGGATGAACTTGGGAAGTTCAAGTTCTCAATACAAGTTTATATTATATTTCGTATTTCTCAAACGAAAAATAAACATTTTTGGAACTTCAAAAAAATTATATTATAAGAAAATTTATGAGCTTACTTTAGTTTTAAAGAAATATATATACATCCCTTTACTGACACCCCGTAAAATAAAGAAATTGTTGCCAATCACCTTTGCAATCTATTTGGTTTCATTAACTTTATGTTCGAAGATAATTTTTTTTCTAGTATGTAGTTACACGCGTATTTTTTTCGTTTATTTTCCATATCGAAATCAAATGTTTAAAAATACGAATATTTGCACAAAACTAAGATAAAAATAATCAATTAACAAAAATATTAAATTTAATGAAGTAGAGCAACTTTCACTTCGGTATGAAGGAAAATCGAGCATAGAGCACACGTCAGAACGCTCCGGCCCAAGGAGCGCGACTAAAGAAATTCGCTAGGATTTTTCCTTATTATTTTAAATATTTTTTTAATATTTAAAGAATTATCAAAATTCAAAAAAAAATTTTTTTAGAGGATTAATACTCATTGGTCTTCAACCAACTCGAATAAATTAATGGAAAAAATAACTTTTAGCAGTATTTATCAATCGATTTTGTAAGGCAAAAAATGGGAAATTTAATGAATTTATAACGCTCTAATTAAGAAAATCATAAGTTTTTCGGCAATTGTATTCAGCAGTTTTTAATAACGACTATATAAGGATAATAATGCGCTGATCAGATTATGTAAATTGTAATCGGTTGCAACGTAGTGAGTGCACAAACTTAGCTCGAAATGATTTTGGGGGAAAGAGACTTATCTTGAAGGCCTGATTAAGGTAACATAAAGTAACTTTATAAATGTGAAAAAATTCACGCGCATTGCGTATATAACACTAATTGATAAACAAGAAAAAAAATTCAGTTTATCATTTCATTAGCCGGGAAAAAATTGTCAAATAACTTGTTGAAAACGCAATTTTGCTAGACTGCAGCCTTAACATTTAATTACGGTGTTGAATAGATATAATTGCTTCGTTTGAAAGTAACTTATAATTAAATTTATCGTCAATTAGAGTTTCCTAGCAAAACCAGAGATTAATTAACTTTCTTTTACACCATTAACCACCCTTACCATCCGTACCATCAACAAGACGTGAGGCCATTAATTTATAAATT
Source organism: Colias eurytheme (assembly GCF_061535395.1). NCBI lineage: Eukaryota > Metazoa > Arthropoda > Insecta > Lepidoptera > Pieridae > Colias > Colias eurytheme. Next base: position 7,322,785 of record NC_142986.1, on the reverse strand, counting down.
AATGTCTATGACTCTGGAATAATTCGTCTGTCCTGTTGCTACTTTTTTTCTTTTTTTCCTATATATCGTAGGTACTGAAAAATCAAAGAATTACTATTAATTATAATAACTGTATATTCAACCAATTTTTTTTTGAGATTCTAAATATCCCGCTCAAAAATAATAATTTACTAATTTTTTCAGTCTCCCCTACCGTTCACACCGTGTGCCCAATACAATAACGGGGTGTGGCACATACCGTACGAGTCTGAAAACGCATCCAATGACGGCAGAATTAACGACGGTGTTCCCGATTGTTCTACGTGGTTGTGTTTGCGACAGAAAAGTAGTCAATAGTAAATTTATATAAAACAATTGTGTTATTTTTTATCCCCTTAATTTCCTGTTCAAGGAAAATAAAATATTTAACCTATTTCGAATTTAAAAGTATTTACAAATAAAAAGGATGGGATGGTTAACCTCCTTCATGGCTCAAAAAAAAAAAAAACTAAAAAAAAACATGATTGATTGATTTACTAATTGTCATTTTTTATCCCCCTCAGGGCAATTACAGTCAAATTAACAGTGTAATATTCGCAGTTTTATAAATTAATTCAAAATGCCGAAAGGAAGGAGGTCAGTGGATGATGCGTCCAGGAAATCATCGAAATCAAACCTTTCTACTGCTTCTGAACAGAATGTTAAGGTTATGCAAAATGTACAAGACCCGGCTGCGAGTGAGTCATTTGATGAATCTGAAGCTTATTCAAAGCAAATATAATTGAATAGTATTTAAAATGAATTTAAAATGATCGTAAGTATACCAGTAAAAGCTCGTTAACGAGTTAAGATGGAAAATTTGGATTTGTCATAAGTATGTTGCTCTATGATGATATGATAATCATTTTGATTTGTAGAGCGTAAAAATATTCACATTTTTCCGTTAAATTATTTTCCGTAGCAGAATTTCGCTTCTTAGGAGTTTAACCTGTTTGCGCAGCTAAGCTCGGCTGCACATGTAAGGTTTTTTCCGTTGGGAAAAATTATATGCGCTTTGTGAAATATTTTGTATATTAGCAGAGCAATCAGGATTTCTGACTATGAAGCCGTATGTGTGTGGCCGGGCCAAATCGGTTTGTAAGGTACCCTTGCTTTAAAAAACAATAAACAACCCATTTGTCCATATTTTTATAAATTTAATGGGTTTAATTTAATTTAAGTTTAATGGGTTTTTTAATAATTTCCCATTAAATTACAAACTGTATAATTTTATACAATAAAATATAATCAAGCTATCTTTTCAAAGTGGCCAAACAAAAGAAACAACGTCGTCGCGTAATGGAACGTGTAGAAATGTTATCTCGACCAACGGCGCGGCGCTTACGATGTCTATGGGACGAAAAGTGCGACATATTGCCACCAGACCGAAGAGATAAGATTAAAAGTGCACTGGAAGAGGATTATTTCCTTAGCCCTGAGTGAGATTTGTTTGTTTTTGGATTTGATTTTGATAAATGAGGGACATGTATATGTTGCAGCCAACTGGTTATGGTTATCAACCGCTTCATTTATAGGCTTAGCTTTTGATTAAACACGGCTGTAAAATTTACCTATTATTTTTGAAACGATACGCCGTTTTTTATGACGATGCGGCTGGGCATCGATAATTTAATTAAGATCCTAGGCTGTTAACGGCTTACCTATTTAACCAATTGGCTGCGATATCTACATCCTCACTCTTAGCACAGTATTACCATTATTTCCTACAGTAAGGAATCGCCTTTGATGTCGCGCGATGCCGCCGCCAGCGTAGGTAATGACGCTGCCACACGAAAATACGCTAGGGTTGCAACAAATGGGAAATAAAACAATTGTGATTATTAATATTATGATAAAATCTTTATTCATAATCATATGTACATTCAAAATAATTGCGATTATTAAATCTGATGTAATTATTTGTTCATAAATATATAATTACAGATATTGCGCTGCTAAATATTATTTACGTGGACACTTTATTTTTGGATGTTCATAATTGTATATTATAACATTTAACTAAGTAATGCATTCGCATTGGGATGTACAATCTGATTAGAAAATAATGAGGACAACATATATACATAGCTTTGATTTTAATTCAACAGATATAATTAATACAATCTTTCTGAAATATTGTTTCCTTCTGGGATTTCAATGTAGATTTACATCCGTAAACCGAACAGTTTGTGCGCGCCATAATAGATATATGTAAGTACCTATGTATAATAAAATTATTACACAAAAAATACTACTGCGTCATCCTTTCGCGCTAGGTAAAGCAAACTTAGCGTGTTTGCTTTACGCGGCCCGCGTCGCCCGACCCCCGCCAGTTCCCGCTCCGTTTCTCTGCACAAGTACATTCGTCGCACTACTGTAGGAAATAATGGTAATACTGTGCTCTTAGTGTTCATGGTCGTTATAATTTTATTTAAATTGAGGCAAACCTCTATAGACAGCTTTAAGCATACATTAGATAACACCAATCGAAGTACAAAAGTACTTTTCGCGCGATTTGTAACACAGAGGCTAATATCCCTTTCTCTTCCTCATATCCTATAGGTAATCTCACCCGGATTCTATTTCAGATTAGAAGTACATTAGTGGCTTTATGTAAGCTTGATCGACACAGTATTTACAGTACATTTGTACTATTATTGACATCAGTGACTTATGACCATAGAGAATTTGTAAGAATTATTGAATTAGAACAGTCTTCGTCTGGGGTGGGATTCGGATAGTTACCGGGTACCTTATATGTTATCCAGGCTATAAAGAATGTGTCCCAAATTTCATTCTCATCCTTCTGTCTACCCTCTTGAATGGAAATTTTTTCGAACATGTCTAATAAAGCAGTTCCTTGCTTATTATTACAAAAATAAATTTATATCCAGACAAACAGAACAATACTTTCAAGCCGTGAGCGCATCATCGAAACACTGGTCGGGCCCGGGCGGAATGGTGAGTCGCAAGGAGCAAGCGGAAAAAGCGCGCGAATTGCGTCAGCGGCAGAAGTGGCTCATTAACTTTAGCGCACAGGTTATTTATTTCATAACGCACTCGGTAATATTCAGGTAAGACTCGTACAAACTGTCTCACAAATTGTGAGCTGTGAGGATGTGCGTTCGTAAGTCCGCGGAAAGTGTTACGTTGTTATTATGGCCGATAGCGTAATGTTTTTACTACTTAATTACTAGAACGACTTGTTCTGGCTGATCTGTATGATTAATGATTATGTATAAGTGATGTGTTTATTGCTGGAAATGATGTATCTACCTGTAGAAACGATAGTTGTTTTATTTTATAAAATATGGACTTACATAATTTAATAAAGCAGCTATAATTTGACATTGGTACAATGGATTATTTTATTATATATTTTTTAATGTATATCATAATATGCGTAATTCAACAAAAGGGCGGTAATTTTCAAAGCTCAGAGCTTCTATTATAAACAATACCTACCCCACTATAATAATTGAATTTATTTCTTGTTGTCACGTGTCAGCCTACAAATTATTCGCATAGATTAACATTATTATCAACTTTATAGCCGTAATGATACTTTTTTAATGCGCGAGTGCATATTTATGTTAATGTTATCAGGTGGCCTACCGCCTTTGTGACTACATCGCGAAAGGGCAGAAGGAGATCTTGGTGTCCAACCGACTGAGGAGCATAGCTGATGTTGTGTTGGAGCGGGTTGCTGAAATACTTGGTTAGAGATAGATTTATGACTTCTTTAATGCTCCTAGATATAGTTTTAACGTATAAAATATAGTATATAAGTTGTGCATCAATACTGCGTGCAAAATTTTCATCCCCAGCTATTTCAACTGTTTTGGTTTTATGTTTTGGAATTTCTGAAACTAACCGAACTTAATGTTACAATTTGTAGTATCAAATAGAACATCAGGCTGAGCGAAAAGAGCAGCCTATCTTATTTATAAATAAAAAATGGTCAGAAATATATTGACCTTTTTGGCTAGCTCATATTTAACCCAAGGTGGGTTAAAACCAAGCCAAAAAGGTGCATTTAAAAATCTGACGCCTTGTGGATGATGTAAGAACTTCGTAGAACTCTAAATTGTAATAAAAGGACTACATAAGTTCCAAAATAATTTAATCCGGTGATTTACACAAGCGAAAGTGTTTAAAATCTGACACGCTTGGGTATTTCAAATTGGCAATTTTCAAAAATTCGATACGGGCTTGCATCATTTCTTGAATATTTTTTTCTTCCATATTTTGGCTTCATTTAATATCTATCAGAAAATATATTGCACTTTACATATATTAAAACCTTCCGATTACCAAATGAACAAAATCCAATATTATGATTATTGCAGACTGCCAATTTAATTGTAAAATTAATATGTAAAGATTTTCTATGCCATAGAAATAAATCAATTATAAGGCTCAAAATGCACCTATATTTTATACTTATAACTTGGTTTTTAAACAGGCGAACCAAAACCCACTCGAACTGATCCCGGGCGTTTAGCACGTTTTATGGTGGCGATATCGGATCGCATAGCCGTATGGATTGAAAATGCGGTGTATCGAGCTGATGCCATCGAGCCGAAGGAGTCCAGCATCGATGAGCATATGCGGCTTGATACAGAGAAACCGTTGATATGCTAAGGTTTGTTAAAGGTAATGTAATTTTTACATGTTAGGAATATTTTAATCAAATAGATGATACATTTGCACTCATACGAACGGACCCTGGCCGTCTAGCCGTTTCATGGTAGCAATATCTAATCGTATAGCAATATGGATAGAGTTGTTGGTTATGGGTGATATGATAATAAACTTCCAATGGGCTTTCCTGTTAATTTTCTTATAGGATTGGGACAAATATAGGTGTTTAGTCTTACGATATTGACGTTACAGGTGGGTAAGACACAACACATTGAATTTTAGCTGATAGAAAAGTTTTGGTATAAGCGTAGACAAGTACTACTTACATATTTAATGATGATTCTTTGCGACTGGTTTTTGCTGGACTAATTTTATTATAATATTATTTAAGTATATTTAGACGTTCAACCACACCTATCAGTATCTCCATGGCCATATATCATAAAAATACAATGAAAATATAGAAATAACTTATTCATGCAGGGAAATAATGAATAACAAATTATGAATTGTATCGTCAACAAAGACAAGGCAGCTATGTTAATAAGTTATGAGGAACGCCCACATTTCAATCTAGTTCTACATGGACATATCATTCTAGGGCTGTCTACAAAGAAATGTATTATTTATGAACCTATCGACATTTTTCTTATGATTTCCTAGGCAAATTGTAGGTAGACAAACTATTTTTTTTTCACAGATGGATCTATGAATTTTACTGATTAGCTGTGCTCCGCGGTTTTACCCGCAGTGCTCCGCTCCTGTTGGTCTTAGCGTGATGATATCTAGCTGATGATATTTATGATATAAAGCCTTCTTCGATAAATGGGCTATCCAACACCGAAAGAATTTATGTAAATCGGACCAGTAGTTCCCGAGATTAGCGCGTTCAAACAAACAAACTCTTCAGCTTTATACTATTATAAGTATAGATTATAACTAGAATTTTCAGTATACAATTTAAAAACATATTTCATTATAAGAACATCGTCTTTATTAGGTACGTACACGGATACTTACAAAACAATGAAAGTTTCAAAAAAGAAAGAGAAGATAATAATTTGTTTTGACCACCTTATTATCCCGCTCATTGCATAGATTACAAAGAAAATCATGTCAATGTGAACACTAGTTTAATTAAACGCTTTTACTATGAATTTATTAATAACAATATGCATAATTATGACCTCGCGCTTATCAGAGCTTTATTGAACTAGAGTTTCTGTTACATTGTAGTTCTAATAGAACCTACAATATGACAGGAAACTGATGTGTGATAAAATTATTATTATAATATATAGGTAAAGAAAAATTTCTGACAGGTTAGATAGGTACCTACCTACGTCTTGTTTCGACGGACAAGCAAAACTAAATTTAGAGTGAGATTATGTATATTTGTAATTAAAAAATTTGGGTCTAGTTTATAAACAGATTATGTACCAAAATTCACGTTTCACCATTTTCATCAATCAAATAGCTTTAGTAAATTACTGCCTACCAATTGAAGGTATCATCAAAATCCGTTACATATGTAGCTTTCGCGTGAAACAGTAGGTGATAAACATAGATCCATACATTCTTACAAACTTTCGCGTTTAAAATATCAATCCCTGTACAGATATTATATTGTAAGTATGAAATAAATAAAAAATGAAAATATGGGATACCTTTATATTAATGAACATTAGAATTTTCGTTTGCTTTCCTTTCTATATTAAAAAAAGAAAAACAGGCTAACTTAGAGCATTAGGTAAGTTGGTTTAATATTTTATGCAGGCTTATGATTATATATCTGAAACAATTTACTAATTGGGTATAGATTTTATAATTTAAAGAACTTTTAAGTTATCATATATGAAATTCGATTATAATGGCCCCGTGCGATTGTCTGCATGATGAAAAGGAAAAACTGTAAACAACGCGCTACACACAAAAATTCAGTACTTACTTAGGGCCGGCGCCCACTGCCGGCACGGCGTGGCATGGCAGGGCAGAGGATTTTATTACTAATGAAGTTATTAGGAATCTTATTTCAATCAGTTTAGAATTCAAGTTACTTTATTTCGATGCCACGATGCCGCGACGTATCGCAGGATGCTGCAGCATGACGCGGCACGCCGCAGGATGCGGCGGCATGACGTGTCTTGCTTTGGGGTCGAGGAATTATGATTGCTAGCTAGTTGAAATAAGGTTGAAACTTATGCAGCATTAGTGGGGCTTTTAGCAGGATGCCACGGCATGCCGCGGGATGCCATTGCACGCCGCGGGATGCTCTGCCGTGCCATGCCGTGCCGTGCCGGCAGTGGGCGCCGGCCCTTATGCTTATTTGTCATCTTTAAATTATTTACTTTATTATTTCGTATAGTATTCTTTATTATTTAGATAAGGAATATTTTTGGTTTTAATTTTGAAATAATTTAGAGATGGAACAAAATAAAGTATTAAAAAACATTGACATTGATACAAATAGCCACGGGCCGAGATATATAGCCCGTAATACACGTTAATTAGCCACAAACATTACAAATTATGGTTACAAATATGACTAATATGCAACGAATATGTCTCTATGTATCTCGTGCCGTAATTAGACTACCGACCAACGAGAGCCACACCTGGCATCTGTGTGAGCTAATAATTTATTATTGTTTCTACCATATTTGTAAGAGATCGAGCCATTTTTTTCAAAGACAAGTTTTCATTTAATATTCAGACAAGTTGTTGTCTATGAGGTGCATAGGGTATCGTAGGACCTGGTGACCTTCTAGGGCTGTATATAATGCGTCTGTCTTCCGTGGATCAGTATAGTTTGCACTAAGAAGGCTTACAAGCAGTTCTAGTGAGATCTACTCAAACCCTACAACCAGCAAAATGATGAAATTCCTAGTACGTATTGCTTTATTCATATCAATAGTGCGAAGTTCGTTGTTATATATAGTGTTCAAGATTTTTTAGTTCTTAATCTTTTCATAATTATATCTAAGTATTTCTTGATTTAATAACATTACCTTTTTATTTATTTATTGTAACATTTTTGTAAGCAATACTAAAAAGTAAAGAGTATCAATCAATTAGACTAATTTGCTATAAAACTAATCAGATCTGTACCTAAAAATAACTTCCATTCTGACAACAATAAGTAAATCATGATCATAATATAACAGCGATAAATGTTTTCTTTTAAAAATTTTTTCTCGCATTTACTTATGAACTACAAATAGCTTTTCTTCGAAGTTCTAACACGATTTGTGAATCAAGCACTATTTAATATTAAAATAAAACAACATTACTCTTACTATTATTATTGTTTACTACCAATATACTAATTGTTTAATTCCAACAGGTGATCTTTGCCCTCTGCTGCCTGGCTCTCGCTTCAGCCGCTCCTCAATTCATCTGGCCCGGTTTTGCCGCCGCTGGACCCAGGGTAAGATATACTCCGTTTACTCTTATTATCCTTACTATTATTATATGTAGGTACATGCGAAAGTATGTTTGTCTTTCTGATGCGATTTTATATGATTTTTTTTCTGGAAATCTAGCATACTTTTTACGGCAGTGAATACATGTCTTACCCATAGCAATTTCCTATGGCGAAAAGCTTGTGCTCATGTATTTACTAACCATTTAGTTAAAAATATAGGCCCATAAGCTTATTAATATGTTGAATACGTAACTATGAAGATATTTTAAAGTATAAACGTTACATTAACATTAAATATGTTCACCTTAGTGCTCAGACTACTTTTGCTAGATATAAATCAATCTTCTTATGCATTCATGCATGCATGCATTCTAAAATTGTAGTCAACACTCATATTTTTTTCATTGTCTATGAATGAAATTTTTGAAATTTTTGAATCCCGCCTAATGATCGAATATTTTCCTCTCCTTCCTCTATTATCCTTAAAATGTTTACAACAATCATAAGTATTTTAATGCCCTACAACAAAAAATTATAACGGAAAATATGAATTCTGTTAAACAGGACATATTGCAAAAGGAATGGTTATCGGAAATGTGAAAAGAAAAATCTACTTGTAGACAGAACACACAGTAGACAGACACTTTTCATAATTTTCTAATTGTTTTATAATATTTTCAGACCGTAGTCGCTGGTCCAACAGTGGTGAACGACGCTTACGGAGGCCGCTTCATTGCCCCCGGCTATGTCGGCCCATACTTTTGAAGCTAACACGATCCCATAACGAAGTACCCCCTTGGTTATCTCCAAAACATGCCGTCTTAATTGAATAAAGTGCTCAATCATTTGTTGTTGTTTTATTTTCTGATATTATAAAAAAGCTTTTTCTAAAAAAGATGGTGAAATTCGCAAAATCCAAATAGATTATACATAGAGATAAAGTTTTGTGCGACGCGAGCGAACTTTTTAATATTTATATCGTCCCAATTTCCATATTATACAGATCTTAGATTATACAGATTATTATTTTTTTGATTAGCACTCAAAATTTTTCTTCTAAATAGTTACATATACGAATATTAATTTTTTACATCAGTACATATAAATAATATTTAATCGATAAAGACTTCGCAATAACAAAACAAACTACTGTATAAAATACTAAAAATATAATTTTAATTAAATAATAATTACTCTGATAAGTGGATAATTAAAATTAATATTTATGTGCCTTATAAAAAAGTGGAATCTTATTAAAATATTGCTGTACACAGCAATCAACAAGACATTCGCATAAATAATGAGCAGTGACATAACGTTACATTTCTTATATAACGAAGGAATTTTTGTGTTCCCAATGTCCATAAACGTTAGAAATTTATTATGAGAGTTTTTTTTTATTTCTGCTAGTGAAATTACCTTCTGTTCTCAAACCGGATGTGTTCTTATTTGCTCTAGAAATGTAAGATTTAATATTGTCTACTTGAGTAAAAAATTTTGCCTTCTGAGTTCTGACACGGAAACAAATAATTCAATAGCTTTTTAATAATGATTACAATCTTATTACAATACACTTTACTTACAATTCTTAATTTTATGTAATATAAATATAAAGTACTTATGTATTTCAAATATGTAGGTATATCAATCACGCTTACAATCGTGTTACGAAAATATTCCATCTATTCGTGCTCGCACTTATTAATTCTATCGTTAATAGTTAAAATAGATAATTGTATTAAATCATATATTCGAAAACTCATTTTATTATTTATATTACTTAACTGGGCTTATGTACTTAAATATTGACAAAATGATGAAATTGTAAACATACATGAAACATACAAACATTTAGCAGTTTCTATACGTGCCAATCGTCACACACTGAACGTTAAAGAAAAGTTTCCGCTCACGTGGTCGGATTATAAAAATAAATTAAATATGTAGTAAGAAAACAATAGTAAAATAAAACCACGTGCGCGCCACAACGGCGCAGCGCTTGAGAGTAAAAGTGGTCAGAGTAGCTGTAAAACGAACAAGAGATGCGTATCAAAACTAGATTTCGTCGCTCGTGTATCTAGAACAAAGTTTTACCTCATTTACTGCCTGAGGGTTAATTTTTCGATATGCTATGTTTATGTTTTTAATAGATCATAAAATTATTTTTTGTTTTATCATTTCTATAAGTATAAAAAATTAGATATATTTTACTTAGATATTTTAAGTTATACGCAAGTTATACGAGTTGCGTAAGGCAACATTTTTATGGATTTCAGAACAGATTATAATATTATCCGCTCCGCTGGAGAGTTTTTTTTTACTTTAAATTTTTCTGTTCCAGTAATAGTATTATATTATCTGTGGTTCCAGTTAAAAAAATAAATTTGGGGCGAAAAAAACGCGCGTCGATATAGGTGCGGTGATAAGTGGTGTGTGCTGATATTACAGAAAATTAATATATAATCAACTCCAATATTTTTACTTCACTGCTCCGATCATTCCGTTTAAAATCTATTATTTAGTAGGTACGTAACTAACTTAATTTATTTGAAACTAGCGGTCCGCCCCGGCTTCGCCCGTGGTACATATTTACGTTTTCTCTACATAAAAATTAAAAACCATCCTCGTACTTCAAGGAATATAATAAAAAAAGAATTATCGAAATCGGTTCAGCCGTTCTCGAGTTATGCGCTTACCAACACATTTTGCGATTCATTTTTATATATAAGATATATAAGATAAATTCTATTGATATTTTGATGAAACTTTAAACATAATCACTACCTAATAAGGTAGTCAAGATAGTAATGGAATATTATTCATATAATATCATGATAACTAAATACGACTAGAGATTTAAAAATGGCGAGGATTTCCGAAATTAGAAAGAGTGATCACATAATATTATAAGCTGCCTAATCTACAAAGCGGAACTATATCTTTAGTTGTGCAATGCAATGTTATTAAACAATAAATTATAAACATGTTATTTAGAATAAATAAAAAAACGTTTTCTTATAATATGTGTAAATAATTAGTAAGCATACAATTCGTGTCTGAATGGAATCTATAAATAATAATTTTGTTTTATGTTAGGTATTATATAGGTAATAGCTTATATAGACCGTACTTACATTATTTATACGCGTGTTTTAATCACAATAAATGTTTGGATTTTACTTAGAAGGATTATGTATTTATGTGTTGTTATTGCAAACATTGTATCGCATTTAAAATATCGAATACTTTCTCGTTTTTAAAAAGATTGTTTTGTAAATATAGCAACGGCATTTGGCAAGCTAGTAATCGTGATGATTTTCAAATTACATACACGTAATTCTACTACGTAGCTACAGCTATTACGTGTACGTATTCAAATTACCATAGCTTTAGAAAGATTGGTGTAACTTAGAAGCCATTGACTTCTATTCCAGTCATGTCGTTTATCTCAAAAAACCTTTTTTATTTATATTTGTTTCCTTAAACAAGAGAAAGGTACTTTTATACCTATCTAACTGAGATAATCTCTTTCCATCCAAGCTATCACTCATTATGTCATTATTTCGTTCTTAAATATTAAAAGTAAAAAATAACAACTTTATTGCGGTCAAGACATGGTTAAGATAATCTTAAAATTTAACTGTCCACTGTAATAAATTCGCTAAGAGTGATGTAATGTTTGTTAAAGAAAATTAAAGCAAAAAGTTAAAAACTAATACAGCTTCCATTACCTCAAATTGCGGAAGTGTAGATGCAAAACGGATAGTCGTTTCTATTTCATTTCAGAGACACTATGTTATAATAAAATTAAGTGAAAGTTTATAATGAATATCTAAATATCATCTAATTTTCATATTGGTTTCGTTGGTTCATTATGGACTTATCGGTATTGCATATCAAGAAAAAGCTTTTTTATGTAATGTAATGATTCATATCATAATACGAATAGTACATATTATTTAAATAAAAGGTAGGTATAAGATTATAATAAAAAAAGGTGAATCCCTTTGCTCGAGGGGTATAGAGCCGATAGATTAAATATTTGCTCTACTTAAGATTAATCTTTACAGGCAGCTACAAATGATCCATTTTGTATGATATGTATCCATTTTATATACCTAATACTTAGTAGATTTTTTTATCGGAAATCATCGAAAATAATAATCTCTATGTTTTGTAGTTTTACGCCTATAGATTTCGCATTCACTATTGTAAAAAGGCGTATACAGATTAGTAAAAGTAAATCAATTAAGTTTTTACTACCACTGCTAATTAAAATTAAAAAAAAATTGATTTGATATCACTAAAATTTAATCGAATTAAAGCAGTCAGTATTTTAAAAAGCATATTAGGCAATATCAATATGTATTTCAAAAAATACTATAACACGCACATTGCAGTTTTTAGATAAAATTGATTGTTGGTTGCAAATTTCCGTATTTTACAAAATTTTTGCAGTAAGTGTTTGCTAATTTTTTGCGATATGTTTTTACACTTTTAAAAAGCATAAGCTAGACTTAGAAAGTCGGTCATGCGTGAATAACTCCATTATAAAATTGAAACAAGGTGTTGAGTATATGTATAATTAATTATTATAAAATAACTAACTTCAACTTAATCGTGCACGAATGTGTCAATTTTTAAAGTTTTCCGATTAATGTCATGTTATAATAGTCAATCTCTATTAATTATCCTTTGTCATTAGATAGTCATATAATTTCTTGATCGTTCGTTTGTTCGTATCACTTATCAAACTTCATTTTTTTACAGTGTGCATGTACATACAATTAACGTTGCAAAGAATTTGTTTTAAGTACTTACAACTAATTGTCATTCACTGACTAATACATAACAAAAATAAAACCTGTATAAAACAAGAACATGATGGATGCATTCTTTACAATTTATGATATAAAAATTCACAAGTACGTCAGAATGTATGAGAAAAGAAAAAAGATTCCGCTTTCTCAAGTGTGGGTGTGAATCATAATATATGAATCAGACGAGTCGCAACATCCATAAAGGTGAAAATATTTACTAAATATCCCATGACTTTGAGATTTAGTCGTATTATACCATTATTATACTCGTTATGTAAGAGCTGAGTAATTTGCATAGGATGTTCTAGTTTTGTCAGTGATACAAGAAAATTGCTCGCTTTTGTTTCTGTGTGAAGATAATTGATAAATTGTAGAGCATCCACTTCAAGCTCTGACTGACTGCCTTCGGGATCGGGCGTGTTTATGTAAACGTATTTGGTTATTTGGAGAGCTTTTTTTCGCATAAGTTCACGATTACAATGACCATTATTCCCCGCAAACGAATAAGTTCGTAACATCTTAGATATGAAATAAGACTGGTCTGATTTTAATCTTTCAGAAAAAAAAAACTGTTTTAGGCAAATTCTATAAAATATGATTTCATCAAAATATAAGAAGTAAAAGTAATCCCTTTAACCATAACAACGATACTAGTTAAATTAATATTTGTTCTGATATAAAACTAATTACAGGCACATAATATATTTTACATTGTTTATTTATAATTACTTCGCGCATATCTGTAAGTTAATAACAGTAAGGCATGTTGTTGTATTGTATTATCATTCGTGATTATCATAAACACCTCGTTTAATTATAAATGTTGTTTTTATCGTGATTGTAACATTTTTGATCGGAAGAAAGATATTTCCATTTAACCGGGTTATGAACATTATAATTATTATTAGATAATTGACTTAACATTTTGGATATTATACACGTTTTTAGTTAGGTAATAAAATTAGAAAGGATACACAAAAATATTATACATATCTAATAAATATTGAGTATCACGTTTTTAATTTTACGACGAAATATTGATTTATTTGATTAATACTATCTACTTAATCAACGACTCGATCAATCATAATGATATAATTTTTATTTCTATATTGGATAACTAATACCACAGTACACAAATTAATTTTTAAATGAATATAATATGTAAAGTTTAATTACCGTGATTTGCCCCGGTAATCTAAGTATGTAACCTACTAAAGTTAAAGCTATTAAATGATTTTCATGTAAGGAAAGGTTAATGACCAACAAAATATTAAACGTAAAAAACCGTCAAGAAATTCAATGGAAATTGCTCACAATAAAGCAGGTGAATTTTTGTCACGATGCCTTTGTTGTGATAATGAATGTTGTAATGTTATGGCACGATTTTGGAATTTGATCAATAGACAATAGCCTTATATCATAGTACCTAGTATTGTCTAGACTTTAGCCACTCAAACAATACCCTAACATTTTGCACGGTAAATAAAAAAAGGGTCCAAATGAACCAATAAAGTTATAAGAATTCTTTTTGGGAATCTTTATTTTTCGAGCTACCTACATCTGCGTAGAGGTTAGGTATAATAATCACTCATTGAAATTTCTTCGTCCTTAAAAACATGCCCATAACTTTCTAAGTTTACATGTTTCTGATAAATTTTCCAACTATTTCAAGCTTAACTGTAGGCATATAGCTTTTAAAATGTTATTATTATCAGATACAATAGAATGATATAATAGGGCATGGTATCGAAACAATCTAAAAGTACCTAGTAAAAGTATAGTCAGGTCATTTGGCAGAGAATTGTTACGAGTTAAACAGGACGGAGTGAAATGATTTGTCTGTATTTAATATTTATCCCTTTAACTTTTTTATACATTCCACATATTGCAAAAATAAATGCAAAAATAATGTGTATAATGATATGTTTTTCATTCGAAGGAAATATTGGCGCGTAGCGTTCACTTTACGTCGGATATTATGCACGATTAGAATTTATAAACCTGCCTTTCCTATGCGGTTCCACCCCATTGTAAAGGTTAAATGGAAAGCAGGAAGAGGCAATGATGATGTAAACGAATCCATGTATTGATGCTGTCTTTGAATTTAACGTTAACTAGTAACTTATTTGTCTGTTTGTTACCTGTGACTATATTATAAAGATTTCTAAATTGTCTTTTTTTGAAGGTTGAAAACCACCATACTATTTAGAATAGTGCAAGTACTTTTACATACACGTAGGCTGGACTCTTTTTAGTTCTGAAAACTATTATAGAAACAGTAATATATGTAGTCGTGGCAATATAAGAGACACTTCGTGTATCACTCCTCCAACGACGTTCATATAATGTTACATCAAGTACATCATGATAAATTGATTATAATCTCTACTCAAAGATAATTATCCATATATGTGAAATCTCCTTATTGATTACTGGCAATGTCATTACCTTGCAGCACACGTGCTGTGAAGTCAACAGTCACCAAATGAAAGTGCATCTTGCAAATTCAGCACACATTGAAAAGTGAGTCTTATAGTTTGCAGATTCGCTACTAAAAGAGATATACATGGTTTTAATTTACATATAAATAATTATTTAGTAAAATAGAGATTTCTTGAAGTGTAAGTCTTTAGCGACAAAATTACTGTAGTGATTTTAATAATTAAACGTATATTTAACTAAAAGGTAACTAAGAGATTGTTAACACCTTTTTTTATTTTGAATTATGGAATCAAACTAGATTACTTACCTACCTACCTGCGCAACTTCACCTGCCCCAAGGGCCAGAAATTTTTTCCCGATACTGCTCTTCTAATAGTAATGTGTTGTGTAATTTACTCGGTGCACCGTGCACGTGCCATAGCGTGCACTATAATACTTAAATTTAACTTTCGTCTAACAAACAAACTCTTCAGCTTTATAATTAATATAATAAAATATTGTACCTACATAGTCATAAAACAGGTTATAACGTTATATTTTACTATAGATTTCATTGTTTAAATGTTTAATTAAGTTTACATATTATTATGGTAATGAAATTATTAAAACCTACGTTAAGTTAATTTTATTTATTTATTCGATACACATACAATAACTCCATTATACAATACAAAATCATTGGCATAATATTATTCTAATGGGCAATTATAACAGCTATATATAACATAGTTTAGAAATTATATAAATTATACAGAATATGTATTTTATTTCATTATGCTGAAAAACTAAAAATTTAGAACGAAGCTTTTGCATTTTGATATAAAACCATTGACAAAAAATAATCATTCAAAAACGGACACTGCTTGTATGCTTAAGAATACAATTCTTAGCATCAAGTCCTTATCCAGATGACTAGACACTAGACAGTCACTGTTCCCGTTCACAGTGAGATGTACGTCAGCCAATGAAGGCATCAACCGTGATCGGATGATGTAACGCTTCCGGCCTCAAAGTATTACCTCATTGTTGGGCTCGGAAGCCCGATGCTCGCTCCCATTCTTTCAGCTAGTTCAGTGAAAGGGTCCTCGATACACTTTTACCCTCGACGCGTTACAGCGGGTGCTAGCGCGGCCAACGCTCGCCGTCTTATAAATTCGGTGATACTTCTGCGACATCACATTTCAAATTCGGCGGCTGTAACAGTCAGCCGTTCGATCTGTGTTTTGTGTTTGTGTTCAAACATTAGAATAGTGGTTTAGTTTAACAACGTGTTGATCATTCTAATAAGCATTCAAAATGAAATTCACGGTGAGTGCGTGTTTTGTGAGGAGTTATTAAGTGCATTGTTTGGATTAAACGGTTACCACGGATTTTTAAATATTGCATTCGATAAGAACAATTTTGTGATTATAATTTAGAATATTACAAATATTTTTTTATTATTATTCTCAAAAACAGTAGAATAATAGAAAGCATCTTTTTTATAAAAAGTCGATCGATATAGGTGTATAGAACAATAACGTTTTCATACAATAATTGCATATTGATTGCACCTGCATAGATATTTTTAAAGTAAAAGTGGTAAAAGTGAAATGAAATTTATAATAGCTGCTATAATCTTGATCAGTACATGCGGGTCGGTTATTTTTATGTGTGGTTGAAAAACCTGTTTTGGATTCCCGCCGCATTACATTATTAGCATTAACGAAAGTAAAATGTTTACAAAATGAGTCTTAACATCTAGGATTTACTTTTTAAATACATAATAGTAATTTCACTAAAATATAGTTTTGTTATTGCAGGTCGCATTCGTAACACTTCTGTGTATATCAAAAACATGGGCTATAAAGACGAAACATGAAGACCCCAAAGATAAAAGAGAGGCAGCATTAGGATATCATTCATCAGGCCAATCAAGCCACGGGTACCAGCAGTCACCTGCACAGGGGCACGAAGACGCCAGTTCCATCAGCATTGGAGCAGGATACAGCATTGGTGGTGCAAAACCTCAGCACAGCTACGCAAATCAAATATCAGGAGCTTCGTACCAAATACCATCTGAAGGACTCCCAGCCAGCGGTCACGGTACCATCCAACTTGCCCCGATTACTCTTCAACCATCCCACGGTGGCATCGTTTCAAACGATCTCGCACAATTGATGAGTCAACTATCACATGGAATTAATTCCGGGCAACTTTCCTTGCAATCACCAGGGGGCCACGGAGCTATTTATCAGTTTGGAGGCCAAAGCGGACAAGGTGGTCAGGAATACGCCTTCCCACAATTTGCGTTCAACCCACAGCAACAACAGCAGTATACTCTTGGCGAACAAGCTCACCCTGGCGGTCCATCTTACGCTGCAGGCACCAAAGGACTTGGTTCATATAGCACTGGTCCAGTTCTGTTTTCTCCTGAATCTCAGGGTCAGGTTCAAGCTTCCTTGAACTATGCTTCTCCAAATTCCGGACATTCTATCAGTGAGGGACAATCTTTAGGAGAATCCGTCCAATCTTCACCTGCTTATTCTTTTGGTAACTCAGGACATTCATTCGGTGGAGCTTTAAAGGGTTATGGAGGTAATTACGCAGTACCAAGCAAGTCATCCTTCAAACCTTCAGCCTATATTGGATCGTCCGTACAAGGTGAAGGTCATGGTTTAGCTGGCTTTTCTGGTTCATATGCTACTCCATCTTTTGGTAACTATCATTCAGGTGGTTTATCATTAGGTTCAGGTGGTCATGGCGCCAGTTTTGGTGGTTCTCTGGCTGGACATGGCGGATCTTCCCCTAAATACGTTTCTCACTCATATCCATCATCCAAAGTAGAAGGCTTGGGCTCTTTAGAATCCATTGCGTCTGCTTTTTCCGCTAGTGGTCAATTAGCTCATTCTCCCCATGGAAATAGCTACACCTTCCCATCCTCAGCTTATGGTTCAAGCAACGTTCATGCCGCTTCTGCTCCTAGCCCTCAGTATTACATTTCATCATCAAAACACGGCCCATCAGCTGGGTTCGGATCAGGCAGCGTGTCTTATAAGGGACCAATTTCTGGCCACAGCTCATTAAATTCTTTCTCTCTAGGACCTAAATATAGTTTTGGGGGACAAAGCAACACGAGGTATTTAGCACCAAAAGACTCCCACGGTGCTTATAGCGAAACTTCTTACAACACAATCAAATATAGTGAAGAATTGAAACCCAGAGTTCATTAAGTTGTTTGAAAATACATTTAAAAATAATTTTGTATATAGGCTTGAACGTTGTGAGTATTGTAATGATTGAGTATAAGAAAATGTGGTTTGGCGAAAGTGTTAAAGTTATCTTTGTTTATTTGTTTGCGTTCGTTCCGCTTATTTATCAACAAGAGAACGCTTTAATTCTTGCCGTTTGTCAGCTATAAGCTATTTGGTATACTTTCTAATTAGATAATATATCGAACACGTTTACCTATAGCATAACAGCCCATAATTTGAGTGATCCAATCAGATAAAAAACCACATAAACCAATTTGTGTACACCAACGTGAAAATGTTTGCATGGAAGTTTGAGTGCGAAGTGAATTTCTGTAAATAAATGTATACGATAAGATAGATTATTTATTATCGTTAGATATTTTAAGATTGTTGTTTTTTAATAAACCATTGTTAAATATAATTGTTTTTAATTTATTTTTCCCGATGATACTTCTGTCTGGCAATTCCAATTTGTGTTCTTTGTTAAAAAGACGTCTTATTTTATTTTAATAGTAATTTATAAATAACGGTAAGCCAGGAAACATGATATTGTTGTTCGTTGCTTGAGTAATCAACACCCGGTATGTATGGACAGTTTCACTTATAGGAAAGTAGGGGAAATTGAAACTGCACATTATCTTTGAGTTGATGCCAAGATTCTACACCGCTCGGAATATTGAAGCGGCTGTTTAGTATTCAATTTAATTGCCCATTCTTATGGTGAAGTTTTGTTTTACTTACAGGAAATGAATGAACTATTCATTTGCATTTGTTGTTAGATAATATAGCGTGAATCGTAATTTTACGTATTCTGGGTGTGTTGTTTAATCCATTATATCAGTGAATAATGAATATCTGATATAGAAAGTGTTAGGACTAATAACGTTTAAAATTTATCGTTTTAAGAAAATCTTATCATACAATATCAAGCGTTGAGGGTATTATTATATGGTAAATGATAAAACATGTTGTCCTATCCTATTAAAAATACATAAACTTTTCCGAAAATATCTATGCCACAGTCCAGAGCTTTTCTATCTATGAAAATCTAAAAAATATCTGTATTAAGACAACCTATACAAACTTTAAAATGACCAGTTATACTTTTCCTGTACCATAATACAACAGCTATCCTTTCAGGATTATTTAGATTTCGGTAAATAGTACTTTTTACTGATATTAAACGACACACTTACTATCTGTCTTATGAAATCCATGTAGGGGATGAAACCAATTTTAAATATATGGTTAACATGTATTGGTCTGTGACTTAGTTTACCTACATTTAATATAGCAGCAAGAGTGATGTCCGTTCACGGTCGACGGATTATGTGGTGCTCGAACAGTGGCAAAATGCGTTCACTTCCGAATTCCCCGATTATGTAATTTTCTTGTTATTTCATAGAATCTTGTTTTTATTTTGATTGAGATTGATTTATATACGTAACAGACGGAGCTGGAGAATGTTTGCACGTGTTGTAATGATGTGAACTTGATTTGTTTGAATGGAGTGGTAATGATGACTGTAGACGGGAAGGAAACTTTTGTTTAAATAGTCAATTTGAGGGTGTAAATTATTTGATAATGAATAATTAAGTTCGGATGTAATGACAATAGTTATGTCGTTCGTAATACCTTTCTACTCGTAGGAAGTTATGAAGTTAAAAATATTGTTTTACTCTAATTTATACCAAATGTAAGCAACACATCTTAGTACTATGAGACAAATTATAAATAAATCAATTTTTCCAAGTGAGGACTTGAGGGCCTTAACGTATTAACTATTTATTTTTTAAATTTAAATTAAATTTTATAAACGCCGCATTTTTATCAAAAACGACTCAATTGCTTTATATTTATTGCTATATATCCCATATTTTGAAGTTTTACTATTATTTTAATGAAATAGGAAGTACCTACGCACATAATTAATTACTAGAGCAATAATAAACAGAATAAGCACATTTGTCTGTTATGAACACACGTTAATTAAAAACAAAGCATGACACATTTCGTCGGTTTTATCACATTGTATTGATAAATAGATATTTTGCACGCGATAGTATTGGAAATTGAAACTTATGACGAATACCGCAATGTTATGGTATAGCGTGGCAATTAATATTAATGTAACGAAATCTATATTGATATTTGCAAACATGTGCTAAAATATTTCTAACGTTTTTACAGAGAACTAGGTTAATAACCTTTGGGTTATTATTTTATTTTTTATCGATTTATTTTAAATCAGCAGGCTTGTAAAGTCCTACAATGTGGATTACCTGCATATTTTAACTGAATTGAATGGAGGCCCATATTGTTATTTTGGAATAGCATGGAGTACTTTTGTACTTACATTTAAATTATTTACTTAACAATCCGTGACCGTTTTTGGCACAGTGGATAAGGTGTGACCGCAATAACCGCTAAGTTTATGTTTGTTACAGAAAATAAGAAAGAATTAAATGAAATGCCGCCAGTGAATTCGATCTGTAGGTAAAATAGACGTACCTAAAAGTATCTAATTGATCCCAAAGGAGGAAAAGGTACTTTATATAATATTCTGCCCTATATTTATTTTGTACAGCATTAAATTAGCTAATGTGTTGAGAGAGTCGCTGGATGCAGGTCAATGGTGATTGTTTTAGAAATCGTGAAGGGAGGTTTAAAGTCTCACATTCTGATGTAGATGATAAATATAATTTATATTTTAGTACAATGTTATGATAAATTTAAAATATTATAAATTTAATACACGCGTTGTATTTTATAAAGGCTCCATCTGTTATAAGGCAGTTAAATCGATAAATGTGAAAGGCAGTTTTGCTTAGTAAGGTAAAATTATATCAAAAACTGCATCTTTTTTACTATAGAGGGCGTTGAATAGTGGCGTAGATCGCCTGATATAAAATTTTGATGATTATAGAATTTAAAAAATTACAGAAATGTAGATATTTCTTGTTAGATCTAAGTATATTTTAAGTCGACTTTTATATAATTTTTAAGTTGGATAATTTTGTCTCTTTTTTATTGCACCCAAGTAAAAGATAAAATCTCAAGATAACAGTTTTATGAAATGTCTCTATTTAATCATACGTAGGTAACGTATAACCTCCATCTCTTCGAAAATTTGTTTTGTATCTATTAAATTAGAAATCAGTTTCTATTTAATTAAATATATTTATCTATTTACTTAAATCTATTTACATATTTAATTAAAAATCTGTTTGCATAGTAGTAGATGTAAGATATTTTTTTCTCGATCGATGAATTCTCAATGTAGAATCGATAACGGTTGATGATGATGATATTGCTTTTAAATTGTTTTTGAGTTTGCACCATAAAAGAAGGACATAAATGGTGGTAATAGTATATGCCCAATGCCCATTGCTCATTTTAGACGCTTAATACCTCATTACAAAATAATAATTTAATTGTATTCAAGCAATTTATTTTTATAAGTAATTTCTTTAAGTTAAGATTTATTAGATATACTATTTAGATTTTTCTTGCTCTATTTATTTATTTATAAATGAAAATCGGTTGATATTTTCGTTAAAAGTAAAAATATATTTTAATTATCCGTACATTTGAAAATCATGTGTAGATATCATAAAGATTAATTAATAGTGTAGTTACCTTAATTGACAGGTAAAGGAAACAAACAATGTGTAAATTATATAGCATAGATTCACACGCTTTCTTCATTGGCATATCTATTTCTTTTTTATAAAGACGTATGTTACATGCATCTCAATGAAATAAGGTTTAATAATGTTATGTAGAGATAAATATTTTACATTGTATATTGATATTATAGTGACAAAAAATTAAAACTTCCTGTTTTATCCACTACTAAGTTCTATAACTTCGAGATCGAAATTGGCCTGAATTGCTTCGAGAAAATGATGGTACGGCAGTGTCGCTCTTTACTCGAATTGTCGGGGTAATGTTACGGCGCACCCCTAGATTGGGTTTTCTATTGAAAAAAATAATTGTGTAAGAACTTTCAATTTGTTTACATTAATTGCAATATCGAGAAAATCAAACTGTGCTTATTCCCCTAGGTGAAACAGTAGCAATAAAGATATCTGATAGTAAAAGCTTGGTATTCAGATTATGCATTATAATTTGTAGAAAGTATAATTTGTGCTTGAAGGAGGTAAAATAGTTTTATTGTAACATTTGATTTTATAAGCATAACAGTTATAGTTTCGTACCTTTATCAGTTCATATCGTCTAGTTGGTGTGTAGAGACAGTAGTTTAGCTCAAACATAAATATTACATGACGAATACAATTATAACCCACGTGCACTAAACGTGAAGGCTACAAGCTGCTATTAGTTTTTGTGATTTCGTAAAACAGCGCTCGAATAAAATAATATTCGATTTAGGTACCGCATGACTCGCGTGTTTTCTAGACTATGATAAGTACTATGAAATATGCCGTAACGCATGGGCGTATCGAATGCCAGCAATGTGTTTCCGTACGGTTCAGGAAGCGTTGAGAGAGAACTGGATCTGTTACGAGGCAGGACAAAGACCTATCGAACGGTCATTTCCTTCGGCACTGCCCCCTGGACCTAGCGGAAAGTTGTATAAAACCGCATATAAATACGTGAACTTGATATTTGCTTACACTTTTCCGAGCGCCACTGAATAGGGCACTTTCCTTGAGCGTTTTCCGAGCAATGTGATTTCGTCTACAACAAGAACATATCATGGCAAAAAAGGAAATTTATGTGAGTATTGGGCCATAGTTCATTAGCGTTACGTTACCCGTTACAGAATGATTTGTGAATGGCCTCGCTATAGTACTAAATGATAACAAGGAGCTTATTGATCGTTTACAAAGCGCTTGTTGAATTTACTATGACGAATCATTAACATAACCGTATATTTCAGATCTTCATCGCTTTCGCCGCGTTGGCATTCGCTACTGAGGCGGAGGACTCTGAGCAGAAGAAGCGTGGTGCCGGTAAAGCTAATGCTTTAAACGCAATACCAACAGGAGCCCAGAAGCCAGAATATACATACAGCATATATCCCCAAAATTCTGGCGTACAGAGCAATCCTAGTCAGACATACCAGAGTCAAGTGCCGAATTCTTTCTATCCTAACCAAGCCCCTAGTCAATACTATTCTTCAGGAAACTCGGCCGAATCCACTTCTGTAAATGTACAACAACAAACCAATAATGTGCCCCAACAGACACATTTCTCGCAACTTAATTATGTACCGAACTCAGCGTACCAACAAAAATATCAAATCGTACCTTCAAAGCCCAGTAACAATGTGCATTTAGCCGTTTTACAACAGCCGACTGCTTATCCAACATCTTCCTTATTGCATTATCCGCAAATGCAAATTGTTGCAGCAAATCCCACTTCGCATATAAGTCCACATGGTTCCATTTTCAGTGGGATAACACCGCACAGCCACTTCAATTTTCCACACTATCAGTTACCAGCCTTTGGAAATCCCTTCTTAACTCATCCTTCTACAATGGTGTTTGTTCCTCAAATTAATCCTAACCTATATAGTAACCTGGCCTATACAAGCCCATCACAGGGGGTTGTTAATTTTTATGCGGGGTCCACGCAAGCAAAGCAGAGTTATCCTTCTAGTTTGTCAATTTCATCTTCCAATGAATACGAAAAGCAACATGGAGCAGTGCCTCAATCAAGTGTGTCGAAAGAAGATAATGATTTAAGTCTTCCAAGTGATTATATTACTTCAGATGCTAATAGTGCATACAAAAACGCGTATAGTACAGGTCGCAATTCATATACAAAGATATAGATTTATATTCAGCCAAAAACATTTAATGCTCTATTATTTTATATTAAGTTATGATAATTTTTGTTAACGTATTTATTTACAACTGTGTTTATGTTATGTTATGTTGTTATTATTGTTAATTGTATCGTTATTGTTTTATTAAACGTTTTTTAACAAATCATTGTCTTTTTTGAGTCAAATTTTAATTTAATTGTTAGGATTATATTAAGGTCCCTTTTAGTAAATAATGTATGTTTTAGTAAATAAAAAATTTGCAGTTAAAATATTTTAAAACTATTTTAAAGTTTAATTATGATATAATTATACAAAAAACTGTTAGATGGTCAGTGGTAACTCATTATTACATTATGTTTAACGCATACTCCAGACACTTTACTAATAGCCAATAAATGTTTATGGATTGTTATTACGAACAATTAACCTGCTTTTAATAAAAAATCTCATAAAGCTTAATACCATCTTACGAGTGGTAGTAATTATGCAAACATTTGAGTAGCGGCTGTTAACATCTTCTCTAAAGAGAGTTTTTCACGTAATTGAGACGTTTTTTGAATAATTTTATCTTTACGGTATTTAGGTACGTTGTAACATCTGTTTGATGTGATTTGTTAAATAAAAAAAATAAATCCTTTTGGCGCAATGGATTGTGATCATTGCACTGGGTTCGCTATCACTACAATCATAATATTTATTTATTTATTTATTTATTTATTTACACATAGAACTAACTATCATTACAGGTGAACCTAATTCGACAGAGTTCTTTTATAAATTAAGAAAAACAAACATATTAAGTATATTGTATACAAAATATTATAGCCGTATTGAACAAATTGAAAGTAGGGTTTTCTTTTTCTATTTATTTATTAATTATAATTACGGCCAAGTCATAGGGTTACTTACTTTCAAATAAAATGTAGTGAAGGTTTATTAATTATTATTGATGATTACTTCAGTTTGATTGATGTATTTATAATAATCTGTGATATAGATCGAGAAATAAAATTTGAATGTGTAAGTATGCAGATATCGAAATATGTAGAATGTGTAGATGCCTATTCTATAATCCAAAAATAATTGAAAGGATATAATCATATTACATATTTATTTATTTATTTAAATTAATAAATAAAATAAATCTCGCTAAGAGAAAAATACCACAAAGCTCAACAAAAATATCATCGAAAGAAGATCTGTGTATAATGTAGGTATATAATGTATAATTATGCAAAGGCAATAAGTAGATATAGCTTATAACGTGCGTATAAAATTAATTCATATACTTCGTAGAGAGAACATGTGCCATATTCCACTACCGCAAACTACTTGCGGTTGGCTAAAAAATCCTGATTTGTCCGTTGACAGGTAGCTGGCAAGGAGAATAATTGTGTGCAATTAGGTGTATAATGGACGTGTGAAAAAAAGCACAGTGATGTAAGATTTATCCACATGTGCGGTTTTCAAATGGTTGCTCGGTGAAAGGTCTTGCGCACGCCGTTAATTACCACTCGTATTATTTGTATCATTTTAAAAATACGCAATCGTAATAAGTATCGAGATATAGGATGCCTTGTGCTTGAAAGGTTTGTGTTTTTTTGTGATAAAGGAGGAATGCTCAAATAATCGTGACTCTACATATATGTAATGAATTGTTCAATAAATAGTCATAATTATTGTGTATTAATAATTAATGATAATAAATACTCTGTCGTAAGTATACGGGTACTAGACGCTGAGAAAAAATAATATTTTTCCCTCGATTACAAAAATGTAAGAGATGATCAAATATATCGTGTGCACTAACAATTTATTACTGCATAAATTAGGCTCTGAGTTATATAACTTACATCGCTATTATTCTCAGGATGTATCAAAGGAAATCCTTTGTATCGTAATTATAATAATTTAAAACTAATCAATACATAGAGGTAACAAATTCTCATACCTACATGTATTTGATAACATCCTGTACATGCTCTCATACTTTGTACGAATTGGGCTGGGCGCATCTGTACAAACTTTATTACAAGTAATAGTGGAATATGATTAATGTATTACGTATTACTGACCGATATTTATTAAGTAACGCGTTCAAATTTATAGAGCTTTCAAGTTTAAACCTCTCATTTTGAGTATTATATTACTATGGTATCTATATCTGTGAAAATATGAATGTTAACTTACTTTAACGAATAAAACTATTCATTCTTTCGTTTTAATGGACAAATAACTTAATTATAATGTGCTTTTTACCCTTTAAATGTGGAGAGAAGAGCTTTTTGTGACAGCACACAATCTGTATTTGTTTTACATTTTTCATATTTATTTTTTTACATATATTTCTTTTAATTATTTATTATTAATGTATGAATATCAAATGATTATGATTGTATGATACAAAGTGAATGTTTGGATAAGATAACTCAAAATGTCAATTTGTTGAAGAATTACGCAATTTTTCTACATTAATTGCTGCACTTCATGTTGATAAATACGTAATTAACCACGTCAATAAATATTATAAGTCCTTACATTGATGTAAGAGGTTACATTATTGATGTTAAAGTCTGTCGATCTAAACATTAGATCATTCAAAACGTCAGCTAATCCTCTGTCTTATGCAATATAAAAAACCTGCAACCATGTAATACAGATCGAAAACTCTA
The DNA here is from genome assembly GCF_061535395.1 of Colias eurytheme. Classification (NCBI taxonomy): domain Eukaryota; kingdom Metazoa; phylum Arthropoda; class Insecta; order Lepidoptera; family Pieridae; genus Colias; species Colias eurytheme. The sequence continues at coordinate 7,295,732 of NC_142986.1, read as the reverse complement.
AAGGTAATTTATATATCGTAAAGTATTACGTATCCATGGTATATAGTAGTATAGTATTAAATTGTTAACGGTCGCCTCGTTTTCATAATTGAGCTGAGACCGCGCTCAATCGTTCATCACTCCTTCCGTCATCCATATATTATGTTTATGTTTTATACGCACATATAAATCAGAAATTCATGGTTAATTTAATGGTGGATATGTCCGTTTGTTTCACTTTATTCTCTAATAAATTATTAAATACAAATTGTAGATTAGTGTTCTTGTTTTTATTTGTGACTAGATTTATTCCTCTTTGTATTTTTTTGCCACGATGCGGTTAAAGTGCAGCTATTTTTTAAGGCTAGCCAAAATCTACCAAGTACCTTATGTATTTGCAAATTACAAAAAATTTAAGTAAAAATATGTTATAATGTACAGAAATAATTATATTTAAAGTCCATCTACAACTATAATTCCCTATTTTATGAGGCGTTACATTCACAAACTAAAAGAAAATGTCAGAAGGATAGGAAAATGGCTACACTGGTTTTCAATAGAAAGAGAGATCGTATAGAATATCGGGCAATCCACTTAGCTTAGAAAGTGACGTGGTAAGTCGATACTACGCAAAGGGCGGAGTCATTATCCTCTAACTTTTATTTTCATATAAATCTTGATATTGTAAAACATAGATTGAATACTCTTAATACGTGCATTCTTTTATTTTCATGTTATGTGTTGAGGTCGAAATTTATAGGCATGTTTTACAGCACTTTTTTATTAAGCTGACATCCGTACGCAACAAGGACGATCCTTCTTGGCACAAGATGTACGAGAAATATAAGGAAAGTCGAAAAAGTCTTGTTCATTTATATAACTTATTCCATTTTATATCAAAATTATATAATGTACAAAAAAAAATATAATCTTTTCAAATATGAGTTGGAAACAATTTTAATTTAATAATTAAAATAGTGAGTTTATTGACCGTTAAGTTACTACATACAATTAAAAAAATCGTATACCTAGTGCCAGAGAATTTATTACATTCTTTAATCTTGAAATTTGGAATTTTAGCAGTCGTTATGGCAATTACTTCAATGTGTATCTTTAGCAAAAAGGTCTGACAATAATGTCATGGGCGTAGCAACAAGTTTCAATTGGTTCAAGGGTGGAAAAAGTTGAAAAATATGGAAAATTGATAATTATACAAAAGTTCAAGTATTCAACGGCTGGGTAGTACGATAGATATAAGAGAGTACAGGTATATCATCATAAATCAATTTAATTTTCTTTAAATTAATCTTGTATTATGTAGATGATGTAGTTGACTTAATTGAGACTCGCCTCTGTAGCCGAAAGTCGGTCAGGATAACTTTTTTCATAATATGTAATAGCACTTTAACCACAGAGTGTCATAAATGACAAAAAAACAAATGAACATCATCGCTGGTGTGTTATTACCGGCGGAATAGCTGGGTCAGAAATAATTACATATCCAAATATTACTGTTGAGTAGCCCAGCAATTCATCCGGTGTAATAATAACTTCTTCGCACGTGATGATACGCTTTTAAAACGTTATTTCACTTATCACAATGCTTTTACATAAGATCTCATAATATGATCATTCTATTGTTATTTTAATGTTAAAATATTGGGTGAGACTGAGCCGGAAATCTACTTTCTCAAAAATTTGCAGTGGGCATTGGCATTTTAATGAATATATTTAGTAAGCTTTGTTGTAAGAATATATAAAATCACGTTGTGGAATGGAATGAGGCATCTCTAAATGACCATTTGGTGATTATTTACTAGATTAAAATGTTGGAAATATATGCACCTATCTCAAAGTTAACTAATATAATTTTGAATGTTCGATTCTTTGTTTTTGTCCATTAAGTGTTAACTAATGAAAAACACAAAAGCTCTCTAAACTTGTTACAAATAATTTGTTCGGAAATAACCTTCGTGTAAAAATAATAGAGTTTTGAATATGGAATGCTATAATTATTTAGTTCTTGCGTACATCATTACTTATTTAGAAATGGATAAAAATAATATAGGCTTTGTATAGGTAAAACAATTTTGAAATCGGTTGAGTAATAACAATTATCTAAATCTATGTAATAGCAGTAGGTATTAGTATAGATTTCGATGTCTACAATAATTTGTGTAATGATATGAAAAAAGTGATCCAATTGCTAATCCAAAAACATACCTAATAAGTTCTCACAATGTCATATTAATGTATTCGATCAACGATTTTTTCGTAAGAGAGTTAAAAATAAGGATGTAACTATCTTATATATAAAATTCTCGTGTCACAATGTTAGTCTGCATACTCCTCCGAAACGGGTGGACCGATTCTCATGAAATTTTCTGTGCATATCGGGTAAGTCTGAGAATCGGCCAACATCTATTTTTCATATGTAAGTACCACGGGCGAAGCCGGGGCGGGCCGCTAGTGTATGTATATAATGTTAAGTTTAAAGTTTGCTACAACTTTAAAACTTAAAACTTAACTACATTGACAACAACAAATGGCTACATTGCAGCCATTTCTATAAGTTTACTTAAAGAACAAAGTAAAGAGCCATGTAATTTTAAACTCAAATATTTCAACAAATAAAAAGTTAACTGTTGTTTTTCTTAACTAAGATAATAATCAGTTAATGGTTTGGTATGTTTAATATTATTTTATGGCAACCTATAAAGTATTTTCTAAAGTTTATTTCAGAACACATGATTATGTTAGCCTTCTTATATTCTTGTTCAACACCCACTCGTGTGTAACTATTTAATAAAATCTACACCAATTATTATTAATAATAATGCGATCGGAATACGTACGATACGGGTAAACTATAGAGCCTGGCTGAAAGCTTTTGTTTACTTAATGCTATAGTTCAAAATGCAAGACAGGCATTATGGCCGTAAAGTAAACCATAAAAAATAGTCATAGGTCGCGACAAAAAAAACAATCTACGCATATTGAATTACTTTATAAATCTGATACACACTTTCGCTCTCAACAGAATCGGACGTACGTATTGTATGACTTGCTACACCTTTCCGTTGAGTATGTAGTCTTGTATTTAACTAACCAGCGAGTGATACGCGAGACCATTTAGGTACCAAACGGACAGACGGTTGAACGGTTTTCGCGTGTACAAGTACCTAAGTAAATCTTTCTTGTATTTACATTAATTACAAATTAAGTACAATTACAGATTTATAGTTATTACTATAATACAAAGTTTAATTGAAATGTAAATAAGAATACATGAGTCCTCCATTTATTAATTGAAGATAAATTAAATCTGAATAATTAATAATTTGTCGGTACATACAAAACTTTCCAACATAGGAATAATTATCGAAGGTAGTGAAGAGTAAAGTAAGAGTTTAACCATTGGCCTGTTTCAATTATAGTTCCATTGTGTGGAGGTTGTGGGGCATGCAGAGTGCAACATAGCGCAGTGGAGACGGTTGTGAAAATAGAGATGACTGAAACGTTTTCTTCCGAGTTACAGTACTGTGTTTGAAGCTTTCGTGCTCTGTGGAATCTGGGAACTGAGAGTGAAGATTCATCATGTTGTTGTTCAAGGTAAAGATAAATAATTGTTGTGTATTTTACATTGAAAATGAAACCTTCGTTGTTAATAGTATATTATAGTTCAAAAGTGGTTTTGTGATCATCATAGCTTTTGCAAAAGTGGTTCTTTAACCATTTTTTTTAATTTACATGCCTATGCCCATGTAAGAGATTACTTATCCAATTTTTATATAATAATAATGTTAATTAAATACTTCATTTATTGATAATTAACATGCGTTAATTTAAGATTGACTGCACTATTGCAAATAGTTTTTATACTATGCATGTTTTCATGGCTAAAGCTCAAATTCAAAAAGTTCAGTGAGATGAGTTCAAGATTACAGAGATATCCTCTGTTTTATTTGCAAGTAATTATAGGAGAGACAGAAGTAAGACGAAAACATTATTCGTGACCATATTCCCGTTAATTTACTCATTTTAATTAAAAGAGCTTTTCGCTTTATATAAAGTTTTTCTTATTTATCATAATATTTTATAGTGGACCTTTCACATTATAAGCTCGTAACAGGAATAAGTAGGTAAATTACAGATAATTTAATGTCGAATAAAAAAAAAGTTTGTAGATATATTTTCTATTTGTATTTATATACCTGATACATAAAAACATGTGATTTTACATGTGGAAAAACATGAGAAACCATAAAACACCAAAATACCAGGTAAAAACGTGTTCAGATGCAAGTATTAAATGCCAGATAAGAATCCGCCTAAAAAGGTGCTATAGTGTCGGAAAAGGATATATAATTAATTAATCTGATAAACATACAGAATTAATTATAGTAAAGTAAACATAAATAAGAAAATAATTAAGTCCAAACCTTATTTTAAAATACGTGGAACTATTTTCCGCGATACTGTAATAAAAGATTTTCCACAGTACTCCTTTTTTTATAAAAAAGCCCATATGCTTAGTCCTCTCTATAAAATAATCTTAGTTTATTATATCTTTGGTGGAACAAACCCAAATTTACATTGCAAATTGTACATAAACGGTACATTCCGCTTTTAATTAGTTTTAAAATAGTTTAGTGATCGATTTCTTATTCATAGTTATTCGTCAGTGTCGTGTTGGTCTCGTTCTAATTTTGCACAGATGGCTTTACTTGCAAGTAAATTTTTATTTAAAACTAGCGGTCCGCCCCGGCTTCGCCCGTGGTACATATTTACGTTTTCTCTACATAAAAACCATCCTCGTACTTCGAGGAATATAATAAAAAAAGAATTATCGAAATCGGTTCAGCCGTTCTCGAGTTATGCGCTTACCAACACATTTTGCGATTCATTTTTAGGGTTCCGTAGCCAAAATGGCAAAAACGGAACCCTTATAGTTTCGTCATGTCCGTCTGTCCGTCTGTCCGTCTGTCCGTCTGTCACAGCCGATTTACTCGGAAACTATAAGTACTACAGTGATGAAATTTGATGGGAATATGTGTTGTATGAACCGCTACAAAAATATGACACTAAATAGTAAAAAAAAGAATTGGGGGTGGGGCCCCCCATACATGTAACTGAGGGATGAAATTTTTTTTTTCGATTTACATACCCGTGTGGGGTATCAATGGAAAGGTCTTTTAAAATGATATAAAGTTTTCTAAAAAACATTTTTCTTAAAGTGAACGGTTTTTGAGATATCAGCTCTCAAAGTCGTAAAAAGTATGTCCCCCCCCCCTCTATTTTTATAACTACGGGGTATAAAATTCTAAAAAAAATAGAGGTGATGCATGCTAATTAACTCTTTCAACGATTTTTGGTTTGATCAAAGTATCTCTTATAGTTTTTGAGATAGGTTGATTTAACTGTAATTTATTATATTTGCTGCTACGGAACCCTTTGTGCGCGAGCCCGACTCGCACTTGGCCGGTTTTTTTATATATAAGAAGATTTATGACACGTTAACGTGTTTATTATATCCTTAAAAGAGAGATGACGATGAAAATTTGGTCTAGTACATACTTTAAAAAGCCATCAATAAGATAAGTGTAATAAGGTATATACCTATAGCTTGAGGTCACTTTGGCATTATTTATATTGACATAAGTTAATATAAATAATAACCATAGAATAGATAGTTTTAAAATAAAAAGATAACAAATGTTCTCTACAATGATAGAGAAAATATATCTAATTTAATCATGTTAAATCACCGGCCGATTTAAAATAATGCCCGTTGAACCAATTGTAATATTGTTTCCAACCACACTATCATGCTGTGAAAAATAAAATAGTAATTTATTAATAATATACAAATCAATTGAACATTATTGAAACATTGGCTCGGTTTCTTGAAGCTGGGTCAAAGCCGAGATCATTCTAGAATTGCCGGATCACTAAACAATTTATATTCACTATTTAGGTAAAAGACGAGAATAATGTGGTCACTCATTGCATACCCTTTACGGATGATATTAAAACGTCGTTTACGCAGTTCGCTGCTTGCTTATTTGCATACTTATTACCCAGCGCTATATACGCTTTGTGGTACATTACCCTAGTAGATTTTTGTATGTCATGTTATACTTTTTTTTAAACAGTTTACTTAAAGGTTTTCTTTCGTTTTATCTTCTTGTAATATCGCTGGGTCAAATAACTTTGCAAACTTTTTTTAAAAGCGTAAAAGGTACAAAAGCGAAGGGCCCTATATGAGAGATTTTTATTAACTTTGAGTTGTAAATGCCAACAATTTTACAGTTACTTTAACTTTACATGATGTAATCGTATCTGCTTCACTCAACTACCTAAGAGATGTCCATATTTAGGCATCTCTTAAGTAGTTCGCTAAACAAAATCTGTTTTACTTCCTATAGAAATAACACTTATGTATAGTGCTTATTTATTGTTTATTTTCTCTATAGTGTACTACATATTATACGTCAGTACTTAAATGTGTAGGAAAGTCGAAATTGTATACGATGTTTCGTAAGTAGCGATTACCTTACCACACATATGGTGCGGTCCAGTTTAAAATACTCGGTTGTTATTATGCCCTGTCTGTCGAAATGTTCTTTTGACTGTTATCGAGTGCTGTTATATTATGCAATTTTAAAATCATAATTTGTACATTTTATAGAAAAGTGAGCGGTGGCTTTGTGATGACTTTTTATTGTGCTTAATTAACCGTTAGGTACAACATATGAATATTGCCATAGTTTATTGGTTCATTATGTTCATCCACATTTTGTTGTATTTTAAAAGATGTATTCGGCGTGCTAGTATTGCAATTATTAGACAGGCAGATGCTGAATCTTTAGCACATTAAGTTAAAGAGATATATTTTTTTTATTTAGTCATTTTAGCCAACTATTAACAAATAATTTAATTTTATTGTATCATTGGATTTCAGACAATATGAATATAATTTACATATATCCAAATTACAAATCGACAAAGCATTATAATTTTTATGGTTCCTAAAAAATGGTTTTAACATATTTAAGCGCCGTTTATTAGCATAATATTCTACTAAACGCGGGTGTATCAACAGTGGGTGAAATAAAACAATGAATTGAGAAACAATTTGGGATTGCACTACTATAAGTTGCGAAGGTGGAAATCACAATTCTTACCAATGACATTTTTTTAAAGATTCATATTTCATATTCAAGAATGCAAGTCATTTGGAATGCTTTTGTGTTGACATTGAGCTATATTCACAGGCATCTAAATAATTTTAATAATGGCTTGTAATTTATTTCACCACGTGTTACAGTTTCTTTACAAATTTTAATGACACTTCTCTGTATTGCAAGTTCAGGAGGTTTAGTTTAAATTTTATTTGTGTTAGAATTATACTAAAATTATTTTAATAACACTAAGAATTATATATACATTCTATTTAAGGGTAATTTTCAAATGAGTATCATTATTTGTGTTTACTGCGACATACTACATTAAACTGAGCGGAAATAATTATTTTAATAAGGATTAAGAAAGGCGTACACTTTCGCGAAAAGATAATGTTTTGGTATTATATCTACCTGTTGAATAGATTGTCTGTTGAAGAACTGTAAATATTTTTTCATGAAACAAAAAAAAGGAAACCTTCTGAACAAAACCGTGGTAATTATCTTAAAATACAAACTTATAATTCCTGGGTTAAACTACGGCAACGAGCAAGCGGACTTTCAATAGCCGCGTCCAGACCGACCGAGCGCGGCTCGCGAGTCCCGCTCGCGAGCCAATAGTTCGGCCGGTGTGGACGGCCGCGGCGCTCGGGCTTCCTCGGGCACACGTTGGCTCGGCCGAGCGCCGCTCAGCCCCGAGCCATGCGTTGTCGGTTTTTGGCGATGCTCAAAGGCGGCTCAGTCTGAGCTGCTCGCCCGGTGTGGACGGACGTAACGACGCTCGCGAGCCAGAATCAAAAATGGATAAAGAAGACAGTATTCGCTTAATACAACTTTACGGAAGCTTCAAAATGTTATGGGATTCGAAAGATCCAGATCATTTAAATAAAAATTTCGGTTTTGGTACAATTTTTTAATCCAGTTTTCGTTTCTTTTTTCTTTTTTTTATGATATATCCAGACAACACAAGCGCCGCAGCATCTAATAATACGTGGTTTTCCATCGTTATACGGAGAGAAACTGAATGCTCAAACCGGCTCACCTTGGCTCACGAGCGCGGCTCGGAACTTTACACAATTAGCTCGGGTGCCACGGCTCGCGAGCAGGAAGTCTGAGCGCGGCTCCCGAGCCGCGCTCAGCCGGTCTGGACGCGGCTAATGAATTAAATAGTTCAGACAATTTCTCAAGTGCGTGATAATATAATCTTCATATTTCTTCTTAATAATCGTATCTAATCACTCGAATTCGTGATCACCTTTTAACCGCGTTAATAATTTAGATGAACGTTTATAATTTTAATTGACGTAATTTCAAGTAGTCGGATCTCATCCGACAAATTGATGGAAAAAGGTGAATATTTTGTTGGATCGATTGTTATTTCTTAATCAAATGTGAATGTTTTTACTGTTCTGTGGAATGTAGATATGAAAGGTCAATTATTATTGATTGTTAATTTATAAATAATAATGGCAATGTTACATAATACAATCCATTAATATCAAATTAAATATTAAAAAATAATTTGTTTAGATTTTTATTTGCTATTTAATATAAATTAAAAATCGATCTGTCATAACAGTAGTAACAAAATGCTGTAGGTTGAGGTAAAGTCATTGAGGGCTTTTGAATAAAACTGTAGGTAGTGAAATAAAATTCGTACACAGTTGTGAGGAAGTTTCTTTTATTTATTGTATGATGAGAACTAAATCTACATATTAAAATATAACGTAACAAAAAACAAAAGGCCATTACATTTTAAAAATTTTTAGGTTAAAATTTACACATCAATGTTCTTCGTGAGTCATAATTTTGAAACCGTCATTCATATAGGCAGATTCTATCATCTTGTAATTTAGAAGTACCATCAAGAATGCAGTTAGATAATCACGCGAAATAAGAGTAAAAGCTAGCACGTTCCCTTTTAAAAGCGCCTCCGCCGTTAACCGGTTTCATAATAGGCTAGTGCATTTTTTACCGCTCACCTGTTTCTTAAATGCGTGCTCAATGTGGGCACACCTTAGCCATTCTTGATTAGTGCAGTGACCACAACCGGACATCCACCTCAACACTAATAACAACATTTCTTTTACTTACAGGTAGCTACGGCGGCTTTACTGGTGTTAGCAGTTTCTGCTGAAAAGAAGATAGAACTTCAAGATATTGAAGAGGATAACTTGAAAAGTGAACGAGAAAAAGACTATGGACCGGCTGAACCTCGCTCAGAAGGGCCAAGCGGCGGTACTGCCCCTGGTTCAGTACCGTTAGAATACCTAAAAAATAATTTCATACGATATTACGATGCTCCTTCAGGCACAACACAACAACCGCGATACGTCCAACAGTATGCGGTTACAGAATCTCCAGAAGGTCCACAAACTGGCCCCAAGCCACAATATGAACAAGCGCCTCAGCAGACGTATGGGTATTTGTCAAATGTTCCAATGCAAATTTACCTAGTACCTCAGTACTACAACGAGCCAGTGCAAGAATCAGCTAATACGCAACATGGAGTGCAATATACAGCTCCGCCTGCGCCTCAAGTTTCAAGCTACCCAAGTGCTCCGGAAAATGTGCAACAACATCCCAGCTATAACATAGCACCAACATACGGCGTCCCAGCAGGGAATAGATTTATCCAACCATACACGACACCAGTGGCATATATTGGCTACGCGCAGCCTACATTAGCTCCACCTCAACCCAGTGTTACTCCTGTTATTGCTTATCAAACGCCCGTAGTCAACTTTCCGACTGCTTTAACTGCTCCACCGTTAAAAAATTATCAACATAATATTCAATATGAATCAAACACAATTGCGGACCACAGTGCTGGAATACACGGACAAAAGTATACACAGCAACCTCAAATATTGTATAATTCACAACAAGAGTTTCCAAGATATTACAATTCTAGAGCACCAGTTGGAGATGATTATCGCTCTAATCCTATTGAATTGCCTCATCCGAGTCCGCTTTTGTTGAAACCTTCACCGCCACACTTATCGCATATACCGAAAGCTTTGCCAATCTACCGACCTTTATCGAAGCCTATCTATGCGAGTGGAAATGCTTTAATTTCCAATACTTTCACTCCTAAGCCCAGTGAAGCGTACGGAGTTCCTTATAAAAGGAGGCCGAACTCATTACTAGATTCGTACATACCTTCGAGTGTACAACTTGAGTATTTGAAAAGAGGATATACGAGGGATCCCCCATCGACATATGAAGCATTATCTAGTGGCCGTAATTTCCCACCTGTATTTCCGGTACCAAGATATTATGAACGAGGATTTTTACCGAATCAAATGTATCAGACTGCGGCTGGCGGTGTCACATTTGGCCACCATAAAAGAGCTCCGAAATTGTTAAAGTAATTAAACACATATATTGTAAAGTATTTATTATAATTTTAGGTATAGCTTTAAATAATAAACTAAGAACAATTAGTCACATGTATGTTGTAGTATATTCTGTAAATATTTGTTGAGATTATATGTTTTATTAAATTATATTATTATGAGAATATTTACTTAATATGTAATCGTAGAAATTATGTAAAATTAATTCGGTCAGTATTGTTTTGTTATATTAATGTTGTTGCTATCAATATATAATTATGATGGTTATGTCGATGTTTTATGCTTAAATTTATTTCATTCAAATGATATTTTTCACAATTTCCTATCCACATCCTTATTCCTTTATTGTAGATCTTGAATTAAGAAAGAAAAATAAACAAATTATTTATAACAATTCCCTCTTATACTATAACTTTTATGCGCCGATCATCTACAGTATTATATATAAAAGCTAAAGTATAAGTATTAAAAGTTAAAGTGATAAAGCTGTATAGGAAAATACATACCTATTATCCAATCTCCATTGTAGGTGTGATTATAATGTTTAGATTTCTATGGTTATAATATTCAGTTCCCATTAAAAACGTTTAGAATTACCTAAACCGTCCGTAAAAAGAAAGTCATAGAAAAAAAAAAATATATTTAACGATAAATCATTCAAAAGTTTTGGTTTGGTTAACCGTTAAAGAATATCTCTCGTAGTACTGTATTGAAATACGAGCTTTTACACGAGGCGTCGCTGGCGTGATATCCGGGTTGAAGTATCCCATGTGCTAATCCAGACTATAATCTATCTCTGTACCAAATTCCATACAGATTTGACCAACTGATTTTGCGCGAGAGCGTAACAAAAATACATTCGCACATTCTTAAACCTTCGTGTTTGTATTATTAGTAAGATATTGGTGCGAATGCAATGGTTTTCAACATTTCAGTTTTGTTGAACTTATAAAATTTCTAATTGTTATTAATGTACCAATTCTCTGTTCTGATTGTTATTAATCTACCAATTCAAATATTCTATTCAACTAAATAAAAAGCCTAATCAAATTAAATAAGAAGTAGATTATTTTATCGTATATTTTTCTACATGTGCTATGCGATTATATGAAAAAAATGTAATGTTAATATATTTTATACTCTACATAACTTTCTACTCTACTATAACATTTTAATTACATATAAGCAGTAAATGGAAAAAATATGGCTCAATACAAAACAAACACAGAGATTAAGATAAAAGCTCATGACAGTTAGGTAATCTTTTTAATAAAAATGCTTTTGTCTTTTTAAACAATAAAAAGAGTGAAATTAGCGTTGCTTTAAAGATTTTACGTTTATTATTTAATTGGAAAAAATTTTTTTCGGTAAATAAATACTTTTATTTTATTTATTTATTTTACACTTTTATTATACATTTGATAAAAAGGAAAATAAAATAACATTAATTAGCTTTATGTATAATGGGCCTTATTATTTTAGAGTGATCTCTACCCTTAGGTAAAGGATAAGTGTAGGGAGGCATCAAAATCTTAATTGTATAATAAAATGAACACTAAACAATGCTAAATAACAATAACTGTTTTTAAATGAAACAGAAAATAATATAATTGTTGGACATAGAGCAATTTTAAAGCAAAATAATTATAATTCATGTAATTTTTTATTTTAATACTCAAACCTGAACTTTATTAATTCAATTAGACTATAGAGTCTATAGCTTATTTATCATTAGAACACCGAATGAAACTATTTACCACCAGCTAGAAAAGCAGTTGTTACAAAGAAGAGGCGCCAAAACGACTACATTCCATGGATGACCATTCTCCATACATTAATTAATACTATAGTAAGCTTTCTGAAAAAAGCATTATTAAACTTTTTAATACTATGAGAAATTTTACAGTAAAAGCCTTTACCACGAATTTAGATTGCAATGCATGAAATCATAAAACATTATTATATTAACCCGCGTAACATGTATTTCTTCTTTATCTCTTACCTTGGGCAGCCTGGAAGAGATCGCTAGTAAGCGATAAGGCCGCCTAATGTACCTACCATATTAATCGTCTTTGTATAATTGTAAATATTACTTGGTGTGGTATATTAAATTGTTAAATAAATAAATATTATAAAATTTTACGCCTTTACTACTATATCGTGTCACAATATCACTAACATGATTGCTATCTTGAAATTGTAGGCGTATTAAATATGATTCTTAATTTAACAGATTTTACAAATTATTTTTAGGATAAATATCACAATTATAGATATCATGTATGAGTGTAGTTGGATTTTTTTGCATATTATACTATTAATTGAGACGTAGAATTTGAGAAAGTAGGTGCAGCGCCATCTATTATATTTCTTCTGCACAAGTTTTGCACATCACAAATCTACCAAGCATATAATTACCAAGTCCGTAAGTTTTTACTTTCAATTTTCTTCGATCAGCCATTCATTTCTCGTCAGGTGAAGCAGAGAATTGCTAACAGATGTCACTGTTTACAAAATTCTTCAACCTCATATTTTTGGTTAAAATTGTTTGCGCAACAGTTGATCAACTATGTTGCTGCCCCTCCTCGAGCGAGAACATTTCAACAACTTTGCAATAACTATCAGCAAAATATTAACAGCAATTCCTCAACACGTGGATTTAGTTTTCAATGAAATAAATGATTGAAGAAGAAGGCTTTAGATGTCTTAATTTTTTTACAATTTCATATCATCAGGTTTGTTCATTAATTATGTATTTTTTGTAAAATACTTGTAGGTAAAAATTTAAACAAAAAGATATTTAAATACAAAAATACGTTACTAAGGAAAAGCATTTTCAAACAAGAATAAAAACACAAACAGTGTTGGCTCTTCGTTTACCAGACACATTTTCATGTTTATTACTGTTGCAATAGTAAATTGACATAGTGTTTTCGTAAAAAATATCATCTAATTTAAATATAATCTAATTTAATTTAATTCATTTTTTTTTTATAAGATGATATACATGAGGATAGTTGTAAAATATTTACGATGCAAATACGTTTTACAAGTTTGTGATAATAGTAGCAAGTGCTTAAAGTAAATTTGACTATGGTTGGAATGAAATAATTATATATAACACTTGACCTTAAGTTTTGCATCACGATAGTATATTGATTTTAAAACTATTGCAAATAATGTACATAGCGATGACCAGCAAATAGACACCAAAATTAGAATCTTTCTGTGGTAAGAAACCAAACACAAAATTTCATTATCTTGTGACAAATGAAACAAATGTGTGATTTTGACGCGTTGATTGATTACAAAAATAATAATTTCACTTTTCAAAGACAACAAACGTTGATTTTTTTTATGTTATATACATATAATAATACATATAGGTATTATGAATGTCTTCAACAGAACATTGAACTGCTACCTATTAGGGATTTTAGCTTACGATTAAGCGGGATCGTTGTCAAGCGCTTCCCTATAGTACAAATTACAATAAAACATAAAACTGACAAGATAGGCATTTGTATGAAATAAAATCGTCAAAATATTTGAATACCTTAATAAATTTCTAAAATAAAAAAAACTCAATGGCATTTACAGCTATAAAAATAAAAGAGATCCTTGAATTATTTAACATTAATTTTGAATGATAAAAATAACAAATTTAATTTCCTATTCAATTTTTAATTCGAAGTTATGTCATATTTTGCAACCATGTTGATCATATTAGATAACTTAAACATGTAATTTTCTCTTTTTCCACTTAATTTACATTTTAAAGTTGCACGACTTCGCACAAACTATTAGTTCCTGTTCGGATATGTCTATAAAAACATTTATAGTAAATTATTTAATTAAATTCTTACTACTTCTTTCTACATTTTAGTAATCGATGAAAGTTTAAATTACTATACAATAGCTAAGACTTGGGATGTAATCATCAACAGAATGCTTTATGGTATTTCTCACTACTGTTGTTTTATTGTATTGCGTAAAATATTGTTTTTAATTCCACACACGTGCGATAGAAATCTTTTTATTAACTGACTCAATTACATTCAAACAAAATAGCAGTAATACAATCGACAGTTTGTTAATGACGCCATCATTCATCATCATCAAATAAACGATTGAAACAACTAGAGCACCCGATTACGAATAATTCTCATACAATTACATAACCGCACGGTCAGTTAACGTGACGATTTAGTGAGATCTTAAGAGCAAAGCTCATTAATAATGCAAAGAAAACATCTCCTCGGTTATTACACCCGAATTCATGCATGCTAAGCGATGGTTCTTTTGTGAGTAAAAGTGAAAACTGAGCGCGCGTCATTGTTCTGATTGAAGTCTGTTGCCTAGGTGTATGGAGATTAGTCTGCTAAAGTCAATACCACATAAATGTTGTAAATATATGCTGTGTTTATATTGAGCATGGAAAAAGAGTTGCACTTACTACATAAATCACTTCTATTTATTGATAAAATTATTTAATACACCAACTATGATAATCAAAACGTTTATGTAAAATTGCATATATGTACCTTGTAAATGTACAATATTATTGAAACACTTTTGATTATTGGCTAGAATAAATTTTTATAAATATTATTGAGGGAAAACCTTCTGGTTTTGAATATGATGATTATTATGACATACTAAAAAATTTGCAGATATTCAACACATAACATTGATATTAATTAATTTCACTTTTCTAAGAATGTCACGTTTAAAAATATACTCCTATATAATTTAAATAACATCATCTTTATAATTGATGCACTCAGAGCCAGGTTTCTGGCACATTGGAATTCGTAATATTCCACGTGTTTGATACATGATTTAGTAATATGTTGTGTAACAATTATAGATATTCATTAATTACTTATGATGATGTGTTGATTGTATAATGTGTTCAATGTAATGAGGCTATTACAACGAGACCACCAGAGGCTAATCTATGGTTATTTCGTACTGAGTGCTTTGGCTATATATTATGTGTAAAGAATTAAACGTCAACATGTATTTATTTAATTAACCATTTATGGTAGCACACCATTTAAAATTACAGTACACAGTACATGTACAATAACATGTAAAATCATTTATATAAAAAGCTAAGAGATTATTTTCATTATAATTTGTTATTAAATATTTAAAATAATTTCAATGTTTTATATTTTTTGATAAAGCATTGATGTAATAATTTATTATTTGATGAATAAGATTTTATTATTTTTTTATAATATTTAGATAACTCAAATGCTTTTGATGGCTTATACATTTATTTTAAATACAATGTTTTCTTCTACATTTCTTGTTCTAGAATCGTCAGAGGAGATTTCCGGTTTGCAAAAAATATATAGCTTTCGTAATGCCATAATATCTTGACAATGGCAATGAAATAAAAGATTCCAATATTATTAATAAACTGCATTGTATTTCTGCGAAACGAATTAGTAAAATGTTTCTATTTGACATTTGCATGTTCATTGACCTCTTGATTGATGTGTTTGTAAAGGTTTGGCATTCAATAAAACTTTATAAATCTAGCTGTGCTCCGTGGTTTCACCCGCGTGGTTCCGCTCCTGTTGATCTTAACATGATCATATATAGCCTTCCTCGATAAATGGGCAATCTAACACCGAAAGAATTTTTCAAATCTGGCCAGAAATTCCTGAGATTAGCGCGTTCAAACAAACAAACAAACTCTTCAGCTTTATAGTATTAAGTATAAATAATATAAAGTAGTAAATGGCCAACAAATAAATAAATCGTTTATTTGCAAGTAAACATGGTATACATACAAAATGTATTTCACCGTTAGTTTCTATATTAATTGAGGAATTAAACTTTTTGATCAGAATAATCCAATATAATTAGTAGAATGCTATGCTATGTAAACATAATATATAACAAGTGATCTGTTCTCAATACATAGGTAATAATATTGCATGATAGTCCATAAATTTCAATATTTTACACATATGTGTTTCTGTACATAATCTGTGCATACAAAATGTTCGGGTTAGTAGGTCGGTAGAAACTGTCAAATATGTTGAGTAGCAAGGTAGCTGCAGTATTGCAATGTTAATGTTAAAAGTGTAAAAAACAGTTAAAAATGTATTTGTACAATATATTTAATTAACTGGATAGCATTACGCAAAAAATAACTCAAACAGAAATCGTATATAATATACATCAATTATAATTAATTAATTAACATTTGATTAAAAATGCGTTTTTTTAATTTTGATACACCGAATGCTATAAAAACGGTCTATTATGTAAGGAGAAAAATAGTGAAAATACATACAAACAAAATTAACTTATGTTATCAAATCGAACGCTAAATGCGTTGATGTCTTTTATAGGTAAATAATAATACATTTAAATTTCATATTTTATAAGACGTAATAATATTACGTGTTTCATAATATTTTTCATAAGCTTATGTACCTTCTTCCTGGAATAGCTTTTAACTAGTGACATTCTATTAAAACATTAAAATTAGCAATGCATAATTTAATTCTAAATTTATGTTTATGTATATTGATTTGAAACTATTATATTAGTTGTACATATAAAAGAAAATGTGTGTGTATATTCGTTCCAATCTTTACACTATCCCTTTAAATAAGTACTCTTTGTAATTTGGTAATTATATAATAACATGATTAAAATACTCATTTTAAACATAAACACCAATACAAATAAACTATTTGAAAATATGATATGTATTTAAAATTAAACAATACTTTAATAATTAAAGTTTGAGAGCTTTTCTTCAAACAAAAACCGGTCTTTATTGGTTTTGTTTCCGCCTTTGTGTGGGTAAAAGAAATTAATTGTAAATGTTGTTATACAAGTATCACGATTGCGGTAAGAAAAAACACTCTTTCCGCCAATAAGAATATTTCCTGTTTCTTCATAATTGCTTTATTAGTTAAGTTGCTAATGTAATTCTACTGAAGCTGTGCTTTATGACTCTAATGTTAGATTCACGCAGTCGAGGGTGACGGGCTAGATAGTAGTAAAGTTCCGTGTCCCCTAGTGAGGTAAGGGGCAAATGTGTACATACATCTGTTTCACTGATCGATTTTCTTTAGGGACAAGTAGGTGATCAGCCTTCAGTGTCCTGCCCGACCAAGACATTTTTTTCTCTTCCCTCGGTCAACGCTCACGCATAAACCACTGTACCAAGGAGGCGGACGAGCTAGGTGCTTTATTAAACATAACCCAGTTTTAGAAATACTAGCTACTTGTCTCTGTTACACCCGGTTTGATCCGGAATTTGAACAAAAAAAGAAAATCAGCCCATGATACTTTTTATTTATTATTTTTTTAATTGACAAAGTTTACTTGTTTATAAAATGAGTACTTATAGACATAGATATTCAATCGTGGTTAATTAAAATAATTTTTTTTATATCTGTAGTAAATTGTTGTGTTAATTAGATAATAATATTCTCAGGCAGTTTTTAATAGTATGTTTGACAAAGTATACACTATACAATTAATTGATATTTCTTAACTCACGTCTCGTAATGAACCTTGGTTATTATATGAGTGTTACTTAGCACTAGGTGAATAATACCTTTCAAAAAATTTAACATAATTATAAATTCATCGAGGGTTGTGTAAATAACGAATAATTACGAACTTCGCAAATGATGAAACATTACAAAATTACATAAAACTGAAAAATACCTCTTTTATAATTCAATTATGAAAGTTACTTAGCATATTGCGTCTGAATTATGTACGTGATAGACAGCTCAGTCACGATTCTAGCCATTATAAGTATTGAAAATACATCAAAATATTATATAAATGTCAACAATTCTTTATATTATGGAAACGATACGTCTCCTACAATTAATTGAATTTTAATAAATATGTATAACAAATTCGTCGTGTGCGAATATTTTTAAACCATATACCTATATCCAGAATTACTGTTACAGTACTTCCTAGTACAAAAACAGAAGGAATTCACTAGATATAACTTGCCCATTTTTAGCGTATATTGCACGCTCTGAAAATTATATTACGATTAGGCATGAATGCCTTGTTGATCTAGTGGTTTGTATGTTCGACACATAGATATAAAATATTAGATAAGCAGAAAAATTAATTAACATCTAAAATTTAAGCAATTAGAGGTGTTACTTTACAATGAAAAGAAAATACTGTGTAGGATTTCTAATGGTCATGGCTAAATTTTAAAAAATTTCCACGACTTCGTCATTGGAGTGGCTCAAGCAACACAGTGGAGTTTAGTCGTTAGTCCATTGTTATAGTGCAAGTACCATATAATCCAGGACCCAAAGGCCTTAATTTTTAAACATTTTTCTCCACGTATAAAATAAGGCGTGACTTTGTCTCTGTTGCAACGAAGTCTGATTAAAATGGAATAGAAGAGGAACGTGCGATCATGTGTACTAGGCTGTCTAGCGTTTTTTGTAAGAGAATTAAGAAGATGGAAATTAAAAATGCTCAAAAATTACAATAGAATAGTATGTTATTTTTATGTACAGTTAATTTTTACAAAATGACATTGACACATTCTTATATCTTTACTTGTTTGAACAGCATGAGAAGAAACATTTATTTTGATTTACAACAGTGTCAAATGTCAGTTAAATAAAAATATTATAAATTCTAACATTTGCAACGATTGTAATTTAAAATTATTACAACGATTTGATTATGACAACCGTCATAAAACATTAGCGAATATTCAAATTTAGATGACTTGCGTTATGAATATATTTTCTCATACTTAATCAACTAGTTTATATTGTACTATTGAAAAATAATCTTATTAAACCGTGAGAGTTCCATATCTACCTATAGAGCAAGTGTGGGAAATAAGAATGCCATCCGGCAAGCGAGCAGGAAGTATTTTGCAATCAGTGTCAAATGAGATAACCTTAAAATTAATAATCAAATAATATTATGTCAATGGATTCCTTATATACTATACTAGCTGTGCTCCGCTGTTTTACCCGCAGTGCTCCGCTCCTGTTGGTCTTAGCGAGATGATATATAGCCTATATTAGTCTTCATCGATAAATGGGCTATCTAACACCGAAAGAATTTTTCAAATCGGACAACAACAAACATACAAACTCTTCAGCTTTATAATATTGTATAGATAAGTATAGATTATGCATCGAAATACAATCATCTTTAAATCGTAATGTCATCTTTAATACTTAGATGCAATGCATAAAAAGAAATTCATAACCTCAGTAAAACAATATTAAAACGTTTCATTAAATACGATTTAACCAGCTGTGAAGTACCTATTTCTCAGATATTTATTTGTTAGAAAATATTTTTCTCAATCTAATGGGACAGATCACAGATTACCATACGCAATTTCTTCTTATAAAATTATTGATCATAAAGATAAGCAGACTAGATTTGATCATTTTTATAAGTCAAGCAATACATTAATATTACGTTGACAAATTTATGTCAAATAGTGTAATCTACTGCAAGGTAATGGACTTTAACAAATTATACCACATCACGGGATCTACTATATCAATGCAAGCGTGATATTATCTCAAATTTTACAATTAATATAAAAAGTAACCAAAATATCTGATAAATTTAATAATTCACACAAGAGAAAGCTATCACAGTTCACGTAAAGCACGCCCAAATTAATACAAAAACATTAACAGCATTTTAGAAACCACAGTTATTCCGGCCAATTAATTTAAAATAAACGATTATACAACACTAATTCGGATGAAACAGTCTCTAGCATTGTAATAGTACATAATAGTGTAATTTTTGAAAGAAGACGCGGGAGGTTCCCATCTTTGTAGTTGTCTTAATAAGAGAATACGTGATGCAGATCTGTTTATCGAATGAACGTTTTTATCAATACTTTAACAATTACATAGAGTTATAGAAATGCCTTATTTAAGGGATCCTTTTTCGTTTAGAAATTCAAAATTTATTGAGGTATTGCTAGCGTTTAACTACTATTATGTATTCTGTGGTATTGCCAATGTGCATTACTACTATAAAACACAAAAAGTAACACATAATAATTATTGTTGTATTTAAACGGTACAGATAAATAATTAAAAAAAAACATTTAAAATGAGAATTCTCTCAATATGTTAGTTATTATAATATCTCGAATGATGTTTACCATTCAAAATTCTATTGTATCAGAATTTCATTTACACTTACTTATAAACACGATTACACATAATGTTCAACTTAATTTAAAATAGTTATACTTACTGCAAAATTTACACATTGGAATTATCTCATTACGAATAAATATTATTTTAGCAAATAAGTTTATAAATAGGCGAGATTCTTGTATTGGTTCATCTATGTCTATGCAAATAAATTGAAAGCGCCACAAGTCATGAGATGTTATACGTTCAACTAATAAGGGTGCGACATTTGATGTAGCTTCTTGGAAGTTAAAAATTGTAAGACATCACCATACTAAAGTAATAGATGAATGAGTAAATGTTATATATGTAAATAATTGGAAAAAACAGAATAAGGTAAGATTTTGTTAATATCATATTAAGGTTACATAAGATGAAATTGTACAGAGAAAATGAACATGAACTGTTTTTATTCAAGTTATAAAAATGAAATGTGTGCTAGATTGCGCTACGGTATTTATTTCTAAACAAAAAGCTAAAAATGTAATTACAAAATGAATTACCACATAATGCAACTGGTTGTGTCCTTCTTATTTTACCACAAATTGCATTAGCCTTCGCTCAAGGGCTGACTGTCCTGCCAAGTTCGAGTGAAAGTGTGCAATTACTTCTGTCGTACAAATTATAGTTCGCTTTACTATGAGCGTGCTTTCGGATAGCGCATCTTGTGAACTCTTCCGAGGTATAAAAGAACGTAACATAGTGATTCACGAACCCATTGCTTTACGTATTCGACCACTGGAACACGAAATCAGGTACGGTGATCTTGTATGCTAAAATAATGGAATCGATTTTGAGCTTTTTGTATACAGGATACAGCTTATTGTAGCATGCAGATGCATGGTGTGATAGTGTTGTGCGGTGCAGTGTAGTGATTCAAAGTTTGTTTTCTTTTGACAGAAGTGAAGCGGCTTTTATTATCCGGTAGCAACGATGCGGTGGATTACTTTGGTAATGTCTTTATTTTTTTTACAACTTTATACATTATAGAGAGAACAATGGAATTTAATTTTTTTTAAAGAATAGTTACTTTTTGTTCTAGATAATAAATACTGAAAGCTTTATAATACGATTAAATGTAGAGTAACTTTAATTTTAGAGTCATCAATGTAATAACTAAAGTGAAATTATAAAATCAAGTTTGTTTACATTTATTATTCATTTGTATTTTTACAGAGTGATATTTAATTTGGCTTTAATAGGTACAATACAAAAAATTATCCAAATTATTTCTAAAACTTATTTATCCACAAAGTACAAAATAGACTTCCTTTTAATTAATATCACTTGAACTTTTCAAAAAGGAAGGTCTTGTTTGTTTTAAGAATAAGGATTAGAATAAATCATTTGCGATTTATCTGACGGCTAGAGCAATTAAAACATAAACATCAATTTACTTTAGTACCTAACTAACGAGTTTATAACTTCGATTAATTATTATTAAGTAAACAATATATAGTTTTGTAATAAATTGAAAAAACTTTTAATTGTGTATTAACTTGTTACTGCTAAATAGTCATACGAATCAATCAATGTGAGAAATTATTTTCGGCTTCGAATAACGGTCTAAACGGTACGTTGACAATCAAAAAGCGGCCAGTTGCATCTCTCACCTACATTTTTGTATGCAATCTAGCTTCACTATAACTGATTCCGCGATTGAACTGTACAAGTGATATAAAGTAGCCTGTTTTGCTTCCGATACATGTTTATTGGAACTACTGTATATGATAATAGCACATACATACGTTATATTTTTTAAACTCTAACATTCATGTTGTGCGCACTAAGTGTGCGCAAATTTATTTACTAGGTACTGTCAAAGTATATCTTTGAAGATTGTAAAAACATTTTTGTGGAGTTTTTCCTATGATTTCATAACATAAAAAGATATACTTACATAACAAAATATATAATATAAAATATATATATATTATATATTTTGTTATAAAAGTACCTACTAATACTAAGTACTATTCTACAAACTGATATTCGGGGTCCATTTCATATAATACAAATAATAAAATGAATATTTTTAATCATACATTCATTTATTATATATTAATTAAGCTCTTACTATGCCCGGGATTACTAGTAATAAACAGAGATGTAGCTATCTATAGCTCTTTTGGGAAAATTTTCACAAGCGGTAGCTTAAGCGTAGCTTTTCATTTTATCTAAAACATGTAACCAAACTATAAATCGAATATAAACTCTCTATAATATTGGCGTAAATGAAAAAATATCTATTAACTAAACCTTATACATATTATGTATCGTTTCTTTTACTATTGAAAAATGAGAATGTATTTTGTCATGATCGCAAAACTATTTTTGTTTATACAGTACATTAAATTGAATGACTTATTATTTATACAAACAATTTATATTGTAGACTACAAGATATAGAGACTTAGAGGAAATAGTAATTATATTGAACTTTAATATTTGCAATTCAATTCGATTTGACATTTTATCTGTTTTGGTTCCAACGCAATCTTGTTTCACACTGACCCAGATAATAGTTTCTAAGTACGCGACATGAAAATAGTTATATTGCTTATTGTAAAGAAAATCTAATAGAGACTGTAGACTATTGTAGGATTCTTAATATATCCATCTCCATTATCTCTAAGTACAATTAGTTGATAATCTTATATATAAAAATGAATCGCAAAATGTGTTGGTAAGCGCATAACTCGAGAACGGCTGAACCGATTTCGATAATTCTTTTTTTATTATATTCCTTGAAGTACGAGGACGGTTCTTACGTAGAGAAAACGTAAATATGTACCACGGGCGAAGCCGGGGCGGACTGCTAGTCAAATTATAAAACTCACTATACGATTAGTGCGTCAATCAGTCAGTATCATCTCATATAGTGTTATTAATTAAAGCTTACTGACCCATGTACTTATACAATAAATTGTTGCAAAATTTATACCACATTGCACAGAAAAAATCACAATAGGCGTCATGTAATCAAATAATGTATAATAATAAATCTCCCGGCCTACATTTTTGGAAGAAAAATAATTATAGTATGTAATTATAATATTGCGTAACGAACAATGATGGGATATTAGTCTATTTTGAATGGAAGTGTTGATTGAGGTTGCAATTACTTAAACCAGACAATAGACATTTGTTTGGGCGAATTGCTTCATTGAATTCAATATAATATGTTGTACATCATTGTTATAACAATAAGTCATGTTATTTGATATCATTACATTTCAATTTGGCTCTCTTTTAACACAGGCTTTGCCTAGCCTGCTATTCTAATATTGTAAAATCAAAAGGTGCAATAAAGATTTTTTTTTATTTCTACTAAATGTGAGTGTTGCAAGTTTATAAATAGAATCGACGATGCTGCTAGAATTCTAATGATCGATAATATTTTACGAACTTTTTTTTTTAAATCTTGGATTTGTACTTTTACTCGTTTCCAAATCGATCGTAAATTCACAATGCATATATAATTTACAAGTGATTGAATTGTAGAGTTTTATTAAAGTTGACTTTTTACTTTCTTGTTTTTGTTTTGTTGTTGTTTTGTATGTATTGAACAGAAGGAAGTATTAATTTGAATACCTTAAAAAAAGGAATTGAATTAATTCGACGTTTGAAATAAATTCTTAGTGAGAAAAAAAGGCACGTGTGTTTGAAACCAATATTTATTGTTTTTATACATGTAAAAAGTTTGAGAAAAACGATTAACACAATATAGCATTTTGATTACAAAAAAATTATCTTTGTATTACTGGATTTAGGCTTTAAAAGTGTGAACTATCATGATTCATGAATTCCGTTCGATAAACTTGTACCGTCTCTTCCTATCTGAAAAACACGCATTAACCGCTGTCATCGCACCGATGCAGATGACCACTTGATCGTGGATAATGATAATGTTCTATGACATATCACTAGGATTACGGCAGGAAATATATTATTCAGTTGCAATCCCGTTGAATACTTTCTCTTTTATGTCGATTTATCGCGAAACTCACTTTCATCTCGCTTTACCAACACGTAATGTGCATCATTTGTGCATGTTTGGACGAATATCTTCGTTTATTTGAGATAATATCTAAATGCAAAGACTGTTCATTAAGTAAAGTTAGAAGAAAATGTTTTGTATATTAGAATGATGAGTTGCTAATTAACAGTAAGCTGAGTAGAGTAGTGCGCTGTAGGAAAAATGGAACTTGAGTCTTAGCTAGCTACTAGTTATTATTCTGTAGTCTTAGCCAAGAAGTAACGTAGTAATTTTTGTTTTATCACTTTGAAGACATAGTATGCTATTAGTATTTAAAAAGTTACAACTATTAAATGAAATTGAATTTGCCACAGACAATTCACATTTTAATTTTTTTGCAGAGAAATTTTATAATAACGATTAATAACAAATTGCAACGACATTGCACACTTTTACTTAAGTACTATCATTATTAATTCCTTTAGTATTTTGTTCAGTGTATTTTTCCTGTTTAATTTGAACCCTGCCATATTACCATGCAACGTATAATGAAACTTTTTTAATTAGCTTTAACAAGTCGTATAAAAAACGGAAGAATGTATTATATAAATAGATATTATCCAATACGCAAAACGTATTATATCATGCGCTGTATGAATTAATTTAAATTTTAATTATGTGAGTGAATTAATAAGTTAGAAAAGCACAGGGCACGCCGCGCCGGGTCGGTTGTATTCATAACTTGAGAAAATGATTACATAAACACATTTATAAATGAGGTTGTATGAGTGGGCAGAATTATTTATATCTACGTGAAAACAAATCGATCGTATAAATTAGGCATATTTTGTTTTAATTTTTATTAAAATACTACCGTAATGCTTGAATTAAAACGAATTATAATGTAATATTAGATATACTACGCATAGGATAAAAAAGACGTGTGGCACTCGGGGACTGCCGCGGTAAAGCTCTCTGTGGTAAAGCTATTGCATAGCATGCCTTCAAGCCACACTTCCGAGCCCGTTGGAGTGGGGAGCGTGAGGTTTTTTCGTTACGGAATTTCTCGATTCGGTCCCCGCGCTCAAGGCCCGCGATAGAAGCTATGCAATAGCTTAAAATTCATTTGTAATAAGCATCTACTAGGTATGTGCTTGACCTGATCTCTAAGAAGGTACCTACATTGTATAGTTTACATCACATAATATTGCTATTAATGTGGTTCAAAAAACAAACAGATGTAGGTAAAAAGGTCTCAAATGCTAAATAATTTTCACAAAGTAAATATTTTAAGTTTACTCTGCAGAGAAAATGAGTGATATTTACATTAAGTTATTTCCGATTTCTCAACCGATGGTCGTATTTGTGTTAGATAAAAAATTAAATGTCACTCTTTTTCTCAAGTTTTTTTATGAGGTAAATAAATAAAAAAAACGAATAAAACCCGCTTAAACTCATGAAATTAATGTACCTATTGTCTTTGATCCTTGATTAGTGTGCAAAGTTTGAATTAAACCTGTCCATTTAAAGTGGGTTAAAATCGATCGATCGAGTCGGTTACTTACAAATATATAGGTGAAACTAATAATAGCCTGTAACCTGTTAAAATCCATAGGTTTTTCGTTATTAATTGTGTCAAATTAAGATGAAATTAATTATGTTAACCATATTATATGTGAAATATGCCATGAATTGCAATTTTTTTTGTGGTTTTCCTCATTACCTATCTAAAATTGCGTCAGCTTAATTTTACGTCGGTATAACATTAGACGGTTGAGATGGCATTCTATAAACGTACCGCAGTATGTTGTAAACTCTGTCATATATTTAAATCCGTGTAATGTATTATGAGCTAACTCAACGTTACTTTTATTGCATAAATTGTGAAGCAACTAAAATTTCTCATCTTTAAGCCTACCGTATGACTTATTGCCAAGATTTACATTATATAAACTTATGTGTTTGTACACATTACAACAGAATGCCTGGAAGCTTTATTTATTTATCGGCAATATCAGATTTCAAGCAACTAAAGTATTTGCATAAAATGATATTACTTATACATAGACACGCAATACTAGGTACAATAACTATATTTTTATATTGTGTAATATCTGTTATCATAAAAAAAAATTAATAAACTACATAAATAATAATACTATTAGCAAACTAGAAGCAATAATTTTCTGTGAAAGAATTGAGTGGGATTTTTACTACGAAATATCCACTGTTTTGTGGGGATAAATGAAAAATTATTTTATAAAAAATAATAATAATAATTATTTTTCAATTTCAGATATTATGCTGCACGATGGTTGCTATAACAATTGCCGATCCGGAACCCAAGAAATACAAGCCAGGCGCAGTGGAAAAAGATAAAAAGACAGATGCACTCAGTGATGACGAAAGAAAATTTTTACGAGAAGTCGAAGAAAAGTTTGGAGTAAAGTCTGAAGTTCCCAGTGCGAAAAAGGGCGAAGTAGAAATTAAAGAAGATGAAGAAATAAAGAAGAGTGGTAATGATACGAAACCTGCAGAACAAAAATTGACTTTCCCCGCTGTTATTGCCATTGAAATAGTCAATGATACTGACTCTAAATATAAAGGAAAAAGAACAATTGATGCCAACCTAGGGTATGGTTATAAGACAAATAATGGATATACTTACAGTTATTTTGGTAAATCAGCGCAAGATAAAGGAAAGTTTATGATTTATCCTTATTCCCAAGAAGATATTCCTGGACATCAAACAATCTATAATTCTGACTACATGCAAGTTGGCAGCAAGTATCAAAAAACGACAACAAATGTAGAAATACAGCCATCGCAAGCTTATGAACTAGTGCCTGTTAAAGATGAGCATTCATCTTATGATTATAAGAAACCTGAGATTGAATTCAAGACTCCTTCCCCACCCGTATCACAAAAATCAAATGATGCACCTTCATCAACTTTGTACACTACATACAACGGCCAAGAATTCTCAGGCTTAAGTGCGCAGTTTCCTACTTTAATGCCGAATTACTTTGTTAACCCCTCGCAATTACTTACCAATCCCCAATATCAAAATGCAGGATTAACACAAGACGTAATAAGTTCACACCAGTCTCAGCTAGGTCAAAGAATAGTACCTGTATTAGTATTAAGAATACCAAGTTCTTCGATAAAGAATCCTTCAGCTGAGCTTTATGCAAATCTGCCAAATAACTATCCACTATCATCTTATCTTAATAATGTCAATTTACAACAGTTAGTTAATCAATATTTCAAAAAACATGGTTATTCCTTTGCTCCTCAAATCATGGCTTATCAAAATTCTCCAGTTGCTCAAACTGAGAGCGAGCCACAACATTACGCTAATCCATACGTTAAACCTTCATACACCCAGTCTGATTACTCAGGCGTACAGTATTCTGCTGTTAAACCGGTAATGGCTAGATATCCTTCAACAAATAACCAACCCAAATATTTTGTGCCACAGTCTCAATCTCTCTATCGTCAACCATCGCAACAACACTATGAGTACCAATATCAATACGTACCACAAATGGCTGGGCCGTCCCATCACTACGTTCAACCTCAATATCAACAGCCGGAACATGTACAGCAGTACCAAACCTTGCACACTACAGTTCAACAGAGTGAAAACGTTCCAGAATCATACAATGTTGAGTACAAGTCACAAGCGGCTAGCCAAGAAGCATTGCCAGCAAGCTATGATGCCGCTAGTGTAGAGCAACAAAGCAATATTCAGTCAGGTCAATCGTATTATTCCTCAGCCGATACAGAAGCGGCTCAGTACGAAGAAGAAAGAGAAAACGTAGGGTATTCCAAAGAGGCAGTACAGTCAAACTACGACCTAGCTAAAACAGTTCCAACTTCATATTCATCAAGTTCAACAAGTCAGAAAGATGCTGAAGTATCAGTCTACCCCTCACGTCTTATTCACACTGAGCAATATGAAGAAATCAGTGGGGGTAATCCAAGTCAAGATGTATATTCCTACCAATCGCAAGCCGCCGCAAGTCAGACACCAAAAGGATTTACGCTTTCCGAAAACTACCCAAGCAAAGATCATACAATAGCAACAGTGTTTCCATATCCATATAATGCTCCGCAGAAGCCGACACAAACCGTTCAAACTGTAAGCTATGTAACTCCTATGCCATCTGCAAAATATCAATCTCAATATAGAATCATGGTACCGCAAAGAGTATTCAAATCACCCTCGAGTGAAAAGGTATCTTATGTCAATTCGATGCATTATCTTCAAGCTGGACGTTATACTCAAGATCTAAATCCTGAAGAAGAATATTCAGTTAGTTCACAATACGTACCAGTAGCAAGCAAACCTTCATATTCTCGTAATTACCACTCTCTTCCGAAAAGAATGTCGAAACCAGACAACAAAATGGAATCATCTGTGAAAGTAGCAGTGAAAAAACAAAGCGAGAGAAGTGAAAAGAAGAAGTCGTCGTAAATTTAAAATTGTGGCAAAAATGAACTGTAAATATAGATGGTAATTAAATGTAGTCAGAGTAATGTCATATTTATACTTAAGAGTGAATTATTGTTAACGATAGTATAAGATAATAAAAAATGTTAAACTTACTTTTGGAAATAATCAGTTTGTAGTTAGTCAGAACTGACTCTATATAATTTAATTATTAGAAACTTTATAGATATCATTGTATTCGTAGTATATAGTGTACAGTGTACACATTCGACAAAGGTTTCTAAAGAAAGGCTTCACACTAAACATTTAAAAAAGTAAGGAAACTTTGGAAGAGTATTATTCAAATTTTATTGAAAATAATTAATTTATTTTACGTCAGTATAAATGACAACATCTGACTGTTAAAATGTGCAATATTTTAAAAATTACTTATAGATTAAATGAGACGTTAAATTGTTATTTTTAATAAAACGATATTTAAAATGTTTATAACTTTTTATTTTCCTATAACAAGGAGATTAACCTAATAGAAAAGTTCAATTATAATTGATTAATATGCAAATATAATTGTTCAATTATAATGTTCTTAAATGTCGATATTTAATTACTTAATTACCTAATGCATTGAAGCATTAAAATGTGAAACAGAAACTTTGATACAAATATATTGGATCAAACTGGCGTTCTAAGTGAATGGCTCATACAAATGAGTTTGACATTTTGAAAAGTAGGACTGTATTCGTTAATTTACATTTTACCTATATAAAGTCTGGCTTACCTTCATACATAACTAATACAGATTGCTATTTTCTGTTCTTTTAGAGTAAATATTCTGATGTCAAACAAATACCATATAATTTACCAGCTAATCAACTTAGTATTATGCAGTAATCTAATATACAAATATTATCTCTACTTGATGCTTCATATTTTCAATATTGTCCATTTAGGATTATAACAATGGTTTTGGACTCCCACTCTATATGAAGACCTCGAATCAAACTGATAATAATTAAATAAATTAATTATTAAATTAATATATAAACGTAGAGAAGTGAAAAATCTGTCTTTTTGATCCCATATTATTCTTCAATCAACGCACATATAATAATATAATTTCTCAAAGATTATTATAACCTATTAAAGGGACGGTGAAACAATATTTACTATTGTACTATTTTAAGAGCAGGCTATCTGTATTTAATTTTGTAAGACTTTGGTATGAAATACAGGAACTGTTTTCTACTTATTAGCGGTAAGAAAATCTTGTCAGAATATCGGATGATACTAAACCCAAACCAATCACGTGAGCTCATCAAAAGGAATATTCCTTTTAACAATTGTAGATGAATTTGAGATTGTAATGAGAACATTTCATAAAAAATAAGAATGTTTAATGGACTATTCATTTTCCTACCATAAAATAATTCAATAGAAATAAACAACTTAAAATTTTTAAATCTAGTAATAATGGTAAAGAGATCATAGAAAATGTATCTAAATGAGAGCGTATTTGATAGAGTTTGGCCTTCTTCTAAAGATCCTCTTAACCTCTGACCTCCATATATGAGACGGTCCAAACGTTTACATATTTGTCAAACTATGACAAGTAGTTAAGAAATTTTGATGCAAAAGATAACCGAAAATTCTTTTCTATTGGCCTCAAAAATAAGCATTTAATAAATCTACATCTCTATACGTTTAATTAATAATTTTGTGTTTAAATAGAGTCACAGATATAATGCAGATTAATATTTTATTTTTAGACACGATAGCAAAGCTGTTTATTTCTATGTATTATTTCGTAGTTACAATATATTTTTACCTACTATAGGAACTGTCCCTATGTTCTTGGTTTTTTCCGTTTCTGTCTAAGGTTTCTGTACATTTATTATTTTTTCACATAAATTCATCACATACTTGACACAAAAAATATCACAAGTTACTTTTAAAAAAGATAAGCTTAAACAAAAATATGTGTTGGTTGATGTGTAATAATTTAATTTTTAAATAAAAAAAATAATACAATTATAAATTATATTTATTGATACATTCAAACGCTATCGAATATTAAATTTGGTAAAAATATTACTTAACCTTCTATTTTTAAGTTAGCAATCATGAAGTTATAAAAAATATCTGTTAAAATTTGAAAAGGCTTGGAAACCTAAAGGTTTACCTCTATATGCAGTAGCTATAAATATAAACATCAAAATAAGTTGTTTTTGTACAAATAAAATTGTCCTTCTATCATAGTAACTACTGATATCAATTTTAATACAAAGAGATAAACAAAACTTAACATGTAGTAGTTAGTAAAAAATAAATATTTGATAAACCACTCAGATTCCTGCCTTATTACCTACCTAAATATATCTATTTATAGTTATACATTTCGGCTTCCTGAATCGAGTGTCACTAATGATAAGTTAGTCGCGCCCTTTCCTGATTCCGCAGAGCAATGCGGACCGGACGACCAGGAAGGAAATACGCGGGGAAAGTAAAACCTTACTTCTTTTGGATGTTGTCTAAAGCTTGGCCTAGGAAAGAATTGTTGCGTAAGTGTGGCATAAAGTTTTATAGACCAGTAGTAGTTAATCATGCTGTTTACATTTGTCCTTCCGGATTAATTGTATGATTTTTATGATAATAGTGAGAGAAATACAATTAGGGTTAAGAGAAATACATAAACTACATATAACGAATTGACCATGTACAAATAAAAAAGAAAAAAAACAGTAATTCTTAAGATTTTTAATGATTTTCACATGTTCTAGTTAAAAAAAAAACAGTATTAAATAACATTCATTAACTTAAAAATACAAGTGTAATGTTTTGTTATTAAATGTGTTTAATCTTAATTAATATTATCCAACAGCAGAAATACTTAAGATTAAAAAGCGTATCGTTTATTTTCATGACACACAATAAATCGTTTTAAATGTTTGTAATTAAACAATCTTACTGGTTTTCACACAATTCGCGTGCGTAAAACGAATAACAAATTATATACATATTATCTGTTCATGATCGAGATTACAGTGACAGAAATTATCTTTGTGAACAGAGAGACTGTGTATTTAAAACAATAAAGAATTGTATGAATAATTACACGTATTTTGTATAAATAAAAGAAATATCTAGAGAATACTCTTTGTGCAGTAATATTTCAAATATAGTGTTTGAAAGTAAAAAGCTAGATTGTGAATACTAAGAAATTAAACTGTATATTTTGCATGGGCTTTTTATTTTACTAGCATATATTTGAATATACTCTATATAAAAAAAAGAAAACCTTTAACTTTAGGAATCATATCTAATACTCACGGACACGTACTTTGCTAAGGGCTTCATTCTTCATTATAAATGCAAAGCAAACTATTCATTTATTAGGGCAGGTCTAGCTTTATTATTTTCAACGAACATGAAAAGCAATTTGTCTCTTTTTATTATTTATGATTCAAAAACGCCTTAGAATTATCGACAGCTTAAAACTCATAAACAAGACAAAACTGCGCTTATAGCTGTAGGCGTTATTTTGTAAACCGCACTTTAACGCCGAACTAAATTACTGAGGAAATAGCTTAGTGAAGAAATATTACGCTTATTATGTTCAATTGCGAAGCGAGAAAAATGATTATAGTTTTTATAAGACCCATTTTAAGTTAATTGATAAATTAGGTACCTAATTTTTTTAGCAATTTTAACAATTAATTAAGATTCGAATTCCTAAAAATAATAAAATCAACTAGACTCGAAAACGATATCATATTATTTTTATATCTATTTATGTAAAGAAATAAATCATGAGGAATGCTGCAAATAAATTAAATTATTTAAATACAGATCTGCAGCATACATCTCCTTATTAATATTGTAAAATGTAGTGAAAGTAAATATGTTTTAAAGACAGCATCATTATTTACTGAGTGCAGCAGAATTTATGTGGGAGCATTTAAGGAAGTGCACAAAGATGCGCAGGCACTCCTTTATTTTGTTACGGAGAAATCAAACATTTGTATTTGTAAAAGTATTTCAGTTCCTATAATTTCTATTACTTGGTAAAATGTTATAATTATAATAATATCGAAAACTATATCGTTTTTTTATTTGAAATTACTTATACATATGTGACTAATACCTACCTCTAAGCAAGTGTAAAAGTAAGCTAAAAATACTACTGTACTCTTTTACTTCCTCTTTAAATGCTGATTTAAGGACATAAACAAACGTATTATATTAATAAGGTTGACTAACCTTATAGAATCTTAGGATTTTTCACGGTTGATAACAATATAGTGGTGGTGTTGTTATTTCTTAAAATTCGATAATTTATTAAAAAAATTGCACCACTGTAGTTACCATAATGTACATTCAAATAATTTAAAGTGCATAGAGTCGTGCGTTACCACCTCTATCAATCTAAGGGCCCAGTTTGACTAGCCATCCTGCATTAGTGTGCAGTTACAATGCATGTGCATGATGCACCGCCTACACACACACACTGCCACGCTCCGCTACCCCCATATATAAACCTATCTCTAACTATCCTTGAACTTCATTTCATCACTGATCGACCATTGAAAACCACCCTTTAGTTGTAATATCTTAACTGCATTAGGTATTCTGGATTGTGTGTGTGTTTAAAATATGTGATTGGTTGTCAAGGAACTGTGATATTTTGTGTTAAAATTGTTACAAAATGAGAGCCGTATTGCAAACGGTAAGTTTTAATTATTTGTGATTCTTTACATACTTAATTCTTAAACATAACTATGATTTTTATGATTATAATAAACGTTGTCCTAAAAATAACTGAATCATTTGTCAAAATAATATTAATGTAACATTTTTATTAGTTAGAAAACATAATCAATCACTAAAATATGTAATTATTCAATTTAAACTCATTTAAACTTATAACGAGCTGATATACATCGATCTAGCCTCATAATACATTTATAACATGAATAATTTAAGAAGTGGTGTAATATCGTGTCAGAGGCCAATACTGGGTCAAAGAGTTAAATAAACAGAAGTCAGCAGTTTATGAAAGCACACATTTTAAAAGTTATAATACTTTTAAAAAATACTAAATAAGTGAAGCAATCCTCTAAGAAGGTGTATATTTAACGCGCTATTAACCGGTTAATTAAGAAATTATTAACTAAGGGTCTCACTAATTAAAATGAATATTTAGAGATATCGTAATCTTCAATTTAATCTAATATCATACAATTTTCTAAATAATAAAATTCTAAAGAATATTGTGATTTAATTCGAAGTACTCGCAAGTAATTTTATGGTCGAAAACAATATCCAAATCTAGTTTAAAAAGTACTTTATCACTGTTTTCGTAACTTCAAAATTCATGCTTAGAGTTCTCAAGTTAGATATTTTAATATTTTGTTTTTTCTCTGGTACTTACTGTCCAGATTAAAAAAAAAATAACCTATCTCGATAAACGCGCTTTTTAACACGTAATATGTACATTATAGAATGAACGCGGAAAAACAACACGAAGAAAATATTCTTTTAGATTTATTGCCTTTACATCATAATCGCAAGTCATTTGAGTCATCAGAACATAATATTCAAAAGTTGGCATACATTCTTGGGGACTTTCCGTCTATTTCAAATATGATGTATGGTTTATTTATTTTATAAACACGTAAGATTAAAATTTATTTAATAAACAATAAAAAAGACTCATATGTACAAATATTCAGTGAGAAACAGTCTCTACAAGTAATTAAAAATTAAAATCGTTGCTGTCAGTATCAGTATGCACTATAAATGTAATACATACCTAGTTATAGTAATTTTAATGATATTAGTCTTAGTGAATCATAATTTCATAACGTAAATATTATTTTAATAGTTATATTCGTATTATAAGGCGTATACCTATTGAAATATTTGAAGATCTGACAAATCTGGATAATGTTGATGAGTATTTAAAATTCTTAAAAAAATTATGTTGTAACTACAAATAATTTCAAAAGCTTTAATTTAATTTTTTAAAAGATTTAATAAAATCATACGATAGTCAAATTTACAATTTTCTAGGTTCTTAATTCAGTTTTTAGTTTAATTAGAGTATATGTAGACCCGAAACTTTAAACAAAATTAATTTATAATTCTTAGATTATTGGGTATTTTAATAAATATTTCCTGAATACATAAGTTTATTTCGAAGAGATACTGTGTTCGATATCTTGATCTTAAAAATGCTTAATCTGTAGATATTGAGAAACGTAGGTGGAGTCGGCCGAAACGGTATGTTATCAATAAACATTATATAGAGCAAACGCTCTAGGTACATATTAGTCTTTTAAATTTAAATAAAATTATTGTGTGGGTATAGAATTTATATGGCCATTTAATATTAAAACTATTTAATAAATGGACCCATATTTTTGCATAAATAATAAGCAATGTATAATTTTTAAAATCTAAAGTTAACGAAACGCTGAAAGCTTCGAAGTTCGAGTTGTGAAAGTAACAAAGTGCAATAAAATCGAAGGCATTTGTAAATTAAA
This sequence comes from Colias eurytheme, assembly GCF_061535395.1. Taxonomy (NCBI): domain Eukaryota; kingdom Metazoa; phylum Arthropoda; class Insecta; order Lepidoptera; family Pieridae; genus Colias; species Colias eurytheme. The sequence goes on along the minus strand of NC_142986.1, from coordinate 7,260,022 downwards.
AAAAACTGAATTAGGAATCAATGTCAAGTCTACTGGGAAAAATTTTCTCGAGTGCCAAATTCTTCCAAAGTAAAATATAATATGTATTTAACGTTTGACAAAATACTTGATATTCACATTCTACTATACATATGCAATCTAGATTTATGTACTACTAGGTTTCCGCCCGCGGCCTCGCTCGCGCAGTCAAAGAAAAATCCGCATAGTTCCCGTTCCCGTGGGATTTCCGGGATTGCGTAATTTTCCCGGGATAAAAAATAGCCTATGTCCTTTCTCGGGTATCAAAATATCTCCATACCAAATTTCATGAAAATTGGTTCACTAGTTTAGGCGTGATTGAGTAACAGACAGACAGAGTTACTTTCGCATTTATAATATTATAGTATGGATTAGTTCTACAACATTAATTAATAGGATAAATCAAATTCTACGCCACTTAAAAACACAAAAACTTAATTGCACTTAATACATAGGTATTTCCTCTGTTTTGTTAAACGTTACTACCGTATTGTTTGGATAACATTCATCACTTTTGTCGCCAAGGAACTGTCCATTGTTCATAAGGTATTTATTAATCAATTTAATCTCTTCCGTTGCCGGAATATAATGTATTCCACTTTCTATATAGTATTATATAATAAGACACATGGCCAAATTAGGTACGCCTTACGAATCAGGCACGGTATTAGTTTCGAAATTATAGTAATAAAGAGTATTTAGTGAACACATGATAAGGAACTCTCTATGGGAACGTTTTTATAATTTATGTAGGTATGTATTTTTAACCAAATATGCCGTTATTATTATGTGTATTTATTGTTGTTTTTTCCTTATACTACTCTTCTATTTAGATGTTTATATTACCGTATTGGATCAATTACGTATTCCAGAAGAGAAGACAAAACACAAACATGAAAACACGGATGTGAAAAATCTCCACACAAGATTGTATACAATGAATGAAATGAAACCGAATTCAGCAGATATGCTAATTGCATTGATCAAGTTTCGATTTCATATTAACAAAAAATAAACGACAAGACGTAACGTTAATTAAAAGGCAATTAGTAATAAGAACGACGTGGGATGCGAATCTGATTGAGTGCAATGTCTTCTCGTATGAAAGTTCGCGTGTCTGTTACGCTTTGGGTTTTGCGTGAGTTTAATGCCTTATGTAATTATTAAATACTTGGCTAAATTAACCTTGAGATGAATGGAATTAAGAGTATTCTTGTGTGTAATGGCATGTGAAACGTATCTATTCGGTTCATTGTTTTGGTTTATAGAGGTGATTAGTGCGCGACGTTTTTTCATTAATTATGGACGGTTTGTTTCCGTTTAAAAGACTTCCTAGTTCCCACTTTCTAAATTTATGAAGCCTTTTTATTTATTTAATTAGTCACTTACGTATTCCTATGAATGTACCTATTTTTTAATTATACCTAATACGTATTATCGTGTTATGGGTAGGCATTATAGGAATGTTGTAATCGTTATGATTATAGAAAAATTGACTTATTCGTTGAATTACTATTATTTTGAATTTTATTAATAACATAACTATATGTGTAATCTACATAATGATTAGCTTAATCTCTTTTAAACACTAAATAGTTTATATTGAATTATTTTCCTTACATTGTTCACTATTCATTAAATTCTACTCTGTAATATTTTATTATTTTATTATTTAGAGCACACAAACTAATTCAAATCCCGACTTCTATTTCAACTTTCAAGTTATAATTTAGTGCTGTTTAGTAAAATTACGAAAAACTGAGCAACATCACAACATAGCAGTCCATGTATTTCGTTATCAATTTATGTTTAAAGTAAACTAGGCTAAAGGTGCGTTTACACCACACCGCCATAACACTAATATTGTATTTCATTTTGATATTGGCTAATAGGAATGGATATGTCATGGACAGAGTGCTCTTTACTGAGGAAAATTTTCAACTTTTTAAATATATGGAATGCTATTAAAAATACTATTTGGCTCATCCACAAGAGTTGTAAATGAATAATTTTTAAATGTGACGAAAAGGAAAATCCTAGTGCAGATCTAATGTTTGGGAGAGCTATAAATGTAGAGTTTTAATAACATATTGTCGTTTAAGATACCTACTTACATTAAATTTAACTATGGTATAAGTCGTACTTGAGAATTAGAATAAGAATTATGAAATTTTCATTTATTTGTAAAAAAATATGTAACACCATACTTTAAATCATTAAATTCTTATGTCAAAATATGAGCATAACCATAACCACAGTTTAGTAAATAAGTAGTAGTAAGTTCATAACAATAAATTTGTTCAATTTTTAACAAAATTGCTCATAAGAATCGGTCTCGTTCAGAGAAAGCTTAAAATGAGTCGATAAATATTGATTGATAATATTATACTGTATAATTTTCTCGTTGCATCGTAGTTTTGTATATTACTGTTAATTTTATATTAAGCAATAGTATGTTAGTTTTAATAAATAGCTTCTTTTAAAAAAAATAAAAACTCTTGAGCAAAATACGAAAAAAAATAAAAGAAATTGAAGATAGGCACGACATATCTCGTAGTCAGGAAATAAAATGTGCATTTTGTAATTCAATCAGTTCGTCCATTATATTTTCAAAACTCAATTAATTACACCTTAATAATTATTTTTTTAACATTATAAACAAGTCAATAAAATAATATAAACATAACCACGATATAACCACCACCACCGCGCCGAAAATACGCTACGGTTCGAAATGAAGCGTCATAACTCATAACTGTATGTGAGCATATTATAACTTGACAAATAATTTCAGCTACATCAAATAAACACTGAAAGGGAGATAGATGTGCAATCAATTAGCTATTACGTCAAGTACTGTATGTACAATGTTATCGGAAACATCATAATTCCTCGTAAGGCACTAAACAGGTAGTCGATGCGACATTATACGCTTTCCCCAATGAATTCCTAGTGAAACTTCTTTAAAAGGCCACAACGTAAGGGCAGAGAAAATACATCCCACAGATCTTGTCGCGTGACCTTTGGCTTTGATTTAAATGTTTAATACCCTTCAATAGAATGTCAACACTTTCTAATATTATTATTAAACATAAGTTGTGTTACCTTGTAAGAATATATTATGTAAGGGGTTCCCAGTATGCGAGCTTTTGAAGGATATTTCGGCGTGTGATTAGTGATTTGTTTTCATTTATTCGATTTATTTTTGCTTTACAAACACAACTGTTTTATCCGTCCATTATATTTTATTATATTATACTATTAAATAATTAGTAGAGAGAATAAAGCTCTTCAAGATTTCTTCAAAGTGTAGGGGTTACATTCAGTGAAAGCATAAAGTTCAATAATATGTCCTAACTTTTTAATTAATTTAAAGAACCACTAAAAGTCATGATTTTTTTCTTTTCACTTAAATCATTCGAACAATTTTCTAAGTAATATAGCTAATTCATATAACGGAGATCAACAATAACGATAGAAGAGAGTAAAAATAACGATATACACGTTATTTTTACATCTTTACTTTTTATTTGAAATTAATGCTAGGAACAATTATTAAAAAAAACGTCTTATAACAAAGAGGAAAACATCGACATTCATGATATCGATACCTACCGTTGAAGTTTATGTAAAGCTTTGCGCGATTTTATTCGAAGTAGTAAATGCATTTACTCATTACCCATCTCAATTTCAACGTTGTTCTGTGGGAATTATCTTTTGCCCCTTAACCCCGGACAATCGCTTTGTATGCATAACGAATTGAAAGCTTCAAGCGAACCGTGGGCTAGAAAGTGTTTGTATCCTTAAATATTTTGCATCGACCGCCACTTAGTATGTTTTATACATTAATTGTAGATAAGATAGTTGATATATTAGGAATATTCACTCAATTAATATTTTTAGTTCATTGGAAATGCAAATCAAATTACTTATTTATTCATAATGTTATGTTTGCAGTTTGATGATCATTCTAGCAGTGTTCACAACAACATAAACTAACATAACATATACATTATACAAATCTCGTGTATGTCGGGCGATGTCGAGATGGTTTTTCAGTATTTTAACATCGCCATAACCTATCATAGTATTCTTTATCCCCTGATGTAAATGAGTAAGCAGACAAAAATAATATTAAATGAAAGTACACATCTTTTAAAAATATTATCTTTGACTTTCCTATCGACGCATAACCCAACCCAGGGCTACTATTGATATACAATTTATGTACTTACTAAGATTTAGATAGGTATCTGTATTTTTTAAATTTCTACCTCATCGTGTCTCAACTAAATTTTATACGATTATAAATAAATGCCCACCTACAATTTATTTCGTCAAATATATTGTTTTTCATTAGAAGGTATATGTAATATATTTTAATTTCGATTTGTTTTAAAGTATATAATTTATATACCATAGGCTATACGTATATAACACTAGCGGTCCGCCCCGGCTTCGCCTGTGGTACATATACATTAAAAGGTAGCCTATGTTCTTTCTCAGGGTCTAAAGATCACTGGTCAACAATGATTTTGTTGCCCTGGATGTGAAAGTGGTTTAGAATAATTTAATGCATATTATATATAAAACTATTAATGGTTTTGGTAGATTGGCTCTAGTTTTTTTTTAATCTTAATTTTCTTATTAGACTCTAAAACGCAGCATGAAATAGAAGGTATATTTGTTTAACATCATTTATTTACTACAAAGTTTTACTTATTGTTTTGTTTTAGTATTTAATTAATTCAAATGGATATACAAATAGAGAAAAATCATTAAAACTTATGAAATAGTACAAGGAAATAGATTTTATAAGCTTCTCTTCTTAGTTAAATTTAGGACAATAGTTTTGTTATGGACCATCAGTAATCTGCCATCATGTAACGATCCCATATACCCTGATACCTTTATTCCATAATTTTTACTTCTTTTTCGATGCGTTCTTCCTGTTTCTCACATAAATTTCGCAGATTTACTGGATATCTATCCAGGAGACTGTGGGCAAAGTGTAGCTTTATGCTCGTATTTGCTCATAAAATAATGAAGTTTTTTAACAACTGTTGTGCAATTACTTTATAATTTGGTGTTTTAAATTTACCTTAAATTAACCAATACTATATCTCTCCATAATTTACATTCAGCATCAGTTATAAAATTTTGTAAAATTTTCATCTTTTATCAATTTTCGACACGCCCGTCCTGTAGGGCCGTCGGGTATTCTTCTTATACTTCTAGATTCCCTCAAAGGCCTTAATTCTCATATTTATTAATTATTCCTAATGAATTTGCTTTGTCTAATTCTATTAATAAAAACATCAAGGGAATTTCGTATACCTATTTACTTTGCTGACCAAGTGCTACTGGGTTTCTTCAACTCAATACAAACTGAACATTGTTGTTCATAAAAATGATTTTTTTACAGAAACCATTTATTATTCTGATATTCTACAGTCAGTTTTATAAAATAGGGTTATGTCTGAGCGAATAAATGTGCAGAAAACGTAATTCACCAAAAAAATAAACACTTGTTAGTAACCCGTATTCTGAAGGGCCGTAAGAAAATTTAATATATGAAAATCCAAATTAAAAAAAAACTAGAGCCAATTAAATAATTTTAATGATTACATTCGCAAACTGGGTACTTGAAATATATAAATCTGTAGAAATATCCAGGGCAACAAAAAAAAATTGTTTTTTTGTTGAGCTGTGATTATCTGTGCCAAATTTCATCAAAATTGGTATAGTAGTTTATGCGTGAAAACCATACATACATACATACAAACCTTTCCTCTTTATAATATAGATAGAGCAATAACATAAAATATATACGCAGCATATTTTTAAGTAAATCTTTAATTATTCATGCGCAATTTTTTATTTACTTATAATATATTAACCATTTAAAAAATATATAGATATTGTTTCAAGAAACAGAATAATTTGTCCTAAATATAATAGACCGAAAACTTTCAGTAAAGCGATAGAGCGGCGCGTATTACCAAACAATTCGCTAATCCTGTATTTTATTATTATTTCTGTTTCAGATACGGTTACTAGTGCTAATTCTAGTAGTCCACAACACGCACTGTCAAGATGGATTCAATAATCAAGACATCCTGCGCGTACAACAAGTGGGCAATGATGGACACATCGAAACGATTACAGGCTATAGCAAAAACATACATGACCCAAATAGTCAATCAATTTCTTCCATGAACGTTCAATACCAGATGCAAAATGACGCAAACAATTACGATTTTAACCGCGACCGCGGCAGAACAAGGAAAGTTTATCGTATCAAAAATCCCTTCCAAGGTTCACAAGGAGATGAAACTCAAATGGATAGTAACAATTCTCAAGATACAGGTACTGCGGCTAGTAACCAGTATGCTGGTATGCAGTATTCCCTACCACCTGAGGAGTTCTTGCAACAGATGAGAGCGGAAAATCAATACCTCCAACAACAGCAGCAACAGCAGCAACAACATCAGCAACAGCAACAGTTATCCACGCAAGCTTCTGTTTATTCATACACGGCTACTCCACAGCCCCAATATTCATATTCAACCATGACTGCTTCTAATTACGATAATCAACCCCTTCAAAATATGCAAGAACAAAAGTCTTTAAACTCTATGTATAATTCTAATCAAAATACATATCAATATAATACTGCTAATAGCTATAATTTAGATACTCCACATAGTACCCCAGCGCCTTCGTTTTTATCCACACCGAGTAATCAATATAACATTGGTACACCTACGAATACATTTGTTTCTAGCGCCTCACCTATGTACATAACTAGCCCACCTAACTTGCAGCCATACGTATCATCTCCTTATACAAATACTCAAACAGGCACTGTAGATTACAATAGCAACAGGGTATCTACAATTGGCAATAGCTTACAAAATTACGATTCAAATATGTTAAATAAAAAAATGCAGATGGAATATGGTAACAACTTAAGATACCAAACAAATTCACAGAATCAATATCAAAATGACTATCCTTCATCAACTATATCTCCAGTATCCTCTCCGTATTCAGAAGAAATAAGAGATAATTGGCAGAGTTCTGGTTCTAATTACAATAATGGTTTGGCCCTGCCTAAGTCTAGCCAAGATTTATCTCTGTCACAATATCCCCTAAACACACACTACCGATATAATAACCAAGAAGACACAAAATTAGATAACAACTACGACAATATTAGCCAAGATAGCCGTCGTTTCGGTGCTATAAGTGCAGCAAATAATGTATATTACAATTACATCAATCCTGATAACCAACAACAAAATAATTATAAAGTGCAAGTTAGGGAAGCAGATCAACAATTTGGACAAACGCCTAGTTATTCGCACGGTGATTACGGGTGGAAACTCAACGAAAGAAGGTCGCCTAGCTATGGGGGAGATGTTTCGACGGGAAGTTACTCAGGCTATCAGTTATACAATACAAAATCAGACAATAGTGGAACAATGAGTCAAGTTAATTTCCACATGGACACAAGTAGGCCGTATAATTATAATCAAATATCAAAATCCAGTACAGAAAAATTAGAAGCTGAAGAATTTGCAAGGGCCGCAGCAAAAGCTAATGAAAATTTAAAACAACAACTAGAAGCTAATCGGCTTTCAGCAAACCATCAATATGGTAACAATGTTTATTCAAATGGTGAGTCCTATTATACAAACAACGATAAATCTAGAAACAAATACGAAAATCAAAATTCTAATCAATATTCAAGTGGCTCATTGCAAACAGATTATAATTCTCCGTCTCAATATTTTTCAAGGGAAAACTACGTAGATAATAAACCTAAGCAGTCCTTTGATCATGATAGTGCTATAAAAAATATTGTGCCCATAGATGTTTCGAATGTTGTTCAAAACTCTAATGCTCAAATGAAGTCCAATGGCTTGGATTTAAACGATAAATACAGTTTAACGTCTTATAATAAAGAACAAGTTGAACAAAACTTAAAACAAGCTAATCGACCGACGAGCGAGACTTATTATAAAGATAAAAACAACGTTTATTCATTTGGAATTAAATCTCAACCAGAAGAATACATGTCTATTGCTGAACGTTTGAAACAGAAGGATTCTGTTTCTCTCCAAGGAAAGTCGCAATCATCAGATGCTATTTTTGGATTTGGAGGATTTTCTGGGAATAAACGATATGTTGATGATTCGTCACAACTAAACAACTATGGAAGTCACTCTTCTAGTAATCAAGATAGTTCTATATCTGCAGATAGTATACAACAGAATATTTTACAGCGTAAGCCACTAACAGGATCCGATATAGCGACCCTTATGAAATTTAATGATATACCTCTTCGTCTCACACATAACTTAAATGTTGACTCATTTAGGTTACAAAATAACAACTTTGATCAAAATCCATTACCCAATCCGCTTCCAGTTAGATTAAGTCAAAATCTTGAGAACCATCATGTTGATGTAGCAACCGATATATTGAATAAATTAATCGCTAGTAAACAAAATAACATAAACAACAATAGGCAAGAAACCGAGTCCCAAAATAGTAATTTGTTATCTACTATCAATGGTTTCAAAGTGGCTAATCCGTTTAATATTGATTTGAAATTAGTTGCTGAAATGCTTAAAGGAAAACCAATCATAGATGACAGTCAATTAAGTTCTTTAAGGGATCAATACGCAAAACCAATAAAGTTTGACATACCACAAATACAACAGCTTCTTTTGAAAAATGATAATACTGGATTAAGCACCAGTATCGGGACTATTCCTAGCTCTTATTTCGATATTTTTAGTAACAATCATTATCCTTTTCAAGGAATTAAATATTCACGCAGTGAGGAAGGACCAGAAAATATTCCAATTGCAGAACCATCAAATAGCCATCCAATAGGAGCTGTGGTCGAAGAGGACACTTCTTTAGTCGGCCAAGACAATACTGATTTATCTGAATCAGAGGAAGACACTGAAACTAATATTGATGAAGATCGGCCTCTAAAAATGTTTTCTACCAATCAAAGAACAATGGGTGATAGATATAGACATACCAGTTCGTTGACACACGGTCGCCATGCCTATCAAAGAAAGTATCCAAAAAGTTCAGTAGACCAGCCTTACCCCTTGTTAAAACCACCTCCCCCACATAAGTTACGTAGCAAGGTAATTCACCATTCTGATAAAAGTAGTCGAAAGAGGCGTATAACTAAGCCTAAGGCTCTCAGATATTTTAAGACGGAAGCTCTTTATGAAGCAAATGCATCTGATGTTGGAGAAACAAAAACTGCTGTTTCAACGCTATTAAAACCACCACCTGTAATGGAGGACAAATTAGATGTGATAGACGAGGAGGAAAACCCTATAGAAGAGACGTAACTCTTGTTAATTATCACATGATTCAATCAATAATCAATAATAACTTATTTTCTATTAAAATGTAGTATACTGTCGCTTAAACATATTGTATATTTTATTGATTTTACTATGAGTATAACATTACTATTTATTTAACATGAGCTTTTGTAAAAATCAGGACGTGATTAGGAGAAGGACACATAATTATATTTACTGTCCATTATTTAAGATGTTGATCGTGGTAGATGTTATTTGTATTTTATGACAATATGATTTCTTTTAACAATTTCCATTATATACTTCTGCCATTATAGTATAGTTATTTCTGTAAATAAATCGTAGTTTTAAAAATAAATTTATAATTATTATGTAAGTTGTAAATATTACATGTTATAATAAGATTAAAAGCATTTAGCTGTTTTGTATATCAATACAAACTGTTGATTTATTCTAGATTGTTAAGTTTTTGAGCTCGTTATTTAATAAAATTTTGAAACTATTTTTTGTATTATTATTTAAATATAAGAACCTACAGAAATTTTCTTATGTTTTCAATCCTTCTTATAAGTTAAAATCAATCATCATCATCATCTTATTCTAGGAATCCATCAACATAAATAATAAAGTCTATAATCGGAATATATCATATACTCAATTCATGTATTGTATTTACATAGGTAAATAAATTAATGATTTTTTTAATGTTGTCTAGAATTCCTGTATATAATGAGGTTTTGCATTATGCTTAAAGCATTAATAGAATTATCAAAGAGCAAACATATAACAAACATCAAAGGCATATATTACCTATAGTAAAGGCATATATATATATATATGTAAAGGCATATAATGTGTAGTAGTAATAAAGGCAAAGGCAAAACGACATATTTACTTACATATTTGTGAAAAACATTTTCCTTTACATAATATTTTTCTTGCTCATCGCTTAAACCTTCCAAAATTGCCTATTAATATATAATTTTTATAGTATAATTTCACTCCAATAACCTTAAACAAATGACAGAAGTGCAAAGTGTGTTAGAGTGCAAGACCACAAATTAATTTCTTCCACTTCTTGGGGTGAGAAAAACGATAAATAAAACTAATTTGATATGATATATTGTTTAAGATAAGAGTTGCGTGTGTTTCGCTTTCTGATCCCGCTGCTTAGCTGTTGTTTTCGCGGCCATTCCATACAATTCACAAGAGAACATAATCATTACGATGCTTCTGCAGGAATCAATCAATTTGAACATTCAATTTAGCGTAAAATATGAACGCTTCTTTATTTATTGGTTTTATCAATCTTGTGTATTGAGTATAAATAATAGTATTTAAGTTTTATTTACATTTAATCAGTATTGATATCTATATCTTAATCCAGTTTATTAAGTGCTTAATAATAATTGTTCTTACGTGTTAGTGCTTGTTTAGTCAATATAAAAACATGATTTATACTGAGTCGGAGAACATTAATAGACTTTGCATGCTTTGTATCATAAAAGTAGTGAATTAACTATTCCATGTTATTTGACTAAAAAAGTTGAATATTTGATTTATTATTCAATTTATTTTTTATTACATTCTATTTTTTGTAACTTAATTTATTTAAGGAATATTATAGTGTTCATTGTTGTTTGGTAAAGACTAAAGAGTAAATATACACAAGAAAATTTATTAGACACCTTGTATTTATTCTCATTTTATGTTGCTAGATGTAAACAAACTAAATTGAAAAATGTATGAACAATTTATTATAAATAATAATGTAGAAAATATTCATAACGATGCAGCGGTAGCGATCAGTGGGACAAGTATTAAGTAACTTACATTTGAATTAATTCCGATACATAATATTATACTGGTTAGAAAAGGAAGGAGAATTTTTGGCCTCTTCCGTCACTTTCGACGTCGTCCCTGCGGCTCGATGACACCGATATATAAGTTTGAAGGAAATATCCAAAATCGTACAAACGAGCATAGATAGTTGTTGAAGAAACAACTTCATTTGCGTGGCCAGCGATTAGCTAATCAGAATGGCTACTATTGTAAGTAATCAAAACAATAATATGGTCAATGATATTTATATACAGATTTAGGTTATCAAATACAATAAATTTTTAATTTCACTTCCAGACAAAGTTGACGACGTTAGCTATCCTACTAAGCAGCACCTACGCTGGTATTCTCCATGGAAACGACCATTCCCATGATCTCCATAGTCAGGAGCACCACGACCTGCACAGCCATGATCACCACGACCACCATGGCCCTGCTTATCCTCCAGCGCCCTTAGCCAGCCTATCAGCGCCGGGTTCATACGCTCCATCTTACTCTAGTTTCGCACCCAGCTCATTCCCAGCTGGATCTCTGCCATCGGCCAGCTACTCTGGAGCTGGTTTGATTGGAGGTGGATCAATCTCGGGACACAACTTTGGATATGGTGGAGCCGGCCTTACTGAAGCTGCTGTCGGATCAGCTGGATTCAGTGGACCCAGTTTCGGAGGACCCGGTTTCGGAGGACCTGGTTTATCTGCAGGCGCTGCCTTTTCCGGTCCCTCTTTGTCTGGACCTGGTTTAATCGGAGCTCCTATCGCCCCACCGGTTCTCGCTGGCGGTTCTTTACCTGGAGGCTTCAACGGTCAATCATCCCCCAATGGTCCTAAAGCTCCTGTAATTGACGAAATCCATGGACTCGCCAACAGCAACGGAGCGCCTATTCAGTATCGCGTGCGTGAGGAGCCCTACCAAGTATTCCGTGAAGTCACACACAGAGTTCCCCAGCCATACCCAGTGCCATACCCCCAAACCGTTCAGGTTCCATTCCCCCAACCTTACCCTGTTCAAGTCCCAGTCGTAAGAAACGTCCCAGTTCCCGTTGTTAAGATTCAACACGTGAAAGTTGACAGGCCCGTGCCGTACCCAGTGGAGAAGATCGTGAAAGTGCCTTTTGAAAGGGTTGTCGAAGTGCCCGTCGACCACCCAGTTCCCGTTGAAAAAATTGTTGAAGTGCCCATCGTGAAATTGGTTAAGGTTCCAGTTCCAGTCGTGAAGACTTACGCAGTGCCAGTAGTGAAGACTGTGCATCACAAAGCTCATGTTAGCCACGGACATGGCCATGGCCATGGCATTAACATCCACGGTCTCATTCACAATCTCGGACACGGATATGGCCATGCTTCAAACTGGGTTTCCTAATTTATTAAAGCTTAGTAAAGTTATACCTCTATTTAAGAAAGGCGATCAAGAAGACTGTAACAACTATAGACCTATCTCGATTTTACCAACATTAAGTAAGGTATTCGAAAAGTTAATATTAAACCAATTGACTAGTCACTTTGCATCTAATAATTTGCTGCACACCAAACAGTTTGGTTTCACAAAGGGGCGCTCAACCACAGATGCTGGAGTTGCACTACTAACACATATATATAAGGCATGGGAAAACTCAAAAAATGCTTTGGGGATATTTTGTGACCTCTCCAAGGCATTTGACTGCGTTGAACATTGTACCTTATTGCGTAAACTTAATCACTATGGGATTAAAGGACAAGCTCAGAACCTCATAGCCTCATACCTGCATGATAGGATACAAACTGTAGTTGTTAATGGAGAACGTTCTAGCGGTGCGTCAATTAACATTGGTGTTCCACAGGGATCTATTTTAGGACCCTTCTTGTTCTTGGTATATATCAATGATCTACCTTATTATTTACAGGATAGGTGTGAAATAGTTCTGTTTGCAGATGATACCTCATTAATATTTAATGTGGATAGGCATGACCCAAATGTTGACGAAGTGAACAGTGCTCTTTTACACATATCCGACTGGTTTACTGCTAATAATTTATTATTAAATGCCAAAAAAACAACTTGTGTTGAATTTTTACTACCAAACGTTAAAAAGTTAAGCAGAAATATTACCTTGAACGGGGAGGTATTACACCCTACAGAATCGACTGTATTTCTTGGGTTAACATTGGACGAGAAACTACAGTGGGGAGCCCATGTCAACACCGCTGCAGGTAAGCTCAGTTCAGCAGCATATGCAGTCCGAAAGGTAAGGCATCTCACCGATGAAGATACAGCTAGATTGGTTTATTTCAGCTACTTTCATAGTATTATGTCCTATGGAATTCTACTATGGGGCAGGGCAGCAGATATAGAAACTATATTTATCTTACAGAAAAGAGCCATTCGTTCTATATATAATTTACGTGCTCGGGACTCACTAAGAGATCTCTTTAAGAATACTGGTATCCTTACTGTACCATCACAGTATATATTTAATAATATTTTGCATGTACACAAAAACGCCGACTTACACACAAGTGTAGGAGATAGACACTGTTATGGCACAAGGAACAGAAATAGAATTGAAATGCCATTTTTCCGATTAGCTAAAGTTAAAAATTCATTTATGGGTCAAGGTATACGCTTTTACAATAGAATTCCTCATAATATTAAAGAGTTTAGTAGTTCTAAATTTAAAACTTATATAAAAAATGTACTAGTTCAGAGAGCGTACTACAGTATTCAGGAATATATGGACGATAAAAACCCATGGAGGGTTGTCGCGTAAAAACCACAGGACAGTTCTTTGGCATGTTATTACAATACTTATATGTTGTTACATATGTATTTTGTAAAATTGTAAAACTGACATGATTTAAAAGAGCAACTATGGAGTTTCTTGCCGGTTCTTCTCCGTAGATACTGCTTTCCGAATCGGTGGTAAATTTTAAAATATGTAATGACGTTTCAAAAGTGCTTCTTTAAGAAGTCTAATTGAATAAATAAATGTTTGAGTTTGAGTTTGAGTTTGAGTTTGAGTTACGGTTACAGTCACGGACACGGTCACGGCTGGTAAACAGAAGTTCAATACTTTGAATAAAATACCTCATTCACCATTGGCTAGTCTACTCTTCTGTAAATATTTCTTGTCGTTAGCTCATCGAGAGGCTGCAACGTAGGGTGATAACTAAGTCATTAATTTAGGAACACAATGTGTATTCAATATTTTCGTTTTGTAAATAGTAAGTAATATTTAGAATGATTACTTTAAATAAACGATCCTCCAAAGAACAACCTCTTTCAATTTTTACCCTAGATATAATTGCCGAATATATTTTTTTACCTAAATCACAGATATAAAATTATACAAGCCTATAATTTAATACATTGTTATTGTAATATAACAATATAAGTGTAAAGAGTAGTAGAGGTCTAGTCCAAAAATATGTAAAATAGAGATATAACTTACATAAGTGTCGCATAGTAAAATTTATGCTAAATAGTTAAGTATTTATTGATTTCGATGAAACTATCGATGTTGTTATATCAAAGATTATGTTAATTATAAAAACTAGTTCAAACCTTATTTACCTACATGCATATTGCGAAATATATATTTTTATAAAAAAGTAAAAATACTTATATAATCTACCTGTTTTAAACGGACTTTCAAAAATAAGGACAATTTCGAATGTATTTTAATAAATAAATAGAAATCTTGTTTGTCATTTAGAAGTCGTTTGTAATTTAAACATTTACCATATAAATTATGAGTGTAATATAACAAAATATTACACCATCAAAGTAAAAGAAACATGTTTAACACCTCATCGTTTAATCCAAACATAGATAATAAGTTAACCATGTTACTATATTATACTTCGAGTAAAGAGCCTAGAGCAATAAAAGCACAATAATTATAAGAAGGATATTTCTAATATATAATATACTAGCTTTCCGCCCGCGGCTTCGCCCGCGTTTTCAAAGAAAAACCTGTTCCCGTAGGATTTCCGGGATAAAACCTATCCTATGTCCTTTCTCGGGTATCAAAATATCTCTATACCAAATTTCATGCAAATTGGTTCAGTAGTTAAGGCGTGATTGAGAAACAGACAGACAGACAGAGTTACTTTCGCATTTATAATATTAGTATGGATTATCTGCCAGCTAATTGTTGTGTTTTTGAAGTAACAAAATCATGTTATTATATCTGAATTTATCAAACAAAACTAACAGATGAAGAATATTATATATAATAAGGAATGTTGAACTTTATTTTCCTGTAAAATTCAGAAGTTCTTCTGACCTACTATAGAAGTACCTACCTACTTCTGACCTAAACTTGGTTTGAGTATGTTTTTGATATTATCGAACTATTTTTTATTAGGCCTCGAGCTGATAAAAGCTTAAATTTGTACCTATAACCTGCACGCAACTATTACACAATTTAATGTTATACTTATTCCATGAAATTGTAGTTAATTCAATAAATGTCATCACACAATCCAGTTTCACGGGTATATTAATAGTTTTTTGTATATTTCCGATTGCACACAACCATAAACTTATCTAGATAATTAATCACAAAAACCATAAACAAGACCGGCCTACACTTAAAGATTTGCACCAAAATTACGTAAAGCTTGACCCGGAATAAAACCGGAAGGAGTGACTAATAATATCGGTCAAACGGTATTTTATTATTCATCATCACATTCCCAGCGACCAGGTGAAATTAATATAGTTACAGAAACAGGTTTACATTTAAAATGTTACTCAATGAAGGGTCATATTATGACAAAACTTTTACGTAATGGAAGATGAAGTGTTTATCAAAACTGTAACTAATATATTTCGGATGCTAATTTTATTGCCTATTGCTAAACGTTATTTATGATTATTGGTTGCAAATTCGATAGCTTTCACAGTTAAATTCTTCGAATTTTAAGTATTTTACGTGTATGTCGGATGTAATAACATTATTTTTGTAAGGGACCAATAATCTATATAAGAATATGCTAAATGCAAATATTCTTCTTTAATTAATGATCAAACGTCAAACGTTTCGTAAAGGTTGCACAGAAGGCGGCATTTTTTCTCTGAATAGTTAAATGTTAATTAATCTCTGATGGGTAATCTGTATATTCTGAGACCAGACTTGACCTGTGAGCTGATTAATTTCAATATCACGATAAGCTTATTTCGAAAAGCTTTTCTTGTAGGTGCCAAACAGCAAGCATGAAATCTGTTATAATTTAGATTATAAAGCTTTCTTTCATTCTTATCACAGATAATATCATACTAATTAATAATAAGTTATTAATAAACTAGTATTTCTAATGTAATTTTTATTATTATTATTATTTACAAGTGAAACTTATTTTTATATATGTACGATTAGAAAAATATCTATTAAGTAATGTCTGTCAAGCATGATAAATTAAATAAACAGAAACATCATGCAAATGCTTTGTACGATCGGAAGTTGATACCGGTATCGGTGCTATCAATCATGCTCGTAGTAACAGTACTGTCTTACATTCGGCGATGTAAGCTTGGCCCAATTACTATAATCTCTATATCTAGAACATTTTACTCGAATTTCACTTTTTTGTGTCCGCTTCATTATCATTTTTATAGGCAAACAAAATTATATAATGTTTTTAAATAATTATACAAAATATTTTTTTTTGTATTGAAAATGGTCCATGCGAATTCCCACAAGCAAAGCTCATAATCATTTCACTTCTTACATTTAAGTATTTACGTAATGATCTTGATAAGAAAGCCGAAAATTGCATCCTATTTCGTCAGAAACATATGATACTTTACTTTAAAAAGTGGAAATAAACGTGTTGATGACTAACAATACAAAAATTTCGATTCAACAAATGCTGGCACAAGCTCTACCAAGAAAACTACCATGTCAGATCATGTTATAGCATTCATACTTACATTTTACACTTAGGAAGTAAGTATGTTCGCAACTGGTTTTGTAGTTTCTCAATGGATAATTTTTTTTGGAAGAGTATAATTTATTTTTCTGGCAAAATGCCTAACTGCGCATTATGTGTAAAATGTAGTTCAACACTCGAAAATGGGGAAAAGGACTTCACTTTATCTATTTCAGTTAAATATCTTAGATTATATAATAACCATAGATTTAGTTAATGATCTACTTACCCACGTACCTACGTGCTACACATTATTGTTTAGTCCAATTAAATGTAGCTAATAAATTCAGCATTGGGTATTATGAATGAGAAGAATTACTGAATGCCTGAATGTATGTAATTCGTATGTAGAGCAATTGATCTATTTATTTTATTTATTATATTATGTAGAGCTTTTGTTTCTTAATTTTATTGTTAAGAAAAAAATGAAGACATTTGCATAAGAAAATTCGTTTCGTAGAAAAATTTATAAGAAAAATTCGTAAGAAAATTAATGTTGCTGCTCAATGTTTAAATAATAAAAGTGCTCAATTTGAACGAAATTTTAAATTTAAATTATACTATAAAGTTGCTATGAAAATTTACTTTATTTACGTTTAGTATGGATGATTGACGATTAATCAAATCAACTTCGATACAAATACATTAAAATATATCTAATGTAATAAAATCATCTTATGATAACTAGCTAGTAAGGATGATTTTGCTTAAAACAGAATCGTATGTTACATAAGGATAATGCATTATGCCTCATTTAGTTGGAATTTAACGAAAGTAGAATTCAGATCAATATTTAATTTTAATAAATTATCTAATGAACTTATGTAACGTGATATGTCATACAAACACAGAAGGAAGTAAAAAATTGGTAAAACGTTTTCTAATATCTATTTACTCAGGTTAAAGTAAATAATGCTTAATCATCACTTTGTTTATAAAATGTGGAAATATTAGGAGAGAATTTTAGCTCAGATATTAGTATATAGATTAATATTTTTTCTGATTTAATTTGGGATAACTTACCTTAAGTAATCAAAAAAGATAGGAAAGGAACATTGAAACATTAAGTAGAGTACACACGGACGGACTGAATTAGAATATTATATTGTCATATAAAAATGTATTTCCAATATACAGAGTTAAATTATTAATATATTTACTTTAGTTATTTATTATTTATGAAGCACCGACAAAAATGTGTAAGCTTTCTTCCTAAAGCTATTATAGGAATCGTTTTACATTTAAAAGTTTGATGATATTTCTTTATGTAATATTTATTTATCCATCTTTTTGTTAAACATTTTAACGAATAAATGTAATATATTTTTTGATCGATAAAAAAAAACATTTTAAAATATAATGCTATATGATCATAACATTGTTTATTTTAAATTACATTATTTTAAATTTCGCTTTCGTACAGATTAGATAGTAGACTTAATCTGTTCCATTAGAAAGATAAATTTTTGGCAAAACTTAAAGCTATCGATGTCATTTGTATAATTTATTCACGGGCGTCGTATCGAAAGAGTTGGCTCTATCACTTGTATAAATATGTGGTTTCGTTACGTTATCAAATCACAAACCACCCGAACTCGGAACAGAAAACAAGCAGCTTCTGAGGTGGCTTCTGGCGATTAGCTAAAAGCCATGGCGTTTGTTGTAAGTCCTTCTATGGATACTTTTTTGCAAGGATTTTTTATGAGAGTAACAGTCATTGAAAACAGATTGATTGATAACAGTTAAAGGACTTAAATAATTATCGGACATTGTTTTACAAATGTTTCAATACAATTCGAATTATAAAATATAAAAAAAGTTTCATTTTTTAAATACATTATGCGTTAATAAACTTTGTCATAACTGAACGAATTATGTCAGTCTATTTAAGTAGAACTTATACTTAATTTTTCTAATAAGAATATTCGCTAATGGAAAAATATGTTTGTTACAGGTTAAGACAGTGTTTTTCGCCGCGCTGGCATACAGCGCAAGTGCTGGTTATTTGTCCGGTCACGGCTCTGACTCCTATGTATCATCTGCATTAAATGCCCCATCCGCTTCATACGGACCACCGTCAGCATCTTATGGACCACCAGGTCCTGGTCCTTCGGGCGCAGATCTTAGTGGCCCGGGAAGCATTGGCGGAGGTTTAGAAGAGCACCATCACTCTGTCGTCGAACATGGCCCAGCTATTAACGACCATGGTCCTTCTTTCAATGACCACGGTACATCTTTCAACGATCATGGCCCCTCTATCCACGACCACGGCCCTATTGATGGTGGTTTCAGCGGTAACTCCGGTTTGAACGGCGGTGTTGTTGGTGGTCCCCTGAACGGTGGATTTGTCCCATCTAACTTTGGATCTGCAGTCGACGGTGGGGCTATTTCTGGACAAGGATTTGGCGGTTCTGGTTATGCTGGATCTGGTCCCGA
Organism: Colias eurytheme; assembly: GCF_061535395.1. NCBI lineage: Eukaryota > Metazoa > Arthropoda > Insecta > Lepidoptera > Pieridae > Colias > Colias eurytheme. The sequence continues at coordinate 7,240,455 of NC_142986.1, read as the reverse complement.
GGGTTCATCCATTGGATCCGATTTCGGTGGTTCAGCTATTGGAGGTGGAGTTATTGGAGTCGGTGGTCCAGTTGTAGGAGGTGGCCCTGTCGGAGGACCAGTTGACATTTCTGGTCCTGCCGTAGTCAACGGTGGTGCTGTTATTGGACAAGGATTATCTGGGCCCGGTGTCGTAACTAACGTCGCTGTTGGTGCACCAAGAGTGATTGGAACAAGTGTGACTGTTGGTCGCCCTGATGCTGCTTCAACAAGGTACGAGCTCCAGTCCGTGGTTCAGAACATCGTCCGCCGTATTCCTGTTGAAGTTACCCGTCACGTCCAAGTTGCTGTCCCTCAGGCCGTACCTGTTCCAGTGCGCCAAGAAGTCAGAGTGCCAGTTCCACAACCCTACCCCGTGCACGTTGATGTTGTGAAGCACGTGCCTTACCCAGTGTACAAAACACACCACGTTGAAGTAGAAAGGCCCGTTCCAGTTGAGGTTGTCAGGAAAGTGCCTTTTGAGGTCATCAGGAAAGTCCCCGTCCCCGTTGAAAGGCCATATGAGGTCATCAAGAAGGTTCACGTGCCTGTCGAAAAGCACGTCGAAGTACCAGTTCCCGTCTGGAAGCCATACCCATTGCACATCATCAAACACGTCACCCACTACAAGAAAAAGAGCTGCTGCTGGTAAAAGGAGAAAGAGTCATTTTCGTGCCAAATAGTCAATAGCCTGTAAATATTATAGTCACTAGTTGTACATATTTTATACATAAAAATAAAATGAAACATTTTTACAAACATGATTGTCTTTTTCTTTCTTTTATATCAAATGCTACCTTCAATTTGAAGATGGAAATTTAAAAGTAATTTAACGACTAATGAGAGGATTCTATTGTCATGACAGCGAGCATTACTTCGGTCCATATAATATATGAGTAATATTTTCTATAAAATATTATCACAAACAAGAATTTCAGTCTATATTAACGATACAATACAATTCGTAGTAAGGGCTGTGGATAACATATTATGTAATATTCTACTGATAACTTGGAACGAGAATATCTAATAATGAGAATATCATTACGAGAACGAGAACGAGAATATCATTGAAATTAAGAAGAAATATAAATTGTTAATTGTTGATTTCACAAGATAGAGTAGATAATAATAATTTCAGTGAATAGACAAAGGTGTTAATCAAAAATAAGTATATTGAAAAGCTTTGTTTCTTGCACAGGTTTCTTGGGTTAGTTGTATAGGTGCTAATCAATCAGGAAAACTGCTGGTTCAAAAATGTTGTAAACTCGGAAAACGAAATCTTACTGCATGCCTACATCCTACATGCCTGCAACGAGAGACTGTAAATTAAATTTTTAGCTGACAAAAATGATTTATTGGGGCTATAGAATAATTAATTGAGTGACTGATTATAAGTAATGAAAAATCAATAGAACAGCGACTAACAAACATTTATTTGAATAATTTTAAATACAAAATGATATTTGAGCGACCTAATATTTGTTTGAGTGTTAACATTAGGTAAGTGCTGCAGTTTTTCATTATTTGGCATATGATTTTTCAATACTTAGTGGCATTTTTTATTAAATGCAGTTTTGGATAGAACAATCACTTTAAAAAATAATATTATTTGGTCTCTCAGTTAAAATTTTAATATCTCAAAATAATAAATCACAATCCACTTTTAGTACACTCAATCTGTATTTTATTATCAACCAATATTTGTCGCTAGTTTAGTTTATTTGTCGCTTACTCAAAATCATACGGCTCAAGTTTTTTAAACAGTATCTCATCATCAGTAACTCAGTTTATTTAGTCGCTCTTTTTTATTTATTTCCAGTATAGATATAAGGAGCAATTGAACCAATTAATTTTAAGTCACCACCTCCCATATATGCACTAGCGACGCTGGTGAATTTAAAAAAACATCTTCAGCTTCAACATAAACCATACTTATTTAGTTTTTCTAATCAATATTTCCAAAATATGGATGTATACTTAAAACTGCTCTATAAAATAAACATAAATTCAGTCATTAGGTCTATCAATAGTAAACGTTGTTTTACATTAAAATAATTTGAAGCTTATGATCGTTTCCAAAATACAACACCGAAAGAATTTTTCAAATCGGATCAATAGTTAGAAGATTAGCGCGTTCAAACAAATAAACTCTTCAGCTTTATGATATTAATATATGTAGATGTAGGTATAGGTATTTAAACAAAGTCCACCGTCGCAACTAAACTAAAAAACTACAAGTAATTTTTATTGTCATTTCTACACCAATGGATAGCGTGTATCTCGAAGATTTTATTGCAGCAAATAGTATGGTATAAATTACTTTTATTGGTTTCTCGTAAATTCTTTTAGAAATCTAAATATCTCATGGACTTTGATAAAAATATGCACAGAAGTTTGTTTGCTAATTTTTATATGAAGGGAAATAGGTTTAAATATAATAGTTAAGACTATTAGACAATAGACACAAAATAAGTAAAAAAATGTGTAGGTGTCCTATATTTAACATAGTTTTAACAATAGTGTGTTGTGCTATCGTTAAACATGACATTTCATTTATAAAAAATATGTAATTTATTTTAAAAGTAATTTCTTAAATAACGCCATCTATTAGAAGTTTGTAGAACCAGAATTGAATCTTATCGACATGAGAACATTCAAAATTCAACTATATAAATATTATAGAGTAAAAGCGATAAGATATAGAGTAGCGATTGAATGTAATATTCTCCATGATCAGCAGATGGCGTTAATATTTGAAACTGTGAGTGCTGTGAGGTCAACATCATGAATGCGTTGTATAACTTTATAAGTGGGTCAAAATAAAACTGAATGACAAAAATATTAGTTATTAGTAAAAAGTTATATTAAAAAACGAGATTTTATCTATATTTAGTATTGCCCCAAATGGGCCTAATAATTGAGTATTTTTAATATAAATGGACAACACCTAGACTACATTATTTTAATTATGTAAGATTATTATTATATGGTGTTTTATTATTTATTTATATAATATATTTTGTAAGTTTTGTGTTTTTTGTATTTTTAATAAATTTAATGCCACAATCTTAAATGTAACTAAAAAATTATAAAACTTTTACCTTTTCGAGAAGGTAAAAGTTTTTATTTATAGAATGAAATTTACAATGTTCCATAAATTGTTGTGGGCAAGTACCTTCTACTATACCAACATATAATAATATAATACTATGAATACATAAATCTTTAAAGATATTAAATCATGTCATCGTTCTAAAGCGGCATATCTCTTATGATCATATCAAGAATCAAGATAACGAGATAAAAATCTCGATAGAATTAATTTATACCCCATCCAAACGGCTATTATAGACCATTCTATGACTGAAACGCTAAATATATTATGACATTTATGCATCTTTAATGCAGTCACAATGTAAATAAGTCTGAGACCAATCTCAGACGATACGATAGATCAATTCGATTGTTGATCTATGGCTGGCTCATTTCAATTTAAATTCTGGCATTAGGTCAATCAATAATTTAAAAACTAAAGATTTATCACTTTTCATTAGAGAAAAATGTATTTTCTGTGTGTATTTTCTTATTATTGTTGTATATTATAGGAGCTCAATAATTAAAGGGATAAATCTCATTTATCTGTTAGGCACTTTCGGATAAATTAGGTATTTCTTAAGTATTGCTTAGAGTTTTGACCTTTTCAAAAAAAACTCATAAAAATTTAGCAATATATCTCATATTTTGAAATTGATTAAATATTTAAGTCTTTTTCTCATACCATCTATAAATATATCTTACAGTAATAATATGTTGTAAGATATTATTTATTCCTAATTGATTCATTTCCTAAATACCTATCAACAGATAGTTTAGTACATAAGTACTTCATCTTTCGTTTTTCAACATTTCCCCTAACTAAATTTTCTATATAAGAAACAATAACATTTAGGTGATGATAATAATTAATTTGCATGTATTTGAATAAAATGTGACAATATTGACCTGAAATTGGATCTTGTGGCAATTTCGGCAGTTTTATTCTCCAAGTTTATATTATGTTACACCATATTTTTTTCACTTAACCTACTTCCTCTATATAGTACCAAAGCATATTAATATGCTGTTGACAACCCACAGTTTTGAATTGCATAATTATTAAAAATACTTAGTTAGTTTAGTAAGATTTGGTTCAAATCGTAATCTATGTAAATTTTAATTTTATAAATAGATTTCATTTATGATTAGCAATTTTCCAATATGCATAAATGTATATAAATAGGTGAATTTGATATATCACATTAGACGCTCGATCGTTTTGGTTGAGGCCTCTTCACTATACAACCCACAATGTTGTATCAAGTAGAGGAAAGTAACCAAATATGGAATACCATTTTGTTTTTGGGATATAAAAATAAAACTATACATAAATTAAATCAGTTTATTGTTTTTACTGGTCAGTCATACATCTATAAGTAGTAATTAACAGCCTTTAACGAAATATATCAGTAATCAAATTAAAATCTTACACAAAAAACAAAATCCCAAATGAGTAACCAAATATGGAATAGGTACCCATATATGGAATATAAGCATAAATCAACATAACAATAACAAAAATGTAATGAATATCTTTGAGATCAATTAAATGAATGTAACATATTGTCATAAATGAAAGAAGTTACGTAAATACTTGCAAAAATCACAAATCCAGATCCATCTGGACCAGCACATCATAATGTGTTCAGAGCCCGCCCATACATCAAGCATTTAATTCAACTTTCTCCACTTTCATCCATGATCCATGGAAAAAAGTCTTGAACAAAACCTCCTGACTCTGCTGATGCATGTATGTTACATTCTGCATCTGCAGAGTCAGAAGGCACGTGGTCCATCAACTCATCATGTCCACTACCTTCATCAAACTGGATAACGTCTAGTTCCTCAGAGTCTTTCTTCTTCACTATCATCCTTATTTTTCTTCGATTGTTTGTTTCTCATAATAAAGTTAATAACGTTGAAAGAAGAAATAGAAATATAATGATGAAATAAAGTTGTCCTAGGGAATTGGAAATCCAGTGCTGCTTTCAAATACCCCATTTTCTTTTACCGGACGAATTTTATAGATTGTGCCGTTTTTTCTTCATCCCAGATATTTCGTTAGGTTGATTGTGAACCGGACATTCTAAAAACAAACATTACATACAGTTTTTAAAGAAATAATAGCAAGTTTATAGTATACCATAATTAGACACCGACGACTGTCCATATTTGGATTTTTATACTCGTTCAAACTCTTCTAAATATTTTTTCAATTCACAATATTTTAAAGACAAAAGGTCATAAAATGGTGAAATAAACATAATACCGATATACTGAATAGTATAACACTTATGTAAACAAATATAATAGACAGTAAATACTCATTTATTACTTACCTTAAAAAATTTCTGCATGGCAACAAAACAAAACACCCCTGCCACACGTAAACCGTTCACGCAACTAACTTGATGGTGTTAGTGCGATGATTAGTACACCAAATGAAACAGAAGATGGTCAAATGTTGCGATTCATACTTATAGTCTTAGAGAAATGAAGGAATTCCATATTAGGATACTATTCCATATTTGGTGACTTTCCTCTAAGTATTACAAAGTATCCAAAGAATAATAACAGAAAAGACCGAATTAAATTATTTGATGTTTTTAGGTGACTATCGTCTCTGCTATCATAGCAATAATAGGAATTCAAGCAAAAGAATTAGCTCCGGGACCTCAATCATTTAAAAATACTAATTCTTCCACGGCAGGAGCAGCTCAAAATCAACAAAAGAGATTTGCAACGAGGGATATTATTGTGTATTTAACTCCCAGTCAGATCAAAGATCTTCAGGCTGGAAAGGCAGAACTTCGATCACATGCTTCAGGAGAAATAACAATAAACAAATTGCAAAAGGTACAACAATTGCCATTTGAAAATCCTCAGTCAAGATATAATCCTCAGCTTGAAAATTTGGGGGCTCCACTTGTCCAAGAAGAGCAGTTAGTTCTTAAACAACAGGAACTACAAGAGCTTCAACAACAACAGGAACAACAAGAACAACAAGAACAACAGGAACAACAGGAGCAACAAGCAAGATATTTTAACTTACCTAGTGGCCTATCCATTCAGAATGTAGAAGCACCACCTTCATTATTGTTGTTTACCCCAGAGAGTCAACAACAAGAACAACCCAAATTCGTACCTAACAATCCAAGTCAAGAGAGCAATGATAATGGATGGATTCCAATTAACCCTAGCACGGAGAAAAATTTAGTACAGGCTTTACGAGAGCAGGCCGCACAAGAGCAGTCTGTACAGGAGCAATCTTTACAAGAACAAATTAACAAACAATGGCAGAAGAGTTTAAGATACAGCTTTGAACAAGAAAAACTTGCTTCCGGTGGTCTTAACAACCAGCAAGAAAACCGCAATCAAGAAGGAGAACAACAACAACCTTTGATCAATTACAATCCTCTTATATATGCCTTAGCCCACGAGAATGCATTACGAGCACATAACAACCAGATAGAAAAGCAAAGAGCTTTGGCCCAAGCTGAAGCTATTGCTAATTCGCCCCCAGTAATCATCCACAAGGAGGTTAAAATTACTAAACACCAGCCAGTTCCTGTCGTGAAACGAGTAAATGTGCCCGTACCAACGCCAGTGCTAGTTCCTGTGATTCATCCTTATAAGGTCAAGGTGCCCCAACCTTATCCCGTGCTAGCTGAAACAGCTACAGACCTACCCGTACCACCGGTATCGGAAAAACCAGAAGCGGAAAGAGCAGTGCCTTATGAATTGAGAAATCATATTCCTGGCAAAAATATTTACATAAACGTCGATAGTCCAGCATACCTACAACTGTGGAAAAACTAAAATAATCTTATTGACTATTGTTAATTAGTTCATATTATGTTTTAGTTTTATGCAATCTTTGAGGCTCGACCAAATAAATATTATTAGATAAAATTGAAATAATCATTTCATTTATTTTTTTCTTGTTTGGGCTTAGTGCAACGTTTAAATGGATTAATAAAAAGTCTTAACACGTTTTAATATGCTCAATAAAACATTTTTTTAAAGCAATTTCGAAATAATATAAGTATACATATAATTCTACTCAATGGCAACATTTCATCTATTTTGAAAAGAAAGAAAACTGCATTCATAGATTTTCCAAAAATTTGCTTAAATTTAGTCTTATCTGTTATCAGTTAAAATTACACCCCGTACCCCGTTATTGTATATACCATTTGTTAGGGTCAATTATAAGGCTGAACTTGATAAATCAAATATGGGACAAACTTGATAAATCAAATATGGCAGAACCATCAAAACCAAGTCAAGGGTGTAATTTTAAGAAATATTAACCTGTTTTGTGCCCGAGGGTGACCAGCGTATTAACAGAATTCTTTGAATGTAGGTCATGCCTTTCGAAAATAGTAAGTAAGTAAGTAAGTGAAGTCCCGTGTCCCCCGTGGGGTAAGGGGCAGATTCATTATCCATACATCTGTTTCACTGATCGATTTTCTTTAGGGACAAGTAAGTAAGTGATCAGCCTTCTGTGTCCTGCCAGACCGAGACATTTTTTTTCTTCGTCTCCACCGGGAATCGAACCCAGGACCCCTCGGTTCTACGCTCATGCGTCACTGTACCAAGGAGGCGGTCAAAAATAAAAAAAAAATCGAAAATAGTGTAATTGCTTATTTTTTATTTTAACAGTATTTAGAATACTCTCTAATATCCACCCTGTTAAAATTCATCGGGAAATAGCATAGCGTAATAATTAAAATGCCTCTCATATTTTTTAAAACGTTATATACTTATTTACAAAAACGTTTTAATTTCAAAAAGTAAGCCCCATCTGAAAACATGCCAAAGATATCCTATAGGTACCTATATGTATTTACCTGGTATTCTAAAATATTTTAAAAAATGTGGTAATGATTTTTTTTCACATACTACACAATGTGGTTCACCCGGCTCCACCCGGATATATTTGAAATTTTAAATAGTAATTATCCTAATAAAGAGATACTTCCAACGAGGCAAAATCATAAAAATCCATTAAACCGTTCTTACGTTAGATTACATGTTTGTAGTACCTAAGTAGAGCAAACTTCAAAGTTTTTTTTTTCGATATTATGGATTAACTAGTTATGCGAACTTGACGCGGATTTGTCGTTGTATTAATCTCGCTATCATCTGGTTGAATATGCCTTTTAATTGAATGACTAGCGCGTAGAATGACGACATTCAATTAAATGACTATTCCGAACGTTAATTTAACAAGCGTCACTTATCGTCCAACTTTGTAGAAAAACCCGCATAATTCCCGTTCCCGTGGGATTTCCGGGATTGCGTCATTTTCCCGGGATATAAAGTAGCCTATGTCCTTTCTCAGGTATCAAAATATCTCAGTAGTTTAGGCGTGATTGAGTCAGACAGACAGACAGACAGACAGAGTTACTTTCGCATTTATAATATTAGTATGGATTATAAGTATGGATTAAATCTTTATAACAATGTTTTATTAATTCTCATGGTTTCGTCCTCATTATCCCCAAGCCTCAGTGCATTTTTTTATAGTTCATATTGAAAGTAAGCTTTCGCTTGTGTTAAGGAAACCACATGGCATATTTTATATTGACTCTGTGATTACCACTGTAAGTACATACAAATTAAACATTTTAAATTTTAATTGCTAGGTATGGTTTTCTCAATTTTGTTTTGTGAATCCAACTTGAATAATTTGTGGTAATCTTAATCTTATAAAAAGTCGCCTTTTGACCCTAAAAAATAAACACAATTGAATGATTCGTTTTCATATTGAGTAATTTTAATATCGTTCATTATGCATATTGTACATAGGACATCCTTCTGTTTTAGATTATCCCTGCAATGCCTGAAGCCTTCGTCCATAAATGAGATAAGTGCTTACAAACAAACAAGCAGCTGCTTTTAATTAATTATTAAAATATATCTACGTGATTATAAAGCAGAGAAGGAATTTTATAGAAAATTTTGTTTTTATCGAAATATGTAGATACTTTCCATTATTTAGTATGAAATTAGTTTAAAAAGTATCTGAAATATTTTATAGGTCATAAAGCAGAAACTTACTAATTTTAAATGTGAAAGTTTTTGTGTTTGCATCTATACTATATTAAATCATGCAAAAAAAAACAACATTTGCATACATTATCGTTCAATTTGTGAATTACCATATTACAAATATATGCTTTTAGGTTAAAAAGTCTACCTGGATTCTACCTCTCTAACCATATGATATTATGTAACTATGTCAGTTTTGTGTCATTATCCCCGAAATAGTTTATAACTTATAGAGATAAATAAATAGAATTGATAAATTTTCAAAGAATAAAATATTTATTTGGTTTAGCCTCAGTGGCATAAAATTAATTAAAACTAATAAAAGTAATTAACATTAGCCATTAAGATTATCTCAGTGTTTCCACACCTGTAGATACTGTGGACTGTCTACATTAATGTAGACATTTTTTCCATTAGTGTGTTTTCTGGAATCATAATTCAACATTTTCCCCCCTTCGTTTCTTCCTGCTTCAGGCACGGGAAGGCGCTTTATAATTTCAACTGGTGCAGGAATACCCTGTCGGACCCTCAATTCATAGGGCTCAAGTTCAGGTGTTTCTTGGACTTCTTCAGATTGGACTGGTTCATTTTCCTGATTCGCGTCAGGACTTTGGTTGTTATTGTTTACCTCCTCTTGTTCCACTGCTGGAGATTCATCAGCAGAAGCATCTTCATTTGCTACGGCTTCCTGGTTTTCCCTCTCGTTATTTTGCTGGCGGAAAGCATTTCCGTACACTAAGGTTGGTATGAAGCGATTAAAATTGGGAATGTATTCTTGTTGTCTGGCTTCTGGAATTCCATTTTCGCGCTGGTTAGATAAACCGCCGTTTTGCCGTTGTCCATTAATTTGAGACTGTTGTTCTGAGTTACCTTCTGTTTGCTGATTCCTTGGATTCCATGCATTGTTATTGTTTTCCTGATTTTGACCACCGCGAAGCAGTTGGGGCAATTCTTGTCTCAGATTTCCTTGATTAAAAAGGTACAATTGTGGCGCATTGAAGTATCTTTCAGCTTCTTGTTGCTGTTCTGGTTCTTCTACTTGGGGTTCCTGAACTGGAGGAGTCCTCAAGATATTTTGGTTTCCACGGCGAGAATTAAATGATTGAGAATTTCGTTGAGAATTTTGTTGAGAATTTTGTTGAGTTCTTTGAGCATTTTGCAATTGATTTAGGGTTATTTCACCCGAGGATTGTGATTGAAGTTCCATCTGGCCTGCTTGAAGCTCTTGAATTTGATCGGGTGTTAAGTAAACAACGATATCCCTCGCAGCAAATCTCTTTTGTTGATTTTGTGCTCCTCCAGCCAATGATGAATTAAGCTTTTTGAAGGATTGGGGGCCTCGATCTAATTGTCTGGCTTGAATAGCGAATGCTGCTATGATAACAGAAAATATGGTCACCTGGAAAAGAAAAAAATATATATTTATTAGTTTTATAAGTATCTATTGAAATAATTTATATCTACTTATTTTTTTTATTTACTTATTTAACTTACTTGGTATATCATGGTGGATAATATAGAGGAGATATCTCAACGGCAACTGTCGAGCGTCTAATTTTGAATATAAAATTCAGCTTTATATATGAATTTTGTTATAGTAGAAAATAGCTTATCTAAAAATAAATCGATTTTTTTATATCGAAATTTACATACATGGTTTTTTTGAATCAAAACACGCATATTTAAATGGATTCATGATAATTAAGCAATTCAAATGTAAAATAAAATATTAAAAATAGACCTAGGCTTTCTTGCATTCGATTTAGGTTACGTAAAAAAGAACAGTTGTTGTTTAAGGAAGTATGTTAAAGTTACTTTATGTTAAAATATTTGAAATATTAATATTTGTTTTATTTCTTTTTTAATGTTTTAAAACAGTAGTATACAGTGTACTGTCCCTACTCGTATATCATAAATAATGACGTTATATTAATTAATATATACCTAGTAAAATTTTAACTTGGGTAGAAAATAGAAATATTAATAAAGACGGGAATCGTTTATTGTGCCTATGACATATTATTATCCTCTGATCTCTTAAATTTACAGCGAGTGGGACTCACACGCGTGGGACGCCTAAAACCACAGATGCCTATAACCTATTTTTTATATTTTGTAACTTTAAATTTATGCTTTTAGCAATTTTTTCTTTATCTGACGATAAGGAATTGCTTTTTACCAAATTTCACTCTGTGTTAACGGGAAGTAGGTACCCTGTAGGTTTTGATTCCCTTGCGAATGTCGAAATTTGCGAAATTTTGCAGCATAAACGGCTGTATCTTTTGATAACGATGGCTTATAATTTCACAGCTTCAAGGGACCGTATATTTGAGTATTCAATATAAATTTCAGCTTGTTACCTCCACGTATCCTTGAGAAAAAAGTTTTCACAGACAGATAGACAGACAGACGAACAGAGAAGGGATGAGGTTCAGAATCTAAAAATAATTATTACTTATGGAATAAAAATATTATCCTCGTATAACTGAATAAAGAGCTTCTTGTCTTTATTTAACATCTCAAATTCTGAAAAAAAAAATCTTTAACAATGAAACTTTGTAGAAAGACTTTTTTTTAATTGTTTAATATTCTTATGATTACGATTTCGTCTTCTTGTGTTTATTTATTTAATTTTATTCTTTCGCAATATATAAAAGTTATTTCAAAAATATTGGCTGGTTTATTTTAATTTATGTAAGTATGCTATTAATAAATATTTCTGCTATTTTTAGGCATAAACTTCTGTGAGATTTTCTCCATCACGTGATAATAATATTTAAACCTGTCTAGATTTCGTTATTAATTAACTTTGGACTGTTGAAGTAGTAGGTCAGTCGTACTCCTACTCTTTGATTCCATTGAAAGCTTTTTATAATCAGTTAAAGTTTATTTGGGATATTTGGTACAAATTACACATTTACTTTTTATCTCTCATTCCCTAGGGCATATGGTTTATTAACTAAATGAAGTAGGTAGTATATTATTTTAAAGCTAGCAAGTAGCATTTGCATAGATAAGAGTGTGTAGACATTGGTCATACAGGGCGGATGATCTAGTGATAAGTGAAGCGTGCTTTTATTTTGTGATTTGTTTATAATTCTTTCAATCATATATTATATCTACAGGAGTTTTTTTAGACTTTGGAATTAAGAGTCATATGACATAAAAATCTAGTTGGTAATATTATATTTCAATATAGAAATTGAAGACTTTTTAATGGGAAGTCTCTCGCCGTAGCCACGCTCGCTGTAAACTGATCGAAATGTCCGCGTCGGGTTAATAATATGTAATATAATATGTGGTGTAAATGGAGTTTGATCCGTTAAAAAGTATTTAATTGCTAAATGTTCGTGTAATACCAAACACCAGAAAATACTAATGTTTAAATTGTTGATAGGGTAACTAGTAATAATAGACTGGGGTAGAAGCCTTTGAAAATAATGAAAAGATAAAAAAAATCGCAGTCGGATGAAACCCATTAGAAAAGGAGGGGAATATGATAAAAATGTAAGGAAAAATAAATTACGGTCAATCCGAGTTCGGGAAGCGGGAGGGGGGAGCTTTGAAGAGAAAAAAATGGTTTCTCTCGATTTCCGACAAAACTACAAGTCCTATAGAAAAAAGTTCAATGGCAAAGTTGTAGGTAATTAAAAGTTCTACAACTTTTGTATTCACAATTTTTTCACATAACCTAAAAATTTAGGTGAAAAATTCAAAAAACCAAGTTTTTGGTCTTTTATTTCTATCTACTTCAAAATTTATTTTTTTTCTACGAAATTTGGTGGAAACTTACTTTATTATGTCCCAAATACACTGTAATTTATTTGATTGAAAATATTTATTTTTTCGCCTTATTTTGAATTAATACCAAAAAAACAACCTAATTTTCAATCGAAAAGTCACCCGTCAAAATATCAGCTTTTTTCAAAAACTTGGGGTGCCTTTTATTCATTGAAATCTCTACTTTCATATGGTGTAAAAAAAATAATCACCACCATAGTAAATGTTCTCAGGAAATGCATACAAACAGTCTGAAAATTAGCTTTTACTAAATCAGGCACACTTCTTGAACTCTATATCTTCTCTTGTATCGGCTTTTCGGTAATATTTCAAAAGAAAAATAATTATCTGTTCTAAGTTTAATATTTTACAGCATATTCAAAAGCAAAATGATGTCGATAAAAACATTTCAGGTAGTTCGAGAAGTGTGCCTGATTTAGTAAAAGCTAATTTTCAGACTGTTTGTATGCATTTCCTGAGAACATTTACTATGGTGGTGTTTATTTTTTTTACACCATATGAAAGTAGAGATTTCAATGAATAAAAGGCACCCCAAGTTTTTGAAAAAAGCTGATATTTTGACGGGTGACTTTTCGATTGAAAATTAGGTTGTTTTTTTGGTATTAATTCAAAATAAGGCGAAAAAATAAATATTTTCAATCAAATAAATTACAGTGTATTTGGGACATAATAAAGTAAGTTTCCACCAAATTTCGTAGAAAAAAAATAAATTTTGAAGTAGATAGAAATAAAAGACCAAAAACTTGGTTTTTTGAAATTTTCACCTAAATTTTTAGGTTATGTGAAAAAATTGTGAATACAAAAGTTGTAGAACTTTTAATTACCTACAACTTTGCCATTGAACTTTTTTCTATAGGACTTGTAGTTTTGTCGGAAATCGAGAGAAACCATTTTTTTCTCTTTAAAGCTCCCCCCTCCCGCTTCCCGAACTCGGATTGACCGTAATTTATTTTTCCTTACATTTTTATCATATTCCCTTCCTTTTCTAATGGGTTTCATCCGACTGCGATTTTTTTTTGTTTCAAAAATTATCTACTCTAGTCTATAAATCTCAGAAACTAAAGCTTTAACTTTTTGCTACCAATTATTTTGCCAAATTAGTAACTTATCTTATAGTTAGGATTATTTATATCTCCGCTAGAATTAAGATAAACATGAACTTTTGGCTTTTCATTAATTTAATCGAAGGATCATATTTTATTTACAAAATTCAAATTTTTCACTAAAACACAAAACTTTTTTTTCACATTATGTTACATATGAAATAGCTTAGATACGTATATGAAAAAAAAGTGTCTTTACGTGCGAATGAAAAAAAGTGTATTTAAACATTCATAAAAACAGTCATTATTTTTATAAATTCTCAGCGTTATGCAATCGTTGGGAATGTCCTTTCTACTGAGCATAATCGACAGGAAGCTCTGAATATATCCAAAAGTTGTGAAACTAGATACTTCTCTTTAAAATTCCATACGGTATATTTGAAGAGAATTTAAATTCATACCTATTATTAGGAATGAGACCAGTTATGTGACTTTCATTTTTATCCCATGCTGGTTTCAATATTTGGTTCTACTAAATTCGGCTCAAAGTCTTTCCTAGCATACCTACTTACCTATATTGAAGAGTTGAACTGAAAAGATAAGGGCCCGTAGACAAAGTAACAATTAAAAAACGATAACGAAGTTAGAAAAGGAAAAATGTATGGGATTGACATTAGATAGACCACGTGATCTAACGCGGCGTATGTCAATTCCCATACATTTTTGCCTTTTCTAACTTCGTTATCGTTTTTTAATTGTTACTTTGTCTAAGGCCCCAGTTTATTTACATACCTTCTTATCTAAATGTCTGTGCAAGCCTCAGGTAGTCAGGTCATTTAAACTAAAAGAGTTGATGTTACGTAAATTCCCATTGTTTTGATGTTTCATTTTGTAAGTTTTATAGATCGACAATAATGTTTTAGATTAATTATTACATATTCCAGTACCAGTAATCGATTGATCAGTGATATGAACGTTAAATATGAATGCATGCATGCATGAATTCAAACGTAGTCAGATTTTTGTTATAGAATAAAAATCAACTAAAATTACATTAAAAAAAAATAATGTTTATTTGACTCAGAAACACAAACACATGGAATATGCAGATAGCATGCATGTTATAGGGGTCATTCATAAAAATGTACATGTACATGTAACAAAAATGATATTCATACTAGTGGTCCGCCCCGGCTTCGCCCGTGGTACCTACATGTTTAAACTATCCTATCTCTCAAGTTGGATCGAACTGCACATGGTGTGCGAATTTTATTATAAGTAATCGACTAAGTGGTTTAGGATTACATGAGACTTGTAATTGTAATTGAATTGTAATTAAATATATCGAAATAAAAACCGCCTCATGGTTAACGGAGTTATTATTTTCGTTAAATTTTACTTTGTGGGATAGTTATAAAAAATAGCTTGTAATTTCTAATTATTTATTTGGTTGAGCCTCAATTTTGGCATAAAACTTATACCTCTAAAATTAATTAACAGTAGATTATTCTTATCAGTCATATTATTTGTGTTTCCACAATTGGAGATAGGCAGGACTGTCTACATTAATGTAAACATTTTTGCCGTGATGTCTCAATTCAAAAGGCACCCTTTGGACTTCGGCACTCTCTGGATTTCTTTCAGCATTTCTTTCAGCGGTGCTCTCGGCGTTATTCTCGGCATTTTCCTCGGCATTTCTCTCTGCATTTCGCACGGCATCTCTCTCGGCATTTCTCTCTGCATTTCTAACGCTATTTCTTTGCACATTTCCTTCTGTATTTTCTTGAACATTTCTCTCTGCATTCCTCTCTTGTGTGGGCACGCGTGCGTTTGCTTCCGCTGGTACAGGATAGGGCTGGGGTACCCTCACCTCATATGGATGAAGAATAGGAACTAACACTGGTGTTGGGACGGGAACCTTAACATGTTTCACAACAGGCACATGCTTGTGTTGAGTAATATGTACCTCTTTCTGAATTATAACTGGCGATAAATTACCAAGAGCATTCTCTTGTTCCGATGATTGTTGGTTTTCTGTCGCGTTATTTTGTTCGCGTAACAAATTCCCGCGAACCAAGGCATTTAACAAGGAATTATAATTAGCGACCTCTTGTTGTTGTGCTTCTTGATTGCTACTCTCAGGCTGATTCCTTTGAACATTCGAGACTGGCTTTCCTGGTTTATAATTATTGTTTTCAAAAGTATTCTGGAAATACTTTTTAATTTGTTCTTGTAAATACTGTTCTTCTGAGTTTTCTTGTTTTACCGGATTCCTTGGGCTCAATTTATTTTTATTACTTTGCTGTGTTTTCTCGTTGGATTGAATTTCTGGTCTTTGATTGTCTGGACTGAACAACAATAATTGTGGTGTTAGTCCACCGCGATTCAATGGTAGCCTGTTTGGTGCATTCACGTATCCTTCACCTTGTTGCTCCTGTTCAATGTCAACTAACTGTGATTTATGCACAAGCGGAGCCTTCAAAATATTAAGGTTTTCACGGTGAGAATTAAACCTCGATTGGGAATTTTGTTGTTGCAGTTTTCGTACATTTGGTCGTCGACTTATAGATATTTCACCAGAGGAAGGTGACTGAAGTTCCATCTTGCCAGCTTGAAATTCCTTAATTTGATCTGCAGTTAAATAGACTATTATACCCTTACTAGCAAATCTTTTCTGTTGATTTTGTGCTGGTCCTGCCGACGAATCATTAGTATTCGTAAAGGTTTGGGGTCCTCGGTCCAATTGTTTTGCTTGAATAGCAACTGATGTTAAAATAATAGAGATAAGAGTAACCTGTAAAAAATAAAACGATATTAAAGATGACGTTCCAAGGAAGAATTTTTTTATTTTATTTTTTGTATTTGACTGACCTGAGTTAACATTTTGAATAGTTAAGAGATGAGGTCTCAACGGAAACGATCGAGCGTCTAATTTGAAGTTTAAAAATCAGCTTTTTATATACATTTATGCGTAGTGGAAAATAGCTAATCTATAATTAAAGCGATTTTTTATATCATAATTTACATACCTACGTTTCTTTAAGAAGATGTCTTCCTAAGGTATTAAAAATAAATTCATAATACATAATTATGCAACTCAAACACCGGCTAATAAACTATTTAAATGAATGGTATGATGTAGGTTAGTAAGTTAATCGAGTAAAGTTTTAGTAGGCGCCACAATATTGTTCCTATATATTTTATTGTAGTTATGTATTGATTTATATTATAATATAATATTTGTATTGCATTATATGTATAGATCATAGATGGAATATAATAAAACAGTAATCAAAAAATTTCTGTACATATTTTTTTGAAGATTTTATAAATATATAATAATATTAAGTATTTCTTTCTCTATCAAAATGTGCATTAATCAAGTAAAAACCACTGAAGAATGGCATTTTTATTATGGTGATAATATCAATATTTGGTTTAACTAATTAGGCTACCTACATTTTTTTAAAACAATAATAATGTACTTACACATGTAAATGGGTGATAAAACATAAATTCGCGACTATATAATTAAACGGGTTTCCTTGAAAATTAAAACTCTAATTAACGAGAAAATTATTCTGATACTTAAAACCATCATTAGGTATTAATTGGGAACAAACATATAAATTTAAATTTTCAAAATGCTGTTGAAATTGGTAGCATGTATACGCAATACCTCTTTTCAAAATATTTGCTCTAGGGGAGGTAGGGGACCATTGGGCACTTTTTTACATAAATAATGTTAATAAAACTGTTATTTTTTATCATAATCAAAATTTTATTCCAAATATATCGAGCACACATATTTGGCAGTAATTATTGCTAAGAAAAGTTTTGGTATTAATTAGTCTCAAAGTTACGATAGATTTTCGAACACATGTCCAAAGTGCCCCACTACTATACATAATAAAATAAAATCGTAAGAAACACATTTATATTTTTCTTAAAGAATACGTGGGGCGTGATCTTCAATAGATACCGAAGCCAAAAATATAGTACATATTTAGAATTATTTTTGTCTGTTTGTATGTAGGTCTGGGATAAACTCAAAAATTGCTGTACCTATGGATTTACTTTAAAGGAGAATGGGCATTTTACTATGGAAGTTGGGCCTGAACCCTTGAGTTGGACCAATACACATAAGATATTGTTTTTATAATAGATCATAACACATACATAACGGGAAAAATATATATAAAAAAATAATCAACCGGGTTTTTGTACAGTCACATCAAGTTTTATTTCTTTGTGTATAATATTTTTTGCAATAAATAACTGTTATAAGACAATGACAATATCTTTATGTTACTCCAATTCACTTTCACTTACAAATACGTACTAATCTTAAGCCTTCTAATAAACGAAATACACTAATATTATGTTTTGTAACAGGTACCTATACCGTGTTTATTATAATTCAACGTAGTTAGACGTTTTTTGTGGTTAAACTCAGTCACTCCAGTGACATTTTGATTTATATTTACTTCACTCGAATTAAAAACACCGTTATTGTGCGCAAAATAATAGCCAAATAAATAAAACCTTTTTGCCTTGACTGTACAAGAACCCGGTTGATTTATTTTTTTATTTTATTTTTTTCGTAAGGTATGTGTAATGATATATCACAAAAACAATATTTCGTGTGTATTGGTCCTAGCCCAAGTTTCAGGCCCAATTTGCCCATTCTCCTTTGGTACAGAAATAGCTGGAGACCTGAGGAAGGACATACGATACGACATGAGGTTTACGCAGGCGGACAGCTAGTCAATAATATGAATGCGACAAATTAGCTCACGAACTAGCGTAAACATATGGAACGGTGACGCATTACCATAATCTATAAAGTAAAGTGAAGTTAGGCGTTATGTATGCTTTTTGAAAAGATAAAGTTATTTTTAAATTATTTTTATTTACTTTTATAGTTGTTATGAGTAGGTTATAAATGTACCTATTCAAGATTACCTGGTTTATATTATTACCTCATACAATTTAAAAGCTATGTGATTATTTCGTAAAAAAAAAGCTGTTTTTGCATGCGTGACCATTACCTACTCAATAAATTGTTTATCTTATATACTAGCCCATTAGACGCTATTCTGACTTATTGCCCCTTTTTCGGGCATCCTCGTACTTCAAGGAGTATAATTAAAAAAAAAAATAGCGAAATCGGTTCAGCTGGTTAGCGAGGACTGAAGAGTCAAGCTTTTAAAATATAGCGACAAAAATTAGAAAAATAAACAATTATTTGCAAATATATTTTCCGTTAAATATAAACAAAAATAAGTACCTAGGTAGGTAATTCGATTCGATGGAACAGTAGAACTTTTCGATGTTCACCTAATAAATTAAAATATTTCTTGCTAACTTCGCATTAAGATAGTTCAGTTACCAAATACGGAATCTTTGTTAGTTACCCGTCCTAGTTTACGTAAAGTTATTGATTTTATATGTTTTTTTGTGGTCTTATGAATATTTCTTTCAAGATCGTGCATGTTTCATGGCAATAAAGATTAACAGATAACCAGCGCGATGAATATAGTTACCGCTTGATCTCATAATATCTACGTACATAATTATACCTAAGCGCTTAACCGTACATTGCGAGAGGTCTATAATATGAACATTTATTTATTTATTTATTTAAATAATCTTTATTGCATACAACACAAATACAAATTTCACACACACAGACAGGACATTTGATGCAAAGGGCGGCTTTATTGCTTCAAGCAATATCTTCCAAGCAACCCGAGCAGCCAATGTATTGAAAAAAAAAGAAAATTAAGATAGAACATTTCTTGAATAATAAAAAATATTTTCATTTAATTTTGTTTCTTAACAATTAAAATTAGGATTTCAGCCGCATTTCTTGAAAAGATTTATGGAGTTATGTGGTGAGAAGTTGTTTCTACTAGAGGTACTTAAATTATTAAAATGTAAAACGAAACCAGAAAGTATTTAAATGAATAAAGTTCAATAAAATTGAGCAGAATGTGTTTAGAATTTTGCCTGTCGTTATTTAGAAAGCAAACGGTAACTGTTTGAATACGAAATCGCTGAGTTCAGAACGAGGAAGTAATGATTTCGATATTTCGGAATACACACCATATTATTGCACCATAATTAATTAAAATAGTAGCTTTTTTACTTTATACCACGTATATTATCTTAGTGAGTAAAGAAATGCTAGAAAAATATTTAAATTAGTATGTTATACTTATAGTTGTACACTTTAGTTCCATAGCAATTTTATTTTAAGTATTTTTTAAGTAGACAAAGACAATAAGCATATAATATTTTATCGTAAACAATAATATAACTAACTAGTTTAAAATGAAATAAATTAAATAAATAATAAAATCTTTATTGCTTTAAGAAACACATGGAAAAGTAGGTACCTACATGTGTACCTACAATAGATATAAAAAGTGTAGGTACAATTAGCAATTTAGTAGTAGGTACGGCAATTTCTTTATCCTCATAAAAAATAAAGCTACGGTGTGAATATTACCTAAGTATAACGTAATTTGACAAAAACTTAACAGATTTGTTAGCTTATATTATATTTACAAATATTGATTTAAATTACTTAGGTATATACTTACTTATTTGAATGTTACTTAAGTAAAATAAGACTTTAAATACCATGTGTTATTTAGAGTGTAAACAACATTTTTAATAAGCATTTTTAGATATCGTCATAGCATTTCAAACAAAGAAGGTAACAATAGAAGCATATTACAGTTGAGCAACGTTTTGATCTGCGCTACACATCGTGACTTTATCTACTAATAGCATTTCAATTAGATCATGTCGACAATCGTTATTGGTGAAATTGTTCTGGCTACGATTTATGCAACACGTTGCCAGCATAATGACTCAGTCCTCGTTAACATAATCACTGAGAATATCTTAAATCAGAGCATCTGAAGCAATGTGTCCTCATAAAATGTGTGGCGGACGCATACCTACCTAATAATGATGTTTCGTTCGATAACTATTGTTTATGTGTAAACATTGAGAAATGAAATAGGCTTGTAGCAAGATAAGATCGAAGTGTAACGATACGATTCCTGCATTATGTAATTACCTGGATTTATATTGTGAAGACCAGCGAGCCGTTAACGTAATAAGCCTTTGTATTACGGTCTACATAATTTTATGAACACAAACATGCCGGCAGTTTTATTGCATTATGCAAATTGCATTTGCCGTTGAGAGTAATTATTTAAATGCTTTCATTTGGGCACATTAAATAATATACAAAGTAAATAAATATTCAACATTTTATTAATAGGTATATCACAAATTCACTGGGACACGACATCAGCCCATAGTCATACTATTCTCGATATTCAAGCAAATTCACACTACATTCAAATATAAGTGAAAGCGACGTTAGCACGTTTTCGATCATTCAGATTCATTCACATATAATTTATATTGCCAAAATAAGGTGCAGCATCGTTGTGCACTAAAAAAATTAAAACATTAAACCTACGTCAGGTACGTTTGATACAAAAGACGCAAAAGCCTCAGCTCGAAATCAGCCAAACTTATCATAATAATAATACCAACAGGCAAGATAACAAATATTAAATAATCGAGTTCTATGTGGTATGTTCACATTGTATGCCCAAAATTATTAAAGTATATTTTTTTTAAGTTTTAATAGTGGCCGTAATTGTGACCTTCTTCGCTCCCGCCGAGGCCTTGCGATTGTTCTCCGTAATAATGTCCCTGAATTTCGGGTTGATGCGATTCAGCGTATGCTTTTAAGCCTTCGCCGCTCTCATAACCACCAGCGAACTGTTCGTAGCCACCGTGCTGGTATCCTCCGTGTTCAATGCCTTGGGAGACGCCGCCGTGCTCTAATCCACCAGAAATTCCCTCATGTTCCAAACCTCCAGAGAGACCACCATGCTCAAGACCTCCGTGCTCAAAACCCGCATGCTCCAAACCACCTTGCTCGAAGCCTCCGTGACCGAGACCAACATGATGGTCGGTATTCAGCCTGTGGTCTTCCAGCACTAAGCCATGACCATGTGCGTGCTGGGTTTCAGGGTGAATTTGCTTCAAGTTTGATTCGCTCTGTCCCTTTTCAAGCGGGTGCTTCAAGAGATGGCTGTGTTCCTTCTTGATGTATACTGGGACTGGATGAAAATGTTCGAATTTGATTGACTGATGTGACTTAGCGTGTTCGTGTTGGATCTGATGATGATGCCCTGACTCAGAGATAAGCGCTTGATGATCGATTTGTGGGGCCTCTTCGTGGATGAAACCAGGGTAAGCTGCCGCCACAGCAAATAGTCCAAGGAAGATCTGAAAATATATAAGAATTTTTTTAAATTTGGAAAAATACATCGACTGTCTTATAGTTTATCCAAGATCAAATATGTGTTGTGCAAAAACGGTTGAATTTAGATCTATGACGGAAGTTTCTTAATTGCTTCATGTAATTTGATATCGTCAATAGACGATGAAACGAGTTTCACTAAGAGATAGCGTGAGGAACCCTGACAGTGTCTTAAGTAACGAGAAAGGCTTCCTGTAACACTTGCTTATAATTTGTAGCAATTTATCAGGAAGAAAAAAATAGTGGCGCTTCATCGAATTCATGTTCAATGTAGGTAAATCACTGTTCTATATAATTGATGAAATTAAACACTAATTGAATTTTATTCGATGATAATTAGGAAGCACTTTTTTATGTAATAACACAATCACAAAACACAAGTTACGCACATGGTACTTCATTTTGGTAAGTCTACTGGTCTCTGCAAGAGGGTGGTAGATAATGTTAGCAATTGCTATTTGCATCGCTTATATACTCGTTTCACTCAAGTGCGGGCGTGTGAGTGCTCTGCTTACTGTTACGTGTACGATCAGTACACATTGGCAAGCTGATCGCGTCTTAAGAACAATAGATAGAAACTAATAGGAATTAAAATTACAAGTAAAAAAGTAATTGAAAAGTTCATGAAAGTTTAAGAGAAGTCAACAAATGCATCTAAATGTTAGATTTCACTGGATTTTAAATGAATACAATAAGTATTGATTTGGTTACAAGATTCATAAAATTTGTGATATAAATTAAACAATGTGTGAAATTATATATTACATCATATATGTATTGGATTACAGCTCTCTTTGTAGCTAGGAAGTCACAAGATTCTCATAAGGACTATAAAATGTTGTCCCAGTCTAATAAGATATATGATTATAACTTTCATTTAAGTACCTTAAAAGTAAAACATCATTTATGAAAATGACAGACACCAAATTACTTGAGAAAAATGTTGATGTTGATGTCGTAACAGCAGGTACATTTGTAGATATAAATGTAGGTATCTTCGGTTTACCCTGCTTAATTCATATACGGAAGAAAAATAAAATACCTACCTATAATATAGGTAGGTAGTTTATTTTTCTTTTTATATTAGGTTTTTTATATTATAAAAATATATCCCGTAGGTAACAAAACTTTTATGCGATGTAGATATTTGAATATTCGTTATTAAATATCTTTAAAAATCTAATTTAAAATAATGTTACAAACATTTACGGATTTTCCAATTAATTAATTGATAAATTACTGGATTAAAAATTTATATAGAAAAATATAATGGAATAAGTAACTCAAAGTGCATTAAACTTTGATTAAACGTTCTTTAATACAATCAATAATTGTTTCGCACTTATAAAAACTAGTTTATTACTTAATGAAAGAATATGTGGTTCGAACTCTACTAATTTATTAATCACGATAATCACCTTATTAACGATTCACCTATGACCGGAAATAAACTTGTAACTAGTTACTTAAAAGTAAACATCGAAAAAAGTACCCATTTTATTTGTCATGATATCTAACTAATTAAAAAAAGGTAACAATTTGTTGAGTAGATCCAATCATAAATATTATATAATCTAGTTCAGGGAAGAAATGTAGAGTTTATCATAATTTAAGAGTTTATTAAATTTCTAGGTATCTTTTGTTTCAATTTTTTTTATGTCTAACTTCTTTTATATTATCGAACAAAAAATCTTTTTAAGAAGATTATGTGCCATTAATTTCACTCAGGATTTTCATAAATAAATGTACCTATGTGAGTAGGTAATTAATTAATTAATTAATTCATTCATTATATAAAACTGATTCAAAAGCACCTATCTCTCAACATTTTATAGGTATCAAGGCACCCATATAGATAATAATATGCCTTATAATTAAAATAATTAGTAATTACTGCAAATACTGAAACAAAATGCGCAGAAGATGAAGATAAGATCCAAACAAACACAATTACGAAAATGGCGATTTAACCGACATCATTGTTTAATGCACTTACGAAATATATTACTGGCAAAATATTTATTGCGTTCCGCATTGCTCTTAATTCTTCAATACCATTATATATTATTATCAGCAATTTGCACTTCGAGGTAAAGACGTTTGTCGTGACGGATCAGAAAGTGTTTGATCACCAGAAAATTGTCAATACGGTTTCACTAAGTTCGCCATTATGTTTTTTTTTTCAGTTAATGATATCGATTATCATGTTAAAATAAATTCATCGTTTACTTAAAAATAAAGAACATTTGCACATATTAACTAGGTATATCACTAAGAGTTGAGTTATATTATGCTTTTAATTTCAGTAGGTATTGCATTAATTTCGTAATTAAAGTACAATAATATTATCCAAAAGTTTAAAATAGCATTTGAATTTTGACGGCTCTTTGTGAAATCAAATCTAGTTTACTCAGTTTTGGATTACCGCTAATATACAATTTCAATTCCTCAATCAATGCATTCGTTACACAACTACTTGGGTAATTCAAATGATTTATTTTAAGAAGAATAACAGAAACGAACTGAAATGAAAGTTTTAATTAAAAATATATAAGTATTATTGTTAAATTAGCGCTGAATAAAAAGTCTAATTACCTAATAATTATGTAGGTACATTTTATACTTTTGTTTAGAATCAAGTTTTTTTAACATTTTTTATGCAAATTATGAAGAGACTTTCAAACTAAACGAATATTATAACCACAATACATAACGTAGATAATTCGTTTTTGTTTTGAAAAGCAACCTATATTCCACTAGCACACATATATAGCTCTATTTATTAAGTAAAATAATTTCAACATAATATTCGTGAAATACTTAACTACCTACTTATAAGATTTAATATAGGATGTATATTACTTATCTCACGACAACCTTATTATCACATGTAGTAGTTACCTATTCAAAGTAGCAGAAATTGTATCTCAAATTCAATATATAAGTCGGTAAGTACCTAAATTTAAAATTGTGCTACCTACCTAATAGATATTTATAGATAGACCGTCTCCTCGGTACAGTGGTTGACGCGTAAGCGTAACACCGAGGGGTCCTGGGTTTGATTCCCGGTGGAGACGAAGAAAAAAAAATGTCTTGGTCTGGTAGGACACAGAAGGCTGATAACCTACTTGTCTCTAAAGAAAATCGATCAGTGAAACAGATGTATAATGCATCTGCCCCTCACACATGGACATGGACATGGGACATGGGACTTCACTTTTTTTTTTACCTAAGTAATAGATATTTTATCCGGCTTTCGTTTCCCAACTAGCACATACTTATGTGATAGGTAGGTATACCCATTAGGTTCCCCAACTCCCATGGGTAGTCCCTAAAGGAATTCAATTTGATAATAGAAAAACATAAAATTATCAGGATAAATTATTAATGATTGAATTTGAATTCAATATTTTTACAACAAAAGGATTATTTTTATTTTTAGTGAGGTAGCTCTAGCTTTATTTTGAATTTGGGTCATGTTGTTTATGTTGTATTTACACACGATTATAAAACGTGAGTGTTATTTTTACTAAATCTCACACAATATCGTTACATATCTGTATTACTTCATTCGAACTTCGCGTCATAAGTAACTGCTTGAGTGTAACAATTGTGTTGTAATAGTCCTATTTGCATTTATAGTTAATTAGATATTAATTAAAAAATTTGTTTTAAATTGTTATTATTTTCAATTATTTGACAAACAAATGGCAAACAATCACCTGTCTCGGATGACGGTAGGTTCATACCTAACTACTAAGCCTACTGCCTAACTACATACCACAGACATCTACAATCTACATACATACTAAAGTATCCCCTATTAGCACAGAATAATAACTAGTAGCTTACTATTCGTACATACCTTTGATTTGATGAAATCTACTAGAAACACATGCTTCGTCACGAATTAGCTACGTCTTACAAAAAAAAACCTAACCAGTCCCGACAGGGACCCGGGAGGCTTTCCCACTCACACATAATACCTAATGGTATAATTATGTATGTGTACGTACATAAAAAACTGGTAGTAGGTATATTCACAAAATTTATTATGCTTGGATGGCGATTTGTGGGGAATCCTTAGAATAATCTCTCTCAGAGTCGCAACCTCACTTTTACTAAAATATAATGTGATTAAAAGTGGGAAACCAACTGAATATTAATTTTTATTATGTTTACTTAAGCCTTCATACAAAACAAAAAAAAATCCGTTAGGTACGGATTTTGATGCGGTTTTTAACCAACTTCAAAAAAAGGAGGTTATCAATTCAGCCGTTTTTTATGTATGTACGCCGATTATGAGGTTTCTGAATCGATTTACGTGATTCTTTTTTTTGTTTGAAACGGAATGGTTTCGAATTGGTCCCATAAAAATTTCATTCGGGTAGGCCCAGTAGCATTTTTTGTGTAATTAATCTCGATAACTTAATTGTAAATCTAGCAAGTAACTTTTATTCACTTCCCGATAGCGATGAAAAATTATCATGACATAGAGCTGATTTGATGATGGAATCGGAAGCTGGCCATAGGAACTCAGTTAGTAATTGACTCAACTTTATCGAGTTTGGGCTCGTTTGATTCATTATGAAAAATACACTCAAAAGTATTAAATAAAAATAACTAGTTACGCATTAGTTACGTTAACAAGTCTTCAAATACGGAAAAGTAAAAAATAAAAAATATTTGATATTATTAATTACTAGATACCTACTTACCTACATATTGAAACTAGACTTAGATATTTCCTTGAAAATAGTGGCATAATATAAACAAATGATACATGAAAATTAACTAATAAAAATGACTGCACAACGCGATCTTTGACCGATCGCGGTGGCAATCATTGTCAGTCAGGCAGCCAGTGTAGCTAAGTATACAAATTGACTAATTGTATTAAAATATTCCTTAATTTTTTATTTGGACATGAATACGTATCTATACATATATGTATACAGTATATTGTATACGTTTGGACAAAATACAATTGCAGTCTTTATGCGTATCAGTAAGGGGGGGGGGGGGGAATAAAAGGCATAAAATTACATTATATTTTTTGTTTTAGACGATTATTAATAAAAAAGTGCGAGTGTGAGTGCGGTGATATTACGCACATTTGCGCAATACCAACACCTCCCCCGCTTGTCGTCGGCGTGTATGGCAATGTGGTCCCCTTCAACAACTGGCCGACTCTCCAGTTAATCCTTATCCCAATATATGATGTTTTATTATAGACTGTTTCAATACCAGCAAAATACTTTTTAAATGAAAAGAATTGGATATTCCATTCAAAAGATATAACGAGTTTTTAAAAGTGTCAATCTACAGAAAATAGTAGGTATACTGTTCGAGCAGGCCGTAGTGCGGGGGTCACGGAGGAATTCTACCAATATGCGTCTTGACGGAACACAGTGGGGTTTTGGTCGGTAGGAATCCGACATAACCCATGGCCCCTCCCCCGGAGGCCGTGGGTATATATGAAAGATTTCCCCAATAAAACAAAAAAAAAGGCCGTAGTGCGGGACGGGGTAACGGTGATTTTCATGTGATTAAAAATTAAACCTATAGTCCGACCTATAGTAGACTTTTCACTGTAACGATATCGCTATCTATGCGGGTGAAACCGCAGGGCATTGCTAGTACTATTATAAAGGCGAAAGTTTGTATGGATGTTTGTTACTCTTTCACGTAAAAACTACTGAACCGATTACAATGAAATTTAGCACAGATATAGAGGGTAACTTGGATTAACACATAGGATAGGTTTTATCCCGGAAATCCCACGGGAACAGGAACTATGCGGGTTTTCCTTTGAAAACGCGGGCGAAGCCGCGGGCGGAAATCTAGTATTTGGATAAATTTTATCAATTAGTTCGTCTTCAGAAGTGGCTATATTACAGAAATCACTATTATGTTCAATTAAAAGCGCGAAATTTAAAAACCTAAATTTTTTAATGTTTTGAGAACTAATTTGGATAACTAAAATCTACTAAAATTATACGTCGCTTTAACTCCAAAATATAAGTTAGCTAATGACGTATAAATACGCAAAATTTAATAACTTTATTATGGTACGGGAGCTATTAACGTTTAAAAAAATGTCATTTTAGTATAGTTGGATTTTTGATATAAGTACCTACTGTTTCTCTTGCTATTTCGGTTAGAGTTCGGGCTGTCTGGCTGGCGGTAGTGGTTGCGTTTATTAGTGCGCACAGGAAAATATCCGTAATTTAAAGTCATTTATTAACGCGTAATTTTTAATCTTTTGCCTTTAGATAGATCCATCAGACATAAATTTTTATTGCAAGACGTTTTTTTCGTTGTTAAATAGGTGCCATACGCAATTTTTTATTTCAAAATAAGTAATTAAAATGTCATCGAAATAAGTGAAATTACATCGGAGTAAGTTGAAGGGTCGGAAAGTCCCATAAATCTTTAAAAACATGCCCTTTAGATTAAAACGGGAACTTTCTTGTTCGAGGGGGGATAAAGGGCTATCACACCACATAAGTCCCTTTATCGTGTCGGGACTCCTTTTTAAGTTTTATGGGCACGCACATTTTATCGACTTAGTTTTATTATATAAATATAGATTATGTTCTGTGGGCGCGGCACCCGCGCGGCGGCCATGTCATATATATTACTAGCTCTGTGGCCAATCTGTGGCCACGTCTCTAAAAAAATAATGTTGCCAACTTGCCAGTTCTATTTAATTAAAAAAGAATTAAAATACCACCAGAACAAGAAAAATCTGTAGAATAACAATCTGTGGAAACTGGTGGAAACAATACAGTTTCATTGTTGGTTTGGTTGGTGTTGAGCACGTTGAGTATGAACATCTATTTTATTTATTTTACGCAAGAGTATCGAAAAGAAAGAGGTTAATTCGAAAAATTTTCTCCACAAGGTGGTCGCATTTTTGTTTGTATAATTATTAATCTAAACAGTGTAGACAAGAGTGGCACGGTCTACTACTACTTAATTTTATTTCTAAAGAATAAAATACAATGAAATGGAGAATGTTCACTAATTTTGATTGTTAGCACTCCATATTCTCTGTCAAAAATAAAAAATACCTACTAGTGAAAAAATTACTTCGATACGTCAATTAGTTTCCGATTTAGAAGTAAAACAAGTTGTAAACGCCCGGTGATGGTGTGACGTCACACCACAACACGCTCAGGCCGGGACTCCACCAAAGCAGAGATGTGTGCGGTGTGCTGTGTGCTGTGCGAGAAGAGATGTTTTTCAGCTCGCGGGACTCCACCAAAGCGGAGATGTGTGCGGTGTGCTGTGTGGTACTAGCAAGATGGCCGGCCGCAGTGTTAGCAACCTGAAGTGAGCTGATTATCGTACCAGGGGCGTAAAATTATCGTACATTAGGCGTTTTTGGTTCGAAATTATCGTACTTTTTAGAATAAAGTCAATTATAAATAAATAAATTATATAAATTGTAATATTGATAAGTACAGTGCGACACAAAAGAGATGAAAATAAATGAGGGCGCCACCGTCGCTCATATAGCAACACTGATACTGCGACGCAAGCGATCTTGATACTATAGAATAAAAATCCAAAAAGGTATATAATATAATCTAAAATAAATACCGCGATTTAAACCGTTATAATTATTGTTTCAGTGTAGCAATAGTGTAATTTAAGACAAAAATACATTAGTATTTTAATTGACCTACCTAGGTCAAATTTTACTTAAATGTATTTGGAATTAGTTATTTTATAAAAATCGGTCAAGTGTTTAGACTGCAGAGGCGCACATAGAATCAAACATACAAACAAGCATACATGCAGCTCAAACACATTACCCTCTTTCTGGGTCCGTCGGGTAGAAAAAAACAAGGCGATTTGAAAACCACATATTTTTATTTTTTTTGTAGATAAATTTTGTACATTAATATAATTCATCAAAATCTAAATATTCTACTCCTTCAAAGGACTGATCATCACTCTGTTTCGAAGTACTGGCAAGAGGGTACGGGGCATCTTCAGTATCTGTAAATATGATACAGTAAATATGATTTTTTTTCTTATGGTTTGATTGATTAATAGATAGATAGCTGTATGAAAACAGTTATCACTGTACTATGTAGTAAAATCTAAACTAGGTACTTTATTTGAGGCTGGTTGGATTGGATATAACTTCTTGACTCAAATTGTGCTGGTCGCACTATAAAAACTAGTTTTTGTTTACATACAAATAACCTCAAATTAATTTGCGAAAACGTAATAATCGCCATACATACATACATTAAACACTCGTCACTAATGGAATATTCTATTTTACGTAGTACTGAGCAAAAATAAATGGAATCTCACCGGTATATTCTGCTGTACGTTTGTAAACGTTTTCCAAATCAGTCAATAAATTTCCAGCTTGAAATTCGGACAAACACCGAATAAAAACTTTATACACCACATTACGGACACCGCTACGTTTAACCTTTTTCATGATATCTCCTTTTTTATTTAAATTTCTTGTTCTAAATAACAATTTTATCTCAATAATTCTCCACTTCACGAAAAAAACAACAAATTTTTATTCAACTTGACAGCTACATTGCCAATTCAGGGTTGCCAGGTAATGAAAAACGAATTAGTTCCAAAATAATTAATTTCATCTCTTTTATGTCGTACTATATGCAAGTTCTCTATAGTTAATCTTTGTTTAACTACCGCTGTCAAATCAACGGGACACTGAAACCCAAACGTTTTACGTGCCTTAATATTCATTATACTCTTTGGTTTTACGCGTGGTACAGATTACAGACCTGAACCGATTCCATTTCCACTTTATGTTCAATAAACGCGCCAAGTTTAAAATTCAATCTGACAAAATTTCACTGTTCCCATGAAAGTTCGATATGAAATGAATAATGAAACACGTCAAAATTTCATATTTGTATGGGTGAAATAATATAAATTCTCGAATTTTGCCTGATAGAAATTATCGTAAAATCAGCGTACGATAATAACATGCTATCGTACATCGTACGTAGGCACCAAATTATCGTGTTTGTACGATAATTATCGTACGGTTGGGAACGCTGGCCGGCCGGCGCGCGCGCGGGGTTCTGCGGGTTGCTAGCGGGCGAGAGGGGGGAGGGTGACATCGCTCACTGCACGCCGCTCACATCTCTCGTCTCCACTGCGCGTCGTCCGCGCACAGCTCACATCTCCGCTTCCATCGCGACATACAAATATTACACATCTCCGCACAGCGATCTCCACTGAAGCTGAGCGGAGAGGAGACGTGTCAATAACTCAATTCTATTGGTTGTTTAAAAAACATCTCCTCTCCGCTCGTCTCGTCTCCGCTTTGGTGGAGTCCCGGCCTTAATCTGGCTCACTCAGTCCGCTAGCGATCGCGCGCCCGTGCCGTCGAAATTATAATTAAATACTTTTAAAAATGTCCAATCCAACCAGAAAATCATGTGTTGTTCCTAAATGTAAAAATACAACTACCAATTCGCCGGATAAGTTGTTTTTTATAGTTGCAAAGGACGTAAACAAAAAATGGTCAGAGGTGTAAATCCTTTGGTGTCAGAATTTTCCGTGTTCTTACATAGTACTACATATTATAATAACATATTACATATCTGCGTAGGAAAAATAGCCTGTCCAGAACTTCTTAGCTTAATAAATTATCGCATCCCATCCAGATCGACACGCTCAAAAGACTTATTTCATATACCAACCGCCAGAACCAATATGGGTCTTCGTGTGCCTCTTCACAGAATGTCTAGTTTTTATAATACCTATATGAATGATCTTGATATATTTTTTTTCTTGTTCCTCTTCGTCTTACAAAATGAATGTAAAAAAATTGCTATTGAACATGTAAGAATGTTAATATGTAAAGATTTTGCAAATACGTAGACCTATTTACCTGCGTCTTTATGTACGCATGAAAATATTAATCAACGATTGTCTTTTGTGGTTTTTTCCTTGTCTTTCCTACTGCTGGGTGTTGGCAAAAATAATATTATATGTTCACAGTGAAACCACTATAAGGAGGCATTTTCATGTATTTTTAGTTAATAAGATTTTTTTTTTGTTTTATATATCTCTGTCTTTGTCTCTGTATGTTTTCCAATAAAGAAAATAAAATAAAATAAAATAAAAAATATTTTGAGAACATTGCAGCTGTTTTGCGTTATCCTTTGTTTTCTATACAAGTTTTAATATATACTCACAGTATATACTAGACTGTGCTTCTGCTCTGCTCGTATGGGCTAGTATAGGTAGATGACTAGTAAGATTTTTTCTTGTTTTAAGTTGAGAATGATATGGAGAACTATACTAAAATATAAGTTGGTCGGGGGAAGAATTAAACAAAAACAGGGTATTCCACACAAATAAAACAGGGTGTTCCACACAAATTCAAATGTCAGCAGGAAAATGAAGATAAACCTCAGAGACCAGCAGTGCAAAAACGCCATCGTATAGAATATTTTGAGAAACTTTTAAATAAAGATGAAACTTTGGCATGACTGTTATTTTATTAAACGAATAATAATTACTATTATTGGACTATTAACGAAATTCGCGGACGAAAACCCATCAAAATACTGCGCAAGCTATAACACCTACGACAGCGCTGCCGACTTGATACTAAGCGCGGGGGCGCGGCCGCGCGGCGCGTTGTGACGTGACGTCACAAGCGGTCACGTGACTTTAGCGGGACTCGATATTTTTCGAAACTTTGAATGCGTATAAAATCAAAACTACTTGGTATTTTTGAATACGACAAAAACTAGTGTATTTGTATACATACAGGCTTTACTGAGACACAATTTCAAGGGATTTGGTATACCTAGTAACATTCTTCATTACCAAACGCCATTGCTAGGCAATTTTATGGTGATTTATCTCAACTTTGAAAAGTATCATCCTATAATACCGTGATTTCTAGCTATAATTATTTATCAACGATTTGTATTTATTCTTATATTTTATTGCTATATTTTTTTCTTTCATTTTGAGAAAAATCTGCATAATGATACTTTACATAAGAATAAAATTACATTTTAAGTACAAGAATAAACAGCAGGACAAATCTAAAATAAGTGTTGAAAAACTTTTTATACACATAAATATTGCCAGATGAAAAAATAACACCGGCTGTCAGTGAAAGGACCTTTGCCTGTTTACGACGTGACACTTGAATCTTGATTCATTGTATAAAAATTCAGCCAATCACAAAGCGGTGTTTGGACGTTTTGCTATAACGAACGATTGAATTTTAAAAACTCAAAGTTCAAACGTATGAAATCGAGACCGTTCATATTACGAAGTAGGCTGTGTCGTTATAATTTTAAAAATAATTTTGTCGTTGCTCACCAAAACTTTTATTTTTTAGAATTGAGTTTAAAATTGATTCACGCATGTGAAAATATTACAGAATTAGTGTTGAGTGTGGTGTATTTTGGTAGAAACAATGATTGCAATTACAGAAGACGTCGGAAAGCTTTTGTGAGTAATTTTCCATGAATTTAATTTACTACAATACTATGTTATTTACACCGGTATAAATACTTATTCTTTTATCATATTGTTGCCAAATGATAATGCATTTGTTTTAATTTGTATGAGTTACATTTTTCTACATACTTACATGGTACCTACGTATTTCGCATATAATATCTTTGGGTCTTGATTTCTTTCCAAAGCATCAGTTCAGCTTACAATATAACCTACCACGAAGCAACAATATGAAGCAGCAACAAAATGTTATTATGTTTTATTTCATAATTTCTTCCATAGTGAGGAGGTCCTCCAAGAAATCTCTCAGAATGTTCGTACATTGATGGAGGAACTATGGTTATCCTGGTCTCATTTGGGTGTTGATGAAAAAGCGAAAATAAGTAACATCACTAGGTTGGTACAAATAGAAAAGGAGTTACATCGAGAGGTCATCTCTGAGACTGGTCAAAAGCTCAGCGCTTTACAGTCACAAGTTGATAGTAAGTAAAATTTGTATGTAATTACAAGTGAAATGTGTTGTTTATAATTCAAAATATCTTTACTTTATAATATCTGTTCCTTTTCTGTGTTTAGAACTTAAAGAAGAAACTGAAGAACTCAGCCGATGCCTCTCAGTTGATATTAGTATATTAGATTTTAAAGAAGATATGATGTTAATAGACTATAAAAAACTGTTGGAAAATCAAATTGCAGGGTAAGTAATTTTTTTATAATTTTACTAGTGTGGTATTCTTTTATTTAAATATAATCTATAGAACTTATCTGTAAAAGAGTAAATTATAAAGTGTGACAATAATGCTACAAGATCTTATATTGAACTGTTATATGGGTATGTTCAGTACAGATTAAGGTTAAGGTTCAAATTTATAATGCACTCCTGTGTAAGAATGACCTCATGACCCATGAATTAGATGACTCTACCAAGTTAATTGATGCTCATTAAAGTTTTAATATGTTTGTTGATCAAGGCATGTTTGAGTAACCTTAAGTATTGTGAGTGTGTTATTTATTAAGCTTATTAAGCTTCAGTTGACTGTACAACATTATTATTTACAAAAAGACTTATAATACCTATAGTTTTTTGTATATTTAAAAAATCTACCCATTTAGAAATTAAAGACTTTTTAACGGATTTTAAACGCGATTTATTCATTATAAGTATTATTTTCCCGACGTTTCGAACACTTTACAGCGAGCGTGGTCACGGGTAGACTGAGATGTTATACATCTTGACGGTCCTAATCTACCTATTTTGAAAAGCAAATTATTGTGTGCTTTTCAATCAAGTTAATGAACATTAATGTTATGAATACTACATTATAAAATGCATTCAAATCTTAATCATTGTTTTTATGTGTTTATTTTATTATTATTTTTTATTTAAGTATGATAAAATAATTAATGTGTAATTTATATGTTTATATACATACAGATACAGAGAGCAAGTTGAGCAGCGCAGGACAAAAATGGAAAGACTTCTGGAATGGCAGAACGATCTGGCTGATAAACTTGGTGTCACCATACAGGAATTGCAAGAGATACCTCTACCGTCTGAAGACGAGCTTAACAAACTCAAGGTTCATTTGGAGATGTTGCAAGCAGAAAGGGACAAGAGGGCAGAGATCTTTCTGAACACTCAATTTGAAATTAAGGATATAATGGGTAAGTTTTCAAACTTAAAAAAAAAAGAGTATGTTTGCTGAGCACACATGTTAGAAGTGAAACTTATTTGGAAAGATTTAAATATACCAAAATCGTCGCCGAACTCCATGACGTGACGGTTTTGCCATGACACAAGCTTGAATTTTTACTCTCAAGACGCCTAATGAAGTTTCACTTCAAAAACTTTGTTTATTTTATTTGGTAAAAATTGTATATTCGTGATTTGTGTTAATTAAACATCAATATTTAATCTTTCACCTAAATCATATTTTGCTTTTGTTGTGAAACTTGCAATTAGTGTTTTATAATTATTCAAACAATAAAACACTAAAGGCCACTTGCACAACTGGCTAATAAAGTAACCGATAGCCTGTTTAACACTTTCAAATTAAATTTGATGGATTGATATTTATTTTATCTTCTTACAGATAAATTGCAAATCAAACCTCAGAACAAATTTGAGCATGCAGTGGTTACTTCATTGTCTGTGGACTTTAGAGTGACTGATATGAACATGGATCGTCTTGCTAAGCTACAGCAAGACTTACAAGAGAAATACGAGCAGACCAATAATAGGGTAAGCAAAATAAGAATTGGAACATACTAGAACATTTTATATTCATAATATAAAGGAATGAATGCTGCTTTTTGTTTGTATGTTTCTTTGTATGCAAAGTAGTGGGAGTTTTGTATTTACTCCTAAAATAAGCAGTGAAAATAGTTTTACAGCAAGACATTGAACATTACATTCAACAACTTGACAAGTTGCCCTTTAGTCATTCAATTAAATGTTGTCATTCAATGAACGCGCTGAACATTCAAACAAATAGCAGATTCAACCAGTAGAATGCAACATGTACATTAAACATATCTTTATAAATTATAAAAAAAAATATAATATATTGTACAGGTTTTAAAACAAGTTCCTTATTCAATAGGTATTGGAGCTTCGTGAACGTCTAGCCAAGCTGTGGGATTGTTTGGAAGAAGACCAAATCTATAGAGACAATTTCTTGCAAGCTCACCCTGGTTGCAATCCCCATACTGAGAATGCTATCAAGGAGGAGCTTAAGAGATGTGATCAGATCAAACGCCAGAAGATTTCAGTAAGTACTAAAAAATACATCTTTTATGAAATTTAACCGCATCCATATCAAGTTAAATAATTTTTTGTAGACCAAATCAATTGAATTGATATTATATCAATTTATTAAGGTAGTGTTTTGTCTCAACTGTTGAAAATAGTATCAGTGGATATAAAAATGTACATTTTCTAATTTTAATCTGTTAAAGGAAAACAATGTATCTCACTAGTCCTAGTCCTTACGGCCTGTATAAAGTTCTGTGAAAAAAAATGTATGCGTGTACTCTAGTACACACGTAAGAAGTGAAACTTCTTTATGACCTTAAAAATGTCACGAGTATGGCGTAACGCAAAAATGTCACGCGTACGGCGTAACGCAAAAATGTCACGCGTACGGCGTAACGCAAAAATGTTACACTAAATTTTTGTCCAACCCCGATAAAGAAGTTTCACTTCAAAAAATTGAAAATTAATAAGTGAACAACAATAAAAATATTTCATTATGTATTTTTCTTCACTAGGTATTTGTAGCAAACGTCCGCACAAAGATCAAGCTAATGTGGGACAACATCATGTACTCGCAACAAGAGCGTGAGGAGTTTGTGCATTACTATGAAGACATTTTCACTGAAGATACGCTTACATTACATGAATTGTACTTGGATAAAATTACCAAGTTCTACAATGAAAATAAGTAAGCAGTAGAATATAGGACATAGTAATTTGTTTTTAATTAATCTTTTAAGTTCATATTCTTATATTATGTCTGCTTATATTGATATCAATATAAGCAAAGACAACAATGACAGCACGCAATTCTAAATTTCTGTGGTCCAAGAAGCTTATATCTAATACACTGGAGATTGCACTATGACCATTAACTTGTAACAAGAAAATATGACGTTGGACTTTCACACCAATTTGCCAAGTTAGGTGCTATTTATGATATGAATTAACTAGAACATTCTATTACTTATGTCACAGGCAAATCTTCGATCTGGTATTAACCCGCAAGAATCTATGGCTCAAGATGACAGAGTTGGAAGCTCGTGCGTCAGAACCGGGACGGTATAACAACCGCGGGGGGCAACTGCTCAAGGAGGAGAAAGAAAGGAAGGCTATTGCTAGCAATGTTTGTATTTTGTGTATATTAATAACTAGGTTTCCGCCCGCGGCTTCGCTCGCGCAGTAATAACTTTTTTTTAATAAAACGAGAAATATCCAAAAAAATTACATCAAACACTCCCATATATAATAGTCGCCTGCGCACACTTAACAATTACACCCGGTATATCAAACTGTAATAAAATAATATTATATTCTTTAGGAATGAATTTGAAATATTCATTAATAACGATGTTCACAGCTTCCGAAAATCGAGGCGCAAATTCGTGATCTGGTCATGGAGTATGAAGCTGTATCTGGCAGAGAGTTCACTGTCGATGGGAAACCTATTCTGCAATTGATGCAAGACGATTGGGAGACTAGGAAAGCAGTAAGTTCTATTTTTAAAATAATTAAACTAAATCCATACTAATATTATAAATGCGAGAGTAACTCTGTCTGTCTGTCTGTTACTCAATCACGCCTAAACTACTGAACCAATTTGCATGAAATTTGGTATAGAGATATTTTGATACCCGAGA
This sequence comes from Colias eurytheme, assembly GCF_061535395.1. Taxonomy (NCBI): domain Eukaryota; kingdom Metazoa; phylum Arthropoda; class Insecta; order Lepidoptera; family Pieridae; genus Colias; species Colias eurytheme. The sequence goes on along the minus strand of NC_142986.1, from coordinate 7,202,184 downwards.
AAGGACATAGGCTACTTTTTATCCCGGGAAAATGACGCAATCCCGGAAATCCCACGGGAACGGGAACTATGCGGGTTTTTCTTTGACTGCGCGGGCGAAGCCGCGGGCGGAAACCTAGTTGTATATAAGTCTAAGCTCTTTTTAAATATTTTTTAAGAGTGTAGCTTAGTATAGAGTGATGATTTTTAATTTTAATGGTGATTATATTATATTGGTCATACTATATGATGATTAACTAATAATTTGTATGTTTAAATATATTTCCCATAGAAATTGGCGCCAAATTATACCTACGTGACTTTATTTTTACCCTGTTCTTTGGTGTCGCTGTTAACAGCAAAGTTTAGTAGCAACTAGCTTTTCACCTGTGGCTTAGTTAGATTAATCTAAAACTTAATGATACACTAGAACCTTCTTTGATTCATTCTATCTATAAAAAGGACATCACAATCTGTTGTGTAATCTTAAAGATTAGTATTACATACAGACCGCCTCCTCGGTACAGTGGTTGACGCGTGAGCGTAGAACCGAGGGGTCCTGGGTTCGATTCCCGGTGGAGACGAAGAAAAAAAAATGTCTCGGTCTGGCAGGACACAGAAGGCTGATCACCTACTTGTCCCTAAAGAAAATCAATCAGTGAAACAGATGTATAAATAATGCATCTGCCCCTTACCCCACTAGGGGACACGGGACTTCACTTTATTACATACAGATGGCGGACTTTGTTTTATGCAGTACTAGTCAATCTTTATGGCCGCTCTTAATAATAACAACAACAACAACAAAAATACTTTATTGTGCACCACAGAGAAAAGTACAAATAAGGACAAAATACATTAGTTAATAAAAGAGCACAACAGGCGGTCTTATCGCTCATACAGCGATCTCTTCCAGACAACCTGGTGGACAAGGAGACGCAGTGCAAAAGTAATTAAAAAAATGTTGTGTGGTTTTATGAAACCACGGTAAAAGTGAAACTGTTCGAACGGTTCCGAACACTGCTCTATACTCGGCAGCCGACCGTCACGCGACATGCGCTACACAGACCAAAAAGTTTGAGACGATGTAATAAAAGTTTCACTTTAAAAAGTATTAATGTAAGAATCAAATGTAACACATTGCTGTATCCCAGGAGCGGCACAACAAGGTGTCGGCCCGCAAGCAGGCGCTGACGCCGACGACCCCTTCGTTCCGCTCGCTGGCCACGTCGCCGCTCGGCAAGCGCGACCGCACCGCCGCCGGACTCGCGCACACCGCCGACCGACACAGGTACATGTTTGTTTGAAATTGATATAATTTATTGTTTTATGGCATTCAAATGCTTTTTAAATATAAGGGCTGATTTTTCAATCCATAAAACTTATTCGTAGAACGTTTTTAAAATGTTAGTTTTATACATTATAAAACTAACATTTTAAAAACGTATCGGTCAATTAAGGAAAGCTGGCATGTTCACAGTACTCACACTTATGCAATTTCACTTACAGTATGTTCAAAAATAAATGCGACTCTAGTTTCATTTTAGACTTGAATTGTAAAATGGGTGCGTTGTAGATAAATATATGCAAATATAATTATGTAGGTACTTATGAAAGCTCTCATAATTTACCTGTAAAATTATAATTTAAAAGTAAATCAATTGATGAAGTTAATTATTTATTCTAATAATAACCAATTGGATAAAAGTATTAATAATCATTCAATTATCAAATAAAAATTAAATTTCAGGTCATAAAAACAATACAAATAACACGTGCGCTTACTCCCAACACACGGATGGTTGTTTTGATAATGATTTAAATAACGGGCGTTTTTTTAATAATGTGATAACTCTGATTATTAATTAGTAATTTGATTTTTGAAAAAAAAATGCCGATTTTAGTCAAAATTTATATTTTTCTAACAAGATCCTTATCATCCAAATTTCCACCTTGGTGAGAAAAATTGACATTTCTAATGAAAATGAACAAAAAATTAAATGATTTTATTAAATACTGTAAAATAGTCTATAATTCTTCCATTTACTGTATCACAAAATTCTTCATATATTTTTAGATATTCGTACTACACGAATTACATCACCCTGTATTTATAAACAATTGCAAAATATGACACATACATAGGCCGGGAGATACTGACACAAAATTTCGGGTCATTTGTAACAGAATGGCGGTTCTACAGAGGTCTTATTACGCAATGACTAAAAGAAAAATGATGGTCAGAACTCAGAACGCTGGTACCGGCGGACTAGTCGCGTGGGCGTTAGTCGAACTCGTCGGATAAATAGCGAAAGTCAAACGATTTGTAACACAAAAATTTTAGAATTCACCGATAGCCCATAAAAAAGATGTAGGCGGTAGTGTCATGCCATACTTTTCCGGTGTAACTTACAGCCATACCGACGCGATGCGTTGATTAAAAAAAAAAACAATTCAAACATTTGTACCAGGCTAACTTTTGCACAGGTAATCATCATCGTGCAGACATTTACGAAAATCGCCATGCCATACTTTTCGGACGATTCCAAATGGCCACCATACCGCCGAAAATCTGCAAAAAAAAAAATTTTTTCGCCAAACAATTTGTACCAGTATTGCATTTGGATTTTTGGAGAGTATTTGATAAAATGTGACCATTATTATATTTGCCATACTTCTAGTAGGGGGAAAAAGTGCTGCCATACTTGAAAATTAATTTATTCGTCACGTTTCAAAAATACGACTGTACAATACGTAAAAGTAATTTTTTACAGTATGGGATCATTATATTCTGTTTGTTTGTATACAATTCTACCTAGAAAAAAATCGCAGATTGCAAACATGGGGCGGATGATTGTAAGACTTAAGCCAAGACGTAAAAAAAAAAATGAAAAGAATTGGCGATTTGTACCAGTACGGCATTTTTGGAAAGTATATGATGCAACGTGACCATTATTATATTTGCCATACTTTTAATAGAGGGAAAAATTAGTGCCATACTGCTACAAATCGTTCAAACTACGAATAAAATCTTACAATAAGAAAAAAATCTTATACACATTCGCCACCTCCCACAGGTATGGCATTATCACACTTCTATTTATAATCATTCAGGAGTTGTTGAAAAAAAATGTAGGGTGGTACAAATCGTTTGGCGAGAAAAAAAAATTCAAAAATTATATGGTATGGCGACCATTTGGAATCGTCCGAAAAGTATGGCATGGCGATTTTAGTAAATGGCTGCACGACGATGGTTACCTGTGCAAAAGTGAGCCCGGTACAAATGGTTGAATTGTTTTTTTTAAATCAACGCATTTACGTCGGTATGGCGGACTGTGGGTCAGCTCACACCGAGACGCGACGCGGCGCGACGCTGCGCGCACATTTTTCATAGAGCGACTCAGAATATACTTTATTCACTACACGAAAAGATACACATTGCTACGCCGCGAGGCACCTCGAGGCGCAGCGCTGCGTGGTGCAACGTAATCTAAATTCTCACAATGTAATGTGTATCTTTTCGTGTAGTGAATAAAGTATATTCTGAGTCGCTCTATGAAAAAAGTGCGCGCAGCGTCGCGCCGCGTCGCGTCTCGGTGTGAGCTGACCCTAAGTCACATCGTAAAAGTATGGCATGACACTACCGCCTACATCTTTTTTAAGGGCTATCGGTAAATTCTAAAATTTTTGTGTTACAAATCGTTGGACTTTCGCTATTTATCCGACGAGTGTGACCAACGCCCACGCGACTAGTCCGCCGGTACCAGCGTTCTGACCATCATTTTTCTTTTTGTCATTGCGTACTAAGACCCCTCTAGACCGCCATCCTGTTACAAATGACCCTGAATGATGATGAAATTTTGTGTCAGTATCTCCCGGCCTAACATGTGCAATGTGTAAATGTGTTGACGTTCCAGCTCTTCTTAATATACCTGTATTCCAATTGCCGGTATTTGACAGTTTACGTGACATTTTAATATTATCGTGTAATACTTTATTGGATGGATAAGTTTTATCCAAGCATTGAAAAATCGGCCCTAAATTTATAAAGAATAGAAAAAAATCGATCACGAGGCGGGACTCGAACCCGCATCCTTTCGCGCCATTCCGGGGCGGATGCCTGACCAATTCAGCCACTCGTGACCCACCAGAGCAATCGAATTTATTTGCGAAAGGATGCGGGTTCGAGTCCCGCCTCGTGATCGAATTTTTTCTATTCTTTATAAATTTATACATATTTGTTAGTTTTTTTGTGTTTTTGAAATGAAATGAAATAAATTTATTTGTCCATTTTATGTTTTACAATTAATGTACGACAGTGGGACCCAAACTAAGTGAAATACTTGTCTTGGGACAAGATTTACTAGCTTTCCGCGCGGTACCATACGCATTGCTTATATATTTTAGCCTATCTCGAGAAATGGGCTATCTAACACTGAAAGAATTTTTCAAATCGAACCATAATTTCTATAATTAGCGCTTTCTTCAGCTTTATGATATTATTACAGATGCTTTGTTGCTTATTTAGCATAGTTTTTTTTGTTGTTAATGTGTAAGTATTTTAGTAAGTATATTTCTTTTTCCTTAGGTTGCAAACTTTAACATTTGCTTATTCAATTAGCCTTCTTCTAGAAGTATTTTTAAACGAACTGAATTTAAACTGTAGCATTTACATATAAAAAATTGATGTCAATAAAAAAATTGATGTCAATTTTCTACAAAAACAAGTACATAATATTATGTTTCTAATGATGATAAAATCAATACCGTGTGACTATTTTACCTCTTTACTTCTTATATTTATCGCGCTAGCTTCGATAAACAATTAATTACAAATTTGCTTGATATGCTTAAAATATAACATGTGAAAGAATTTAAGCAGTTTTTCCAATTGATAGATTGCCCGTCAAGAGACAACTGGTGACGGGCAGCGCTAAAAAAGCACCTTCTACGTTTGCGTCCAATCTCTCTGCGCTCAAGAGATCGGCGATTACTACTGTTAAGAGGTAAATATATTTTATTTATTGTTGTATCTAATGAAAATTATTTTAGTCATCATATCACTGCTCCTACTACTCATATATTAAGGGTCATATTCATAATATTATTATTGAATTACCTTATTAAATTTGATATATTATTTTAGTTAAGTACTACACATTATGTGGCTGAAATAGTAACCGAAAATTAATAAATTATGAACAATAACCAATCCATAGATAATTAAAATGCAATTAAACTATGTGTGCTAGTTTATCTTAATAAATATTTCATCAAATTAACTCACTACGTAATAATATTTTAATAGCTAAATTATAGAACATGAATTACAATAAATACTCACCAAGCATAATTTCTCATTAATTACTACAATGTATCGTTATAACGAGAGAAATTACCAGTAAAAATAGATGAAAAAAATTGCAATATTTTCATTCCTTCCATAATTACAGTGCCCATTTATGAAACTAATGAAGTGAACACAATTTCAACATCCGAGGCAAGTGTGATTAGTGACAGTAGCGAAAGCATTAATTACATTACATAAGTAGAAGGAATGGGAACTATTGTTGCTATGTAGATCATTGGGCCGGTAAAAGTAACTGGACAAATTGCGATTGGAGCTATTTAATTATAGCAGCTATTTGAATTGCAATATTCATTGGCGTTAGCGTATTATTACGTGTATAAAACGTTGAAACATTATGTTATTTAGATATCGGCGTAGTAGAGTTGTTACTTTGATTGATGTGGTTTTTTGTTTGTATGCTATTAGCGTATTTGAATATCGTATAATTTGTATTTTAATGTGTCAACAAGATAGGTCTAATCTCTTTCCGATTTATTATAAGTACATAGATTGGCAATGGGTTTACAATCTTGCATGTCACGATACTTGCGAAATTTAAAGACAACAATGCGCAATGTAAGGAAAATAAACAATTTTAATTAGTTCATTAAATTGTAAATTATGGTGGATCTATTGATTGACTCTTTATTGTGAATAATATAATTATAGTAACGCAACATTTTGAAATAAATGGTACTTACATATTCTAATGTAAAAATAAATGAAATCTTAAATTTTGTTATTTTAAACAAAAAAATTTATAAGTTAACACAATAGTTATATTAAATATTACGTATCATTTCATATAAATTAGTATTAAAATGATTTCATCATTTTTATGATCATGCTTCCTGATTACTACCCTTACACTTTTTAATTTATGTAAAAAAGCATTAGGTATTCAAAAATTATATGTTACTAGAGGTCCGCCCCGGCTTCGCCTGTGGTACATATTTCGCAATAAAAGGTAGCCTATGTCCTTTCTCGGGTATCAAAATATCTCCATACCAAATTTCATGCAAATTGGTTCAGTAGTTTAGGCGTGATTGAGTGACAGACAGACAGACAGAGTTACTTTCGCATTTATAATATTAGTATGGATTTAACAGGCGTATAAGCGGAAGGCTAGCGGCACGTACCGCAGATGGTGTAGGGGATAACGTGAAACGCACACTGAACTATGGGGAAGAGGGCAAGAAGACGCTCAAAATTACTGTCAACGGCAGCATCCTGAAACATAAGCGACCCGTGAGTATTTGATATTAGTGTAGTATTAGTTGTTTAGAGTATGTGATCAGTAGAATTTTTGTTTTAGTTATAAATAAAATGTAGTTAATGATTAGATTTTTATCTGTATTTATTAAAAAAGAATAGAACATTAAAGAGTAAGTTTAATTATTAGTAGTTGTTGATTTGATTATCGTAGAAAATTCATAGAATTTACTCTGGCTAAACTGTACTTTATAGGACGTCGTGTTGAGCGTTATTTTTTTTGTGGGTAGCTATGGTCCTATGGAACCTAAATGTGAAATTTCAGCTGACGGATATTATCAGTTTTTGAGTCACGAATTTTTGAAAATTAGAAAATTACATGAAAATCAAAATGGACTAACTAGTCATTTTCTGAATATTTAAAAAAATCATTTTTTAAAATACTCCGCGGCGACTGGTCTCCGAGAATTGCAGGATACTTGATCGCCTGTGCGTATCGTATGGGAGAAAGGCCTTATTTATGCCTAAAGTTGAGTTTTGTTAGGGAGCGAACCTTCTGTACGTATATTCTGTGCCACTACTAAGTAGTACCTTGACCGCCTCCATGGTACAGTGGTTGACGCGTAGCACCGAGGGGTCCTGGGTTCGATTCCCAGTAGAGACGAAGAAAAAAAAATGTCTCGGTCTGGTAGGACACAGAAGGCTGATCACCTACTTGTCCCTAAAGAAAATCGATCAGTGAAACAGATGTATAATGCATCTGCCCCTTACCCCACTAGGGGACATGGGACTTCACTTACTAAGCAGTACCGTGTACACAGTCGCTGGGCCGGCGCCGCAGCACACGCCGCTCGCTGGACGCCACGCGCTCCACCGACGGCGCGGGGCGCGACCCGCTCACTGAGTCCACGCTGCTCACCACTTATACGGACTTTAAGGTCAGTTCTTGTATTCATGTGGGTAGTTCTTGTATTGAACTTGATGTTTTGTAGATTTGTTTGTTGTATTGGTATTTGTGGTTTTGTAAGTAGTATTGGTAGATTTATATGTTTTTGGAAATTTATTAGTTATACTGTAGGTAGTGTTGTGTGAAGTCTATTTTATATGAATGTACCATGTATTGTATTCATAAAAATACCTAAACATGACGATACATTACTCCTGGTGTCCCATCAACAAACATTTACACTGGAAGTGTTGCTTGATAGATATACTTATTGATTTAAAATGATATGATATGGATATGGATTCAATATAATTAGTGGTATTAATACTTTCACTAATGGGGCCCTAATAAAACAAAATTTAAAAACTGACTGTGTGCTTTCAGAGCAAAATATCTGATCCAAAAAAATGTATCTATACCTCAAAGTAAGTTTATGCTTTTGTTCATTATCAACATTAATTTTCAGGATGGCATCCATGAAAAGCAAGTGAGCCGCAGTTCGATGGCGTGCAACCCTAATCTCATCGTCCCGACCATAGTAGTACAAAACGACAAAGAAAACACCCCAAAAAAACCTCCGCGCAACTTTCAAATGACGCCTAAAGTAGGTAAAGAGAACAACCTGCCCGTTACCCCCACAAATCTCATATTCACACCCACAAGACTAACCAGATCGGCGCTAAAACTCAATAATGATAGGTTTGCTACACCCAGGACGCCATTAAGCTCGAACAAAGCCAACCTCCAACGTCAGAACACGGCGACAAACATGGCGGTGAAAACTACGCCCGGTAATGTTAGCAGATCGAAATCACATTCCCATCTCATCAGAGCGAAAAATCTACCGCCTCTCATCTAAGATTTTTCGGTCCGATCGTTGGTGTAATGTATTTTTTGTGTGCTAGCCTTATGGAACAACTGACGTGTACTGTATATTGAAATGGTTCTAATATAAAGATAACTCCATACAGTACCTGCATATTTAAACATATGAGAGACTATAATTCCGGCCAAGAGACGAAACCGAGCATTTAAATAATGCTACGACATTATTTTTTTTATGTAACACACGTTACCATAAAAGTCGGAATTGAGAAATGTGCCTTTGAATATTTATACGCACTGTTTTTAATAATTAACATAACATCTTAAAAGGTTCCGTCTTTTATGATAACTTACATAACTATTAGCACATCGCCTTAGTTTATATCGCTCATATGTGATTTTGAATGTTTTTACTGACCATGTATGTATATGCCGTAGGAATGTACAATAAGTTATTTTTCAGTTAATTGTTTTATTTTTATTTAAGTTTTCTTTTCGTTTTACGCCAGCCCATCGATTAATTTACTTGTTAATTTAAAAACTACACAAATTCTTCATTATTGGTTCGTTCGATTTGTGTACATATATCTCGTTTTGGAAAGGAAATTGTAGTTTTTTAGGCAAAGGCCTTTGATTAAGACCAAAAGGATTGCGTCATTGAAAAGTCCAATCTTCAATATAATAATGACTATTTTTATTATTCTTAATGTTAATTACGACTGTGTTATGATTATGAATAGTATTTGCTTTTGTAGATTAAGTTTTTATAATTTGAATACAATATTAATTTAGTTTATTATTATTTTGAGTGCGTTTAATTCCGTCATATTTTTATTGGTTTAACCATTAGCGTTTAAAAAGGTTTTAATATAGCATTTAATTTTATTGCGACATTAATTCTAATAATTATTTTGACTTTATTTTTAAGTATATTGATAATTTTACATGCTCGTGATTCAAGTCTTTTCGACACGCTCAAATATTGTGGTTGGCAGCTAAAGTTGCTGCATGTACTTAAAATGATCAGTATTGAAATGATATTGTCTTGATTATTGCACTTTGGTTTTTGAATTTCGCACCATTCGTATTAGTATTTAATTTTAATATATAATTATGTAATACATGCAATGTGTAAATTATGGTTGTAATATATTATTCATAGTTTAAAATTGGCGTTTTATTCATGGCTCTATAGATTTAGTTTGGTTATACAGAATGTCGATATATTTCGATTTTCATGTTCGTCCTAATGGGAGAAGGTTTAGAAGAGCAGTGCAAGAAGATAAGTATGAAATAGAAGTTATATTAAAAAATAATGACTCCGAAAAAATATTTGGTAAAATCGATGTGGGAAGTTTAATGTGAGTATCCAACATTATTTTAAAGTAGAAAGACCCTTTTTAAAAACTAATTATGTTCATTATTAAATATTAGGAAGACTGTTCTTGTTTTTAAATTTAATAAATTGTTGATTATTCAAACTTATTTTTGAAATACGTGGTCATTTTTATTGTAGAGAGCTGGCTACTCTATCAATATGCATGATCAACGATAAACAAGAGGTCATAGGATTCATGTCCTTATGCGACTACCCTGATATACCCGCCGTCAACCCGGCTGATTGGGAAACTTGGATGAGGAATATGTATCGGTAAGTTAGTCATTGAAGTATTTTTATATTACACTAGCGGTCCGCCCCGGCTTCGCCCGTGGTACATGTTTACGTTTTCTCTACATAAGAACCATCCTCGTACTTCAAGGAATATAATAAAAAAAGAATTAACGAAATCGGTTCAGCCGTTCTCAAGTTATGCGCTTACCAACACATTTTGGGATTCATTTTTATATTATAGATTAGTATGTAGTAGTCTACTTATATTATAATTGCGAAAATTTGTAAGAATGTTTGAATTATGGATGTATATTTGTAGCTCTTTGACGCATAGTAGTTGATCAGTTTTGTGTTGTACAGGGATAGATTATTATAGTTGATTAGAACATAGACTACTTTTACTAATACTGAGGGTATTAAGTATGTTATAAATATATTAGACAGAATGTCCATCTCTTCTCTTCATTTACTAAAAGTTTTGTTGACAGGAAATTCTATTTATCGCGTAATACACTTTTTATACACGCCATGTGTTGCACCGAATCAATCGTTGGTTATTTTTTGGAAGAAGCCTTGATCAGTCTTTTCAATAATGATGTATATCTACAACAAGTTATACTGATGGTGCCTCCGAATTGCCCAAGAGGTTTTTAATTTAATCATTCATTATATAAATAATGATACCTATATCTTATAATTAACTTTCACTTCCCAACATAATGGTTTAACGATTTCAGAGTGTATTGTGAAATATCAGACAATTAAAAAACACAATTACATGAAGAATAAAGCGAAACGCACAGACGATGATGATGTCAATTACCACTATTTTTATAGCGCCCTTAGACAGGACTTTTGCCCTAAATTGAGAATACGAAGGGCTGTGTGAGTAGATTAACGTTTGTTTATTATTCTGCCTTACTCATTACTAATCAATTAAAAAAAAATCTAGAAATAATTACGGAAGAATTCCAACAAATACCCGCGGCCCCATCATTAAAGCGGCTCGACGGAACACAGTGGGGTTTTAGTCGGTAAGAATCTGACATAACCCACGGCTCCTTCCCCGGGGGCCGTGGGTATCTTTGGAAGATTTCCCCACTATAAAAAAAAATAATTTGGAAAATCCAAAAGTGCACGCCTCATAATTTTTTAATTATTATTTTTGTTTATTTAATAACAATTAAACCACATCGAATCAGACCCTGAAAAATGAAAGGGTTCTATTCCTGAGCATACTCAAGCGTAAGAGAAAAAAAAAGACTCGATTAGTAAAGTATTTCGGTCGCTATCGTGTTAACAAGAAAAAGGATCCGCACATACAGACACACGGACGTCCAAGACAGAACTTTTTTAAACTGTTTTTTAACTAGTTTAAATAACAAAAATGACATCAAAAATATCATGAACGTTAAAAATAGTGTTTTTTCTTAATATGTGTGTGTATGTATTATCTTACAAGTGCAATGTATGATACATAAAGACATTTTAAGTTTGAAAAATCAGATGTTTTGCGCGAAGTGACAGTAGTACCCACCTCAACGCTTCGCTTATGAGGCGTGCAAAAGGTGCTATAGACATTCTTAGAAATACTGTATCAATTTCTTATTCTCGTACCTTTAATAATTATAATCAGTGAAGAAGATAACGATGATGTAGTAGCAATTCTGGAAAAAAGTTGTCCGAAATTGAGAGAATTGTACGGTGATTATTACATAAGCGAAATTATTGGCCGCCATCCTGAGATGAAAAGAAAGATCATTGTTAGCGAGGTGAGTGAATAAAACTTGAACACATATAAATATTGATGAACAAAATAAAAAATTGATGTAGTAGTTTTTGAGATTATCGCGAACAGACAGACATTTTTCATTTTACGGAAACCAATGTATATTTTATGATATTTTCTCAAAGGGACTTGATGGTGTAAGTGGCGTGATGTGTTTAAATTCGGATATAAATTATGCTATGCTCCAAAATACCTACGAGCTGGATTCATATCATGGACTTCAAAAATCTACTGCAATTGAACGAGAGCGGAATAAAAGAGGCAATATGCTTTTGCGTACTTTCGGGTGAGTGGAGTCTACTGCTTAATCTTATATATAAAAATGAATCGCAAAATGTGTTGGTAAGCGCATAACTCGAGAACGGCTGAACCGATTTCGATAATTCTTTTTTTATTATATTCCTTGAAGTACGAGGATGGTTCTTATGTAGAGAAAACGTAAACATGTACCACGGGCGAAGCCGGGGCGGACCGCTAGTAGTTGATAATTTTAAATTATTATTTCACTAAACATTCTATTAATGAAGTTAATAGTCGTTAATTTTTACAAAATAATATCTACACTACAATTTTCAGTGAACCAATAATGCTTGGTAAATGGAGTCCCTTCGATATCAGCCCTCATTTAGAACAAGAACAAGTTCAAGATGTAAGAATTTCCTTTTTCCTAATCCGAAGGTTTCTTTTAAATCTTTGACTGAAAGTTTCCTAAGTCCCTAGAAAATATAAGCTTTAAATAACTCACACTAATTAAACTTATAAAATATTATATGATGCGACATCATTAGATAGATTCATTTATATAATAAACTTCCAGGAACAGTCCACCGACAACGTAAGTCTCAGACCAAGAAGTCCGAGCAAAGTGAATTTTGCTCATCGTTCCTCAATGAGATACAGCTTCGATTGTCTATACTTACATAGCAAAACTTCAGATGACTACAGTGATAAAGTGTTTATAACACCCGTTCAATCCCATACTACGTTTGTGGATTGTCTGTTAGACGAAGACCCGTTTGATTATGAGATCGTTAATATTGATCATCATTTGTTGACCGTGCCTGAAGTTCTTTCAAGAGAGTTTTTGCCGTGAGTGTTATAATATTTTATAACATATGTTATGAATTGTGTACCCAGGATCTAAGACATTATGTTTATGATCATTTAGAAAACATTATTTTTGCAGCGCGAAAATAAAACACGAAGAAAGTAGAAAATCGAGTGTACCTGATGTTGGAAATAAATACAAACGTATGTTTTCTTCTATAATCACAATTTATAAAGTTTAAGTGCTTTTTCTACAAATTGTTTACATTTATTTCAGGAAGAACATCTATGAGGGTAGTTCGCGATATCAACGAAACTAAAAATGTAAAATTTTGTGGAGAGCCGAATGCATTTATGATTGAGCTGTTTGGATTCCATAAAGACGTAGATGACAGGTTAAATAAAATTAAAATTATAAGAACAAAATAAACTTTATAATAAGTAAATTGAGAACATTATATTTCATAGATTTTTAATATCCGTTGATAAAATTTTAGACATGCATTCGATTTATTGGAAGCAGCATTTGAAGTAATGAAGGATTATGATTATTGCATTTTAAGAGTTCCTTGTTCAGGAAAAAGCATACCATTGTTACAACACTTTGCTGTAAGATTCCAACTAGATAGATGTAACGTAACTAAAAGAAAAGAGAGTAACTGCTAACATTAAAAACATAATTAACTAATTGCAGTTTGTTCCCACGAAAAATCATATAACTTGTGAATATGCATTGTATGTTGCACATCGATGTTCTGTTCTTAGGTATGTTAAATAATGCTTTAAAAAACTTAATTCAACTATTTAATGATATCTTGAACGTAACTCAATATTCCATTGAAAGTGTAGGTATTGTAGGATTCTCACAGAATCGAGAATGTATGGTAGCATCACATTTCATTGCCATTTATTTAGTTTCTCGATATCAATTTTCATGTTAATTCACTGAATGTTGTTTTGATTACGATGTTTTATTGTATTGGAAATATGATTATTTCAGTAAACTACGAGTGAGACGAGCTGAAATAATCGATATACCACAAATAGCTCAATTGTTATACAGTCTGGATGGTCGAGAGACGATGTGGTCTGTCGAAAATACTATACTAAGACGGAATGAACTAGAAGCTTATGTTTTCTTGAGTAACGTGTCTGTGGTGGGCATTGGGATTCTGGAGTGAGTAAAAATTTTATTGTTATTAAAAATGATTTTGAGTGTTACTTTCGTATTACCATAATATATTGCAAATATTATGTCGTCATAATTATAAAATGCGCAAATTAAGTTAATTCGTTGACAATATTTAAAGAACTTGCTCAGTTGACTAGTCTGATTAAGAATTATATTCTACTAACTTTCCGCCTGCGGCTTCGCACTCGTTTTCAAAGAAAAACCCGCATAGTCCCCGTTCTCTTGGGATTTCCGGGATAAAACCTATCCTATGTGTTAATCCAAGTTATCTTCTATATGTGTGCTATATTTCATTATAATCGGTTCATTAGTATTTGCGTGAAAGAGTAACAAACACACATACACATACATCCATCCTCACAAATTTTCGCATTTATAATATTAGTAGGATATGTTAAATATTACTTTACCACTAATTTATAATAACATTGTAATGTGAATGTATTTTTCCTTTAGACCTCCAGAACAAATAGACTTCATCAGAGCGAAATTCAACATAGACGCGCATCGTATTCACAAATACCACGTTAAGGATCAAGACTACAATGCTGGTTTTGCGACATTGAAGACTGTGCTTATTTATCCCGCTTTTGAACCACATTATAGGTTCTTCGTTAGGGATATGATGCGACAGTCAGGAATACACTCGTTGATTTGGTTGACAGCTTATAGGAATAAATGGGTGGGTAAAATATTTTTGACTTCATATTCTTCAAATAGTTTTTTAGTAAGATTTTAATATAATCAGTAAGAACCTATTTTTTGCAAGTCTACTATTTTTTTACGCTCTCTCATCCAAAAGTCAAAATATTAACTTATTTAAAAAGTTAAATTCGAATAACAAAAATGGGCCATTGTCTTCCCTGTTTACTGTAAAAGTAAAATATTAACCTTCCGTACCTTTATAAAAATAGAAAAGAAATATTATTTTATTATCTACACTAATATTATAAAGAAGAAAACTTTGTTTGTTTGATTGTAATGAATAGGCTCATAAACTACTGGACCGATTTTAAAAATTCTTTCACCATTCGAAAGCTACATTATCCACGAGTAATATTGGCTATATATCATCATGCTAAGACTAACAGGAGCGGAGTAATGCGGGTGAAACCGCGCGGCACAGCTAGTAAATATATAAACATGTATTATTTCAGATGGCACATAAGTTAAACTCATTCGCCTCGGTGATGATACCGCTTTTACCGCGTATGTCTGATTTGGATTACGCGCCAGTACCGGAATTGAATAAATTACATAAACTATCCAATTCTTTGTAAGTGCGTCTTCATGTAGAAACTTTACTTTCTCTTTTATTTCTATTTTAAAGTGTTAATCTTATAATAAAAACTGTTACTCATCACTTTAATTATATAGGTATTATTTTAAATAACTCGAAATTTTGTATAGTCGTAAGTGTATCTTGTATTGTATGACTGCTCAAAAGAGTTATATAAAAATAACAATATTTATGTTACTTTCAGAATGGCATTTAGTTGCTGGTTTATTAGTAGAAAATTAACCAGTGTACCGAAAGTGACTGTGGATTCTAGATTGGTTATTGTTGGCGCTTCTAGAACTGCTATGGCTTTTCTGAATACGCTCTTGTTTAGGTACTATTTATTTTGTAATAAGAAAACCGAGAATAAGCATTGTTCTATTTTAAATTTGATAGCTAACTAGGTACTCCAAAATAGAGCGTGTGTGACCAGCACACGTGTCAGAAGTGAAATTTCATCAAAAAAAACAAATCTAAAGATACCAAAATTATCGCCTTACTCCATGACGTGATGGTATTGCTATGACGCGACCTTGAATTTTTACTCTCAACGCGCCTTAAGAATTTTTACTTCATAAAAAAATCTAGAGCGTTAGATCGAATATTGAATCGGGTTATTATACCCTTTAATTGATTTAATATTAATTTTGTCTATCAATTAATTAGTGATTAACGTTAAACTAAATATCACATCTAATAAAAATCGTACAAATAAATAATTTTATTAAGTAAATGTTCTTATATTGATTTCCGTAAATTTTTCGATTTCAGCGACACTTCATCCTACCTATTCTTCACAAATGTAACGCTCATATCACCGCAAGGATTGCCCTATGTCCGAAACTCAAAGACACTCGCAGAAATGATGTTAATGAAGTACCACACAAGCTCTGAGAGATATCTCAAAAGCGTTCCTTATACTTACTACGTGAATACAGTACAGAGTTCTATGGTGGAAATCAATAAGTATGTATTTGATCACTATCAGTTTTTGCGTTGTTTTCATTAAAATATCAACACGTTTTCACATTGAAGTGGAAAATTAAGTAAAGGAAATAAGCGCCCTAATATTAATTTGACATCTCTGTATTAGAAAATCTCGTAATCAATATCAATATATTCTTCAAAACATACAGATAAATTATTCTTCGAAAATATAAATACAGAAGTTTTAAGATGTTGTTTCAGACGGCAAAAGTATATAACATTGACAAATGGCAGCAAATATTATTATGATCGTCTTTTCATTTTGTGTGGAAAGCAATACCAGCATCCTGACTATTTGAATGATGTACTAGAGCAGGAAAGATCAGTGAAGTATGATTAAAAACAATATTTCACCTAAGTAAAAATTGTCCAATTTTGTTCGCATAATATAATATAGTCATAGATGGATTTATACAGAACTTACTGGTTTATATATTTTAGTGTCAATGTATTATTGTAATACAGTTAATTTTTGTGTATTTCAAATATTAATTTATTTAAGATTTCCTTATTTTATTGCAGAAGTGGTATAATGGAATACACTCCGTTAGACGTACCACAAAGTTTTAAAGAACTTTCTGCGGATAATTTTACACCAGGCAATGTTTTCATTGTGAATAATATCACAGACGCTAACAAGGCGCTAAACTTTGTAAGAAGTATTGTTTGGGAAGAAACAAGCGGTTTGTGTTTACAATTATTAAATGTTATTGTCGTATTAAATATACTAATCAATTATGATATCCTATAAAAGTGCCAAAGATTTTAACTACGTATGGATGTGTGTTCTCGTTTCGTAAAAAAGTTAAATTATTTCACAAAAATATAAATTAGTTTATCTTGGTAGTCTAAATTGGTATTAAATGAAACAAAATAATATTATGAAAATGTTCTAGGAAATATTTTAGTTTATGGATCGTCGATAAACGTTTATTGCTGCATTGCAACGCTACTAGAAATGAAAGTACCGCCACAAAATATAATATTTATCGAGAACTTTCCACCTAAAGACCCGAAAGCGTCAAGAGTGTCCAGCTTTTGTAATACATATGTTAGTTTATTGTAATTTAGATAGTTTTACATATTTGCTATATATTTTTAACTGACTTCAAAAAAGGAGGAGGTTTTCAATTCGACTGAGAGATGTTTTTTGGGTTTGTTAGCTCAGAACTTTCGACCGGGTGATCTGATTTTGGTGATTATTTTTTTCTTCGAATGCTAGTACCTTTCGGTAGGTCCCATTAAAGATTTGTCCAGTTCGGACCATTTGAATGTGGTTATGGTCTTTGTTAAAAAATAATTATTTAAGGAACTTCTCTAGCTACTTACCTTTGTTTGATTGGAGTGGCTTCTAACAGTAGTTTTAATTCATCTTTCAGGTGGACAAAACGATGCAAGAAGTACTCTCCAATTTAAATATCAAAGTATATCGTGCATATTATTTCCAATCATGGATGTTAGATTGTAGGGACTATGTGACACATGTGCAGTTTATGTCCCATTATCGTTTTATACGGCTCGAATGCGCTGCGTTTTTCTACTACGGGCGCAAAGGCGTTAATGAACAACTTTTTATGGGTAGGCAAATCATTTTCTATATTTCTATAGTTAAGTACCTATAATTATAAAATAATTTAATAAGAGTAACTACTAACAAATTTTTTTATCAAATTGTAACTGATAATTTGAAATTATAATTTTTATACAACCACATATTTACATTGTCTTTTTAAAATAGAAATTGTATAAAAGTAGGGTAGTAATACGTATATTATCCTTTTGGAACTTATAATTTCACCAGTGTGAATTTAAATAAATTTAACAAATCCCACGCGAACAAAAACATCCAGGACGATTTATAGCGGCGCTTCCGTTGGCTTTAACAAATTACTACATTTCATTAGGACATTGACCATTTAAACAATTATTAAGTACATAATATATTATTCTACATTAGAACAATCAGGAAAATATTTTGTTATTCAAATACAGCGATACATAAAAGCGGAATGGCGTACGATGGTGGTATCGTCATAGACCATAACTTTAGAACAAACGATCCTAATATTTACGCGGCGGGGCCCATCACTAGATACCATAGGCGTTATTATGCAGCCACACGGCGACACAAGTATTATGATGCTTATGAAATTGGCATGAAGGTACTTATTACCCTGGTATCCATCTTAACTAAGCGTGTATTCTTAGATATTATGATGTTTACCCGCACCGCTCTACCTTTCATTATAGTACATAATATTTTTGTTTTAGTTGGTCCATTCGTTATCTATACTAATATTATAAAGCTGAAGAGTTTGTTTGTTTGTTTTAACGCGCTTATCTCAAGAACTACTGGTCCTATTTGAAAAATTATTTCGGTGTTGGATAGCCCATTTTAGGTTAGGCTTTATATCATCACGTTAAGAACAACAGAAGCGGAGCCACGCGGGTGAAACCGCGGAGCGCATCTAGTCTATATAATATAGATACTATTCATAAGCAGCGAATCATTAATTTATGCTTTTAGGATTACATATTACTGTAGTTTTCGTGTTAAAATGTAGAGTTTTCGAACATATTATGTTGTTCAAAGCAAATCGCTTGAGTTCATAAGCTTTTATAAACATAAAAGCATCAAATTCTAGCTGGGAGCAATAATCAGGAACGAGTTGGATCCACTTTTCACTAACGAGTCTAATGAACCAGCAAAGGAATATCATATGAATGATAGAGCTAATGAAAATAAAACTACTTGTATGACCGAGTCCAAGTGCGAAATGTAAGTACTTAATAGATAGTATATATATTATATGGGTTATATTCTAATTATTTTAAAACATTATAAAATATTATTCTGGCAAACAAATTGTAGTTATAATAAACCTATGCAAAACGACAATGCAAAGCTTGGTCTCTGACGTAGATTATAATAAAACTATCGTTTTTATAATGTGTATAAATATCTCTATCACTCTTTAAATGTAGCAAGGAGGAAGAAACAGAATTCCAAAGCGTGCCAGATTTCAAAATGCCCATAGTGAAATGTTGCACTTTACCCGGTGGATTGCAGTATTTAGAAGTTCGCTCGCCGGGCATGAAAGTGCCGCATCATTATGTACAATCCTTGGATTACAATGTTAGTTAACATCACGCAAGAATTCTTATTTTTTACATCTATAGAAACTGTTCGTCTTTGGTGTAGTCAGTAGTGGATAACACGTGAGCGTAGAATGGAAACCTTTTATTTACCTTGGGTTCTACTCCCAGTTATTGTAAATATTCTGATATTGTTTTGTATGACCACTTGGAAATAAAGTGTTAACTTTAATTAATTGCGTGACCATGGTAAAAACTAAAGAATAAATAACATCATTGAGTAGTGACTAGTATGTGTAGGCCATAGGGTACCTACTTATTAAATATTTTCAGAAATCACCCCAAAAATAATACTGTCTGATAAGTTTATTATATTGTAATACTGTGTGTAATACTATTGGGAATGAAGAAAGAAAAGCGCAATCAGTAGTTCTTCAATATAATAATGTATTAGACATGCTTTCAAATATTGAAAAGATATATATTTAAACCAAATTAATAACTTTTTAGGGTTACATCATAGAAACATTTAAAGAGGGGTATTTTAAGATGCATTTCAACAAGGACCTCATAGTAGATGGAATAACGTGTTTGACGCCAGAAAAATATTCGTTGGAAAATTTTAAACGTTTATATGGCTTATCCAGCTCGGTGCTTAGTAACGTTCATTTACGATATATGGTATATTTTATATTATTTTTATACTACACGATAATTTTATGTTTTTGTTGTATTCTACAATTTTCTTGTGATTTAGTTAATTGAAGTAATAATATAAAACAATATTTTTAGACAAAGCGACTCGATAATCTATACAAGTTTTTCCGAGAGCCCTGGGCGCACTTTTTGTACCACGATCAAGTTGATGAACTCTTTGCAATTGTCAAGGAATTAGTACCGTTGGTGAGTAGCTAGACAAGATTATATATGATTTCCATTGACCATTATAATATATTGAGTACCTAGTCTTATATATAATATCCATTATATATGGTCCGGGAGCCAGCAGCAGATTTTATGACCAAGTTCCTCTCAAGCGGTAATTAGTAAAATGCATCAAAGTATAGTATTATGAAGCCTCGTGAACGTCAGCTGGAGCTCGGTTGGGGGGAAGAGCGGTTGTAGCCTCCCGTATCAGCTGACGGTTTTTCCACCAAGATACAGCCAGCTGACATATATATTTATCCACAGTTACATATAAGCTATCATCAGGTAAATTTTTGTTTGAGACGAAATAACGGAAAATAAATTTTTCTTTAAATTTAACTTTCATGTTCGAGACACCAGCTGACGTATATACACCATGTTGTAACCAGCTGACTATTTTTTTTCGTTGAGATATTGGGTTAGCTACAATTTGACAAATTTTTAGCTGAGAGGAAATGAATGAATGAATGTATTTTTTTTCCTATGTGCGTGGGAGGCTACAACCGCTCACCCCCCCAACCGAGCGCCAGCTGACGTTCACGAGGCTTTATAATACTATACTCTCATGCGTCTGACGAATTATCTCTTGAGAGGAAATAGTTAACCAAATATGCTAGGTACCTTATCTACTTTTAAAATATGTTTCAACTAATAAAATATATTGTTGATTTATATACAGGGCCAAGCAAAGGGTGAAACGATTAAAGACGTACTAAAAGTGGCAGTAAACAAGTTAGATTCAACGGTAGGTATTGTTAATAATAGTTAATTAATTTGGGCGTTTTTTTATTCGTATAAAAAACGGCCAAATTAAATAAATAGCTCATGCTAGGTACCAATTAAATGGATATAGCGAGACCAAAGCTTTTGTATATTTTGTAACATTTTGAAAGATTTAATATATGTCGGAGATCCCCCTCCCTGATATTACCGAACGCAAGCGCATGACTCACGAAGTGCACTTGGACATGGCCGTGGTAGCGGACGGGCATTCTAGTGTTGGAGCTCGTACCGAGCGGACTTGTCTGTTCGAGTCTATATCAGTCTCTATATTAGTTTGAGTTTAGGTTCGCTATACAAAGTATTCATTTCAGTTCATTAGTGATTGTGAGTGTTAGATTCCGTTTATGTCTTTTGATGCTCGAAGTTACCCAAGATGCCCAATGTAGAGGATATAACCAGCCCACATAGTTTTAAAATCTAGCCGCCGCCGATATCAGAAGCGGGATTGCTTTGAGCACAAAGAATAAACGTGATTTTTGCAATCGTCATGTGGTAATGTAGACGTGTTATAAAATTATTTTGGAGGTGCAAATAGTATCATGCGACGTTTAATCGTAGCCATAAGAAAACCGGTGAGTGCTTACAACATATAACAAGTGGAAAAATAACGTGCGTGATGTAATGCCATTGTCCGTTGATCTGTGTTTTGAAAAAAGCCGTTAAAGTTATTATTTGTTACTATTTGCTATTTATGATGCGTTAGAGTGCTTTGCAGTTCATGTCTCTTAATTTATTTTCTGGTAGCAGGGGACACAGTAAGGAGAATTGTTACCGTATTGTGTAGCGTAATTTGACTATGTTGAGCCCGCTGCGGCTACTTGTGTTAACTTGCAGGGTGGCGAGCCAAGCGACGTGAGTGCCTGTCGGTGTGTGTCGTCGGGTTGTGTGCGTCAGTGGCTTCTTGGCGATATGTGAGCGTGAAGGAAGTTTCCACTTCAACCGTGTTGTCGCGTGTTTCACGGTTTGACAAGCGTTTGCGCGTGTGGCCCTTGCTACTACTGAGATTGTTGCCGGGGATTGCTGCAGCGAGAGCTCAGGGCAGCCGTCTTTATGCGGTGAAGGGCTTCGCAAATTAGTGACATTTACAGGACAAGTGCGAGGCGTAAAAGGGCTGCTTCGCTGACTGTGTGCTATCAATAAGTTTGTAGGAGACCTGCGTGTGAATGCCATTCGCAGACAGCAGATGGAGGGCGCGCGATGGATCAGCAGTCCTCTTAGTGCAGGGTTTAACCATCGCGAGTCATTTGTTTCATGTGTGGCGTGTCTGGCCACTTTGCATCGGAGTGAACGAGTGGATAAGGTGCTAATGATTGCACTAGGCATAGAATCACCGAAAACCAGCAGGTCAGGTACATCCACGTTGCATGGGCGCAATCATTAAGTCAACACGTGCCGTGTGGCAAACTTATGGACAACTGTGAGTCATGTTTAGTTTTGTTTCTTGGTAGGTACTGAGTGTATCCTTATCAGAGATATAATTGCTAGTAGCAAATTGACTAGTAAGCGTTTTTAATAATAAAATTAATTTCAAAATAATCTGTTAACATATTGTAGACAGTTCATAACAAGGTTTATGGCAAGTTACAATAGGCGATTACTTTTTAGTAATTTTAATTTGTATTGTGCCTAATCATTATTATGATAGCGATGCTAGCTTATTAGGTTGAGAAATTAAACACAAAGTTTACATGTGTGATATTCTAATGTGTTACATTATTGCGTAATAATGTTCTTGTTTGTAGCAAGTCTGATACGAGAAATTGTTTTGATTTTTAACACTCTTACATTTGGCTACCTTTATGTAACGAACCGTATGTAACGAACCCGATTTGACCTACTTTAAATGAGCAGATTAGGTTCAAAACTGTGTACACTTGCTAAGGAATAGTGACAATACAATAATTCCATCTTATTTAAGCGTGTTGCTTGGTTAATTACGTTTCTCTCTATTATACACTGGTACCGATAGAAGGAAGATACCTAGCGGTTTGGTAGGCTTATGTAGGGACATAAGTCCAACATGCAGAGACGTGAATTTCAATTAGAGAATTTCAATGTGTTGTGTTTTAGTGTATTATTAGCACTAATTTACCATCTGAATTACAGCTGTTGAAATGTGTCTGTTCTAAGGAGTTTTGTGCGTTGAACGAGCAGCAGATTGCGTAACAAAGTGTCAATGAGTTTTTAACAGCTGGATTAGTGAAACCAAGTAGCTATCTGGTTAGCTTCTGACGTGGAACAAGGTACAGTGCGTATCCAGATTGTAGTAAGGAGTGGAGTAAGTGCTTTATGGAAGGTAGTATCTTCTTTAAACCTATCCAAATGTAAGTTTTGAAAGCGTAGTGTTGAATACTTAGGCTTTGTTATTAAGGATGGTAAAGTACAGTCACATAGCTTATACAGCTTCTTATTTCTGTTAGTTTATTAACAGTCTTCTTAAATTATAGCACTATTGTTTATGCTTACAAGTTACAAGGGAAGTAAAATTAATCAGCGATTACTCATCATCACATGAGCAAATCAGTTGAACGTTTATTAGTCTTTTAACATCAAAGCCTATTCTTATGGTGTATGATCCCGGTTCACACAGATCCAAGCGCGGATGGATGTAGTACTGAACTGATACACAAACATGACGGTTAATAACATCCAGTTGCTTGCTACAGACGTAGAACTACTGCCTTAGAGACCAGGTTTTACTCCCATGCACACGAGACCGCAGTTTAAGTTGCAGCAGCATAGCAGTGGTTAATGCAGTTATGCAATTCAGGTATTATTTTGCAGGAATGCAAGTTTGCAGTGGTGACTGATTGCAATTCGGTGGGAGCCGTTTAGTAAAAAGCAGAGTAGTGTCTTCACGTGTTCACAGGTAGAGAGGGTCTGTCTCCAGTCTATCGACTCTAATATCATTCATGACAGAGATAAAGGGAGCTAGTCTATAGGATGTTAGTTGCCTTTCGAGTTTCGCGCAATGCACAATCGCTATCGCAGTATGTATTTCGATTATTGCAAATTATGTGGGGTAGAACGTGTCAACATAGCTGAGCTTTCCGTTGACTGGCTGCCAGGACCATGAGAGGCATTTGGACATGCAGAATGAGTTGTTACATGTTGAGTTATTACTGTTGTCTGGAAGACATATGCAGTAAGGTTGCAAATTATATGTCAAGGTGCAGATAAAATGGTAAAAGATCAGTGGTACATAATATCCACGATTTAGTCATGCATCTGGGTTACATGTCTAAGTTCGTGCGTAAGTTCGTTGTGAACTTTATCACTTGCTAAATCTCTAAGCCTAGCTCGGGCAGAATTCAAGCAAAACTCTTAAGTTAGTATTCCGTGCACATTGATGCTACAGGGGAAACTTAGTGGTAAGAATGATGTTAAGGAGTATGTTTAATTCTAATTGATTCTTTCACCCGATATGTTTTGCTCTATTACTTTAAAAATGTGTAGAGTGGTTTAGTAGTACTAGAAGTAGTATAACGGCACTAGAGGCCAGTGTTAATTTGTTTGGATAACTAGCCAGCATTATTGATGATCGGGCAGGTGCTTAGAAAGTAAATGTTTTCTTAGTTATTTTGTAAAAAAATAATAAAGTTACATTAAGATGTAGTCTCCACCGAGGGTAGTGGTGTTAATGATCAGGTAGATAGTGACGAGTACGCTGAAAAGGTGTGCTCATGGCAGTCATCATTCATCATCGTCATCGATATAGTCCACTAATGGACATGGAAGTCATCGTCATCGTCAACATAATCAGCCTTTTGCAGTACACTGCTGGACATGGAAGTCATCATCATCGTCATCGTCAACATCATCTGCCTTTCGTAGTCACTGCTGAACATGGAAGTCGTCATCGTCATCATCATCAACATCATGAGCCATTGGTTGTTCACTGCTAGACACAGCAGTAGAGTCTAGCAAACATCGATATTGTCAAGATACGTTAGGTGACGTATGACTGGCAATGAACTTCACTATAAACCGTGTTACAAAAGCTAGATAGCTGAAGAAGCTATTATTTGTTAAAGGAGACTTTGGGGTTAATGTCTGTAATTGATAATGAAGTCGATCAAGTTATGATAAAAGTAAAGCTTCTCTAAATGGAAATTTAATATTGGTGATGATCTTCTTTTCGAAATTGAGGAAATAAATCAAAGCAAGCTTGAATTGAAGTTCAAGGGTACGCTTAAAATTGTTGAGGTATAATGATAGTTACCATTTCAAATCATTCAATTCCAAAATCCTCACAACAGAGTCAGGAAAATATCCGACCATGAGGTTATTAGTAGTAGCTAGTAGTGGTAGTAGATAAAATGACGTAAGAACTTTGTGTAATGTGTAAAAAAGGGGAGATGTAAAATGTTTTATCTGGATTTTGTAATGCATTGTAGTGCCGTTTGTTGAGTGGTAGTAGATTCTTCGTTACGTTGGTGCGTTAACGAGTAATGTCGTTGTAGCGACGGGCTATCCTTGCTTTCGCTGGTGCATAAGCAACATGAGTCGTTGTAGCGACGACATTTTGAGTTGTCCTTGTTTACGTTGGTGCGTTGACAAGATGAGTCGTTGAAGCGACGACCTTTTTGAGATATCCTTGTTTTCGTTGTTGCGAACGCGAGATGAGTCGTTGTAGCGACGTTATTCGATGTTAAGCCTCATTTCGTTGGTGCGAAATTGTGGTGTGTCGTTGTAGCGACGATGTTCCGTGCTTTATTTATTTCGTTGGTGCGAAATTACGGCGAGTCATTGTATTAACATTATTCAGTGTTGTGTTCGTTTCGTAGGTGCGAAATCGAGGAGAGCTGTTGGTGCGGCGCTGATTGATCAATAATGATTAATGTGAAAACCTAAAATGGTTGACAGGAATCAGTATGGCCGAGCAGGATACTGTGAGTATGTAATCTTTGCAGAGACTTCACACGAGGACGTGTGATCATCAGAGATGGCCGTGTCGGAGATCCCCCTCCCTGATATTACCGAACGCAAGCGCATGACTCACGAAGTGCACTTGGACATGG
Source organism: Colias eurytheme (assembly GCF_061535395.1). NCBI lineage: Eukaryota > Metazoa > Arthropoda > Insecta > Lepidoptera > Pieridae > Colias > Colias eurytheme. The sequence continues at coordinate 7,176,140 of NC_142986.1, read as the reverse complement.
CCGTGGTAGCGGACGGGCATTCTAGTGTTGGAGCTCGTACCGAGCGGACTTGTCTGTTCGAGTCTATATCAGTCTCTATATTAGTTTGAGTTTAGGTTCGCTATACAAAGTATTCATTTCAGTTCATTAGTGATTGTGAGTGTTAGATTCCGTTTATGTCTTTTGATGCTCGAAGTTACCCAAGATGCCCAATGTAGAGGATATAACCAGCCCACATAGTTTTAAAATCTAGCCGCCGCCGATATATAGATAAATCGCATACTTAATACATATAACCATATTATTTTTCAGTCGCTTACATATGAAGTGAAGCTTGAGCTACGTAATAGCTTCGAGAAATCTCCACACATAGAGGCAATCACGAACTACGTGATACAATGGGTTTCAGAGAACGATGTTCTATTGCCCATGTATTTACAGCCTTCCGAAACGTCTGCGTATGCGCATGATTTAGAGAAAAACCCAACCTTTAGAAGACGGAGAAGGAGCGTTGTTAAAATGCTGGCTGCTATTTGTTAAATTCCTTTGTTTCAATAAACTGTATGAAAATGTATTCTTTTTTGTCCGTTTATTTAAATAGAATGATATTCAGAGAGAAAAAGTGACCTATCAATATCACAAGATACTTAAAGCTCAATAATTAAAAAAAAAACCAACACGAAAATTGGAAAAGTTTTTTCCTATGGCCTATGGCGCTCTATTCTCTATGATAAGAACTAAGAAGCATAAAAAACATTATGACTGATTCAATCAAATCTTGAAACAATTTTGTCACCTATTGTCACATATGACTGTTATAATTTTGTAAACATTTTGTTTGTATTAATTTTATAAATAAAATTTTATAATGTCACAGCCGAAAGCTGCGAAACCGCTTGTATTGAATGAGTTGTTAATAAAAAATGTAAACACGTGGGGAAATGTTCAATACAATATCCCATTGCGACTGTCTAGCAATGAAACAAGGACTGCGGCGAGCATTGCTCATAGGCATATTCCAGCAATACCGCATAGTTTGGATTGTGTATGTAGTCTTGGAATTCTTCATAAACTAAGTGGTATGCCCCGGCTTCTCGGTATCGTGTATAGCAGTCAGGAACCACTTTAATTTTTTTTTTGAATTTTTGGATTGGTTCCGTAGTTCCTAAGATTATCGTGTTCAAAGAAACAAAATTTTTAGCTTTCTCAATATAGTAAAAGTGGGTATGCTTCGAATGCTATTTTTATTTCTAAATCTTTAAGCAGAAAATATACTGGATATTATTTATTTTCATAATACAATCTACTGTAAATTTTTATTTATATCTGATCATATAATACCTCAAGTGTTTTCATAGAAAATAGATGATCCATTACCAGAAAGAGTTACGGGGCGCGATATGGTGGTCGAAAAGGAGTCGTATAAAACAACTACAGGGGAATACTGCGTCAAACCAAACCCTAATAAGGCCATGGAGAGAGCCGATTGTGCTATCAACTGTCGAAGAGTTATTTTCATGACCGGTGTTGAGAAAAGGGTAAATTTTTTTAAAAATTAATATTATACCAAGTATTTCGTCGTTAGTTCTACCTTTATTGTTTTAAAATTTTAGATACAAAGCAAGAGCATTGTACAACCAATAATGATATCGGAAATGAAAGACAACTTTAGGGGATTGACGAAACCACCAACAGCGCCACCTGAGGTTTCTGTCAAAGCACCGGATCCGGAATATATTTTCGACGTAAGTTATATTATAACAGCTTTGCTGAAATCATCATTAGATCTTTTAATATACTTACTTAGGAATTAATCGTAATTAAGTTAAATATCAAAAGTCACTCAAAGAAAGGCTTCAAGTCTTGGGATTCATGTTGGAGACCTTATATTGTAATATTTTTTTTCATAAATAGGTAGTTGCATCTGGAAGAAATGAAGCTCCAGTAATACCAGACAATGCTGGTGGCTTCCGAAGACTTTTGGATCCTTATGTCTCAACTTACAGAGCATATCATAAGCCCTTCTCTGTGGAGGACCAGTATGGAATCGGCGCTAAGGACCAGATCACATTTTATTCCGAGTTTAATGTTCCTAAGGTAAGTGAATTGGACCCATTGTAAAATTTAATCTTTATTGAAGGTTTATTTTTAGTTTTGTCTTGCTCTTGTTAAGGTAATAGTCCACTTATTTTCTCGATGTCGTTTTATGAATTTATTGTCGTATATTATTAGTTATTGTATGTTTTAGAAATAATTACCGATAAGATCGAATAATTATTCAGATATTATAAGTAATTTCTTATTTTTATGGTGTTTACATTTTTAGGTGCGCGGTTTTGGTCCAAGGCACAAAGAAATTTGGATGCCGCTTACAGCAAAAGTGCACAGAAGTGTGTACGACAGAATACACGTCAAGAAGGAGTACAAAGAAGTCGCTGCGTGTCACAATCCAGTTAACAACATAAAAGGGTTGGACATTATAGCTGTTATTCTTTGCTTAGTTACAAATATGTCCAGGAGTTTTCAAAATACAAATACAAATAATATTTAATTCTATTGTCTTGATTTAGCCATAATATTAATATTTTTTTTCAGAAGAATTGTAACTGTCCAAACTCAAGTCTAGTTATGTATTTCAGGGTGTTCGAATCGGAAATGAAGAAAAAGTACAAAATTCCGTTCGCGTCATCATCTCTAGCGTCATGGGATCACGGGGAGTCGTTCGACCTTGCCCCCTTCCCGCCCAACCCGTACCAGACCAACCTCCCCCCATTTATGTATTGTAGTGACTATTGTCACATAGCGCAAGGCACCCCACCCTATACGGTTGTAGACCAGTTGAAACATCAAAGGAAACCGCATAAGCCTTGCGCCAATAGATTTATAGTGTCCAGGGATTTTGTGCCCTAGATTGGTGTTTTAATAAAATTATCATGGTTTGAATGATGGTTTTCTTTTGAATTTTGATATTTTGATAGTTTCGCTTAGAAGATTTCAAGGTTAGGTAAATGAAACACGATAAGTATTTATTATGTTTTATTTCATGTTGTCATTCCAACTGGTTCTACCTGTAAAAATATGTAGGCACTTTACAAGATGTTGTATATTTTTGAGGCACACATTTTATACTATTAATAATTGTTGAAAATAATATATAGACTAGAGTAGATAATTTTTGAAACAAAAAAAAATCGCAGTCGGATGAAACCCATTACAAAAGGAGGGGAATATGATAAAAATGTAAGGAAAAATAAATTACGGTCAATCCGAGTTCGGGAAGCGGGAGGGGGGAGCTTTAAAGAGAAAAAAATGGTTTCTCTCGATTTCCGACAAAACTACAAGTCCTATAGAAAAAAGTTCAATGGCAAAGTTGTAGGTACTTAAAAGTTCTACAACTTTTGTATTCACAATTTTTTCACATAACCTAAAAATTTAGGTGAAAAATTCAAAAAACCAAGTTATTGGTCTTTTATTTCTATCTACTTCAAAATTTATTTTTTTTTCTACGAAATTTGGTGGAAACTTACTATATTATGTCCCAAATACACTGTAATTTATTTGATTGAAAATATTTATTTTTTCGCCTTATTTTGAATTAATACCAAAAATACAACCTAATTTTCAATCGAAAAGTCACCCGTCAAAATATCAGCTTTTTTCAAAAACTTGGGGTGCCTTTTATTCATTGAAATCTCTACTTTCATATGGTGTAAAAAAAATAAACACCACCATAGTAAATGTTCTCAGGAAATGCATACAAATAGTCTGAAAATTAGCTTTTACTAAATCAGGCACACTTCTCGAACTACCTGAAATGTTTTTATCGACATCATTTTGCTTTTGAATATGCTGTAAAATATTAAACTTAGAACAGATAATTATTTTTCTTTTGAAATATTACCGAAAAGCCGATACAAGAGAAGATATAGAGTTCAAGAAGTGTGCCTGATTTAGTAAAAGCTAATTTTCAGACTGTTTGTATGCATTTCCTGAGAACATTTACTATGGTGGTGTTTATTTTTTTTACACCATATGAAAGTAGAGATTTCAATGAATAAAAGGCACCCCAAGTTTTTGAAAAAAGCTGATATTTTGACGGGTGACTTTTCGATTGAAAATTAGGTTGTTTTTTTGGTATTAATTCAAAATAAGGCGAAAAAATAAATATTTTCATTCAAATAAATTACAGTGTATTTGGGACATAATAAAGTAAGTTTCCACCAAATTTCGTAGAAAATAAATAAATTTTGAAGTAGATAGAAATAAAAGACCAAAAACTTGGTTTTTTGAATTTTTCACCTAAATTTTTAGGTTATGTGAAAAAATTGTGAATACAAAAGTTGTAGAACTTTTAATTACCTACAACTTTGCCATTGAACTTTTTTCTATAGGACTTGTAGTTTTGTCGGAAATCGAGAGAAACCATTTTTTTCTCTTTAAAGCTCCCCCCTCCCGCTTCCCGAACTCGGATTGACCGTAATTTATTTTTCCTTACATTTTTATCATATTCCCCTCCTTTTCTAATGGGTTTCATCCGACTGCGATTTTTTTTATCTTTTCATTATTTTCAAAGGCTTCTACCCCAGTCTAATATACCTTCCCATTATTTTGATGATACTTATTTCCAGATCTACCGTTAGAAAATTTACGCACATGTTTACTGTTTTTCAATAGCTTGATCTGAAGAAATCGCAGGCTGAAAACAGAAATCAAAATTAAGAATATAACTGCAAATTTATTATTCAAGATACATTCTTCACAAATACCTACATAGTACGATGTATGTGTATCAAAAAATAATGAGCGCGTAATTACCTACCGTAGGTTTTCTAACAAAACAACTTGAGCATGTATTGCAATGGCATTCGCATGTGGCTTTAGATTTTTTCTGGAAAAGAAAAAAATATGAATACTTTCGTAACAGAAACAGCTGTTTTATATCTCCAATTTATTTCATCTCCAAAAAGCGGCCACCCTTCGCATTAGATTTCAGTCGCGTCTAAGCGATATCAGGAAGAACTTGTAAAAAATAATGGTATGGTACGGCTTTATATTCGAAAAAAACTGCAGATGCTACAATTTTGACTTACGTGAATTGAGACTATGTTAAAAAGTTTTCTGTTGTGCTTTTTGGCGCTATGATTATGTTCCTGAAAAACTGAATTATCTTGGTCCGATAAATTAGTATTAGTGCTGTTCTGTAAAGTAAATAATTGATCATAATAAAACTAAGTAATAATAATGATATGATTCAAACACGATTATTTTCAGCTTACTTCTGAACAGTTGCAGTTCTTATGTTCTAAAGCGTGAGATTCAGGTAATACCATTATTTTTAAGCCTTTTTAGGCGCAAAACGAGTTTCAATTGCTTGTTTCATTGAAGGATTGTTCTGAAAATTTAATTTCATAAGTATACAGACACGTAAATTAATCACTAAAATAAGAAGTAAGTACGATAAAACCTCATTTTATGTTTACTACCAATATAATATATTATATTTATGTAGGTATATTAAAAGTTTACTACTTACTCCAGGGCAAGTTAGGTTCGGGCATTTGGCTTTTTCGTTGTCATTGCATTTCCCATACTAGATGAAAATAAAGTGTTAAAAATTATAAACATTCGGTTAACTTTACTTACATCTAAGTACTTAAATATATTATGAAATGTTTTAAACATTTTATAATAATTAAATTATTTTTTTATAAACCTTTGGACAAATTTCGTCCGGTGGTTTGGGGCCCTGTCGTTTCCTCGGCGCCCTGCACGGTGGGTTGTGGAAACATCTCGTAGGATCGTTGCACGGGGCCCCGGCTCGTGCGGGCCAGAAGCAGGGCATCAAGTACGGGAAGCAGGACGATGGGGGCACGCAGTGGGGCATGTGGTGGCAGGAACGGGCAGCTAGGGGCTAATGCGCAATGGCTTATGTTTATGTGATTGTTGATGGGGTATTTTGTTTTGATTCTTTTTTTGTGGCGTCGGAGTAAATGTGAAAGAATTAGCTTCTTAGAAAAACGTAGTTCCTATATGTTTTACTATATTAATCTTGTCTCTCTCTCTTGTCGGTCCCTCATGTCTGAGGATCGTGGTCAGCATCAGGGTTGCATCTGGAGCGGATGATTTGCCTCCACCGGTCTCTGTCCATGGCGTCTCTTACGACCGTGTAAAAAGTAGTGGCAGATGAGCTTTTGACTTGGTCTGTCCATCGTGTTGGTGAACGACCACGCGATCTTTTTCCCTCCGTGTTCCCAACCACTATCAGTCTCTCCAGATTTTCATCGCCTCTGCGTATCGTGTGGCCGAAATATGACAAGATGCGTTGTTGGCATATGGTGGATAACCTGGTTTTTATATGGAGCTGGGTCAGGATTGATGCATTAGTGCGTCTCGCAGTCCAAGGTATTCTCAGCATTCGCCTCCAGCACCACATTTCGAATGCATCAATCCTTTGTCTTTCTCGAGCCAGAATTGTCCATGTCTCAACTCCATATAGGAAGATAGGGAAAACAAGGGCTCGTACCAGTCTTATCTTGGTTCTGATACCAATTCCTCTTTTCTTCCAAATGTTGTTCAGACGTGTCATAGCATCTTTTGCCATCCCAATACGCCTTTTTATTTCGGGGACACAGCTGCCGTCATTGCAGATTTGGGCTCCCAGGTAAATGTAGCGATCGACGGTGTCAACGCCAGGAATGTTGAGAGTAACATTTGATAGCTTTCCGGCTCGATCGACTATCATCACCTTGGTTTTCGCTCGATTTACTGTAAGCCCTATATTTTGACTTTCTATCTCTAGCCTATGGAACAGTTCTCTCATATCTTCTGCGGATGTTGCGAGAAGAATGGTGTCGTCGGCATATCTGAGATTCGATAGTCTCTTACCACCTATGGGAAAACCTTTCTTCCAGTTTTCGATTGTTTTTCTTATAACGTACTCTCCGTATATGTTAAAAAGTGCTGGGGACAAAATACAACCTTGTCTCACACCTTTCTTTGTTTGGAACATACTGGAACATTCCGTACCAATCCGGATGAAAGAGCGGTTTTCAGTGTACAGATTCTGAATAAGGGCAACGAGGTGTTCTGGAGTTCCCATTTCAAGTAGCACACTCCAAAGTTTGTCCCACTTGACGCAATCGAAGGCTTTTGTGTAGTCAATAAAGCAGAGGACCACGGGGCTGTTGAATTCTCTACTTTTCTCGATAATTTGGCGAACGTTAAGTATCTGCTCCCGTGTTCCTCTACCTTTCACAAATCCAGCCTGTTCTTCAGGTATTTGGCGACTTAAAAAGTAGTTTAGGCGTCGGTTAATTACATGGAGGAGGATCTTACTCGCATGAGATATCAATGCAATGGTCCTGTAATTACCACAATCTTTTGAAGAACCTTTTTTATGTAAAGGTATGAACACCGATTCTGTCCAGTCTTTTGGCCACCTTCCTGTCTTCCAGATGGTGTTACAAATTTCGGTTATCGCATGCGTACCTCGTTGACCTAAATTTTGAAGTATTTCGGCTGTTATGGCGTCCTTGCCTGGTGACTTCTTACACTTAAGAGCTTTGATGGCATGCTCAATTTCGGATGGTAAAATATCAGGTTCTTCTTCCGACCATGTAATATTGACGTTATTGGACTCTCCCGTGTATAACTCTGCGCAGTAGTTTCTCCAGCGTTCTAACACTTCGTCCATATTAGTGAGTAGGCTCCCGTCTTTGTCTTCAATGGCACAGACTTTTGGCTTACGCGATCCAGTTAGGTCTTTTATTTTCTGGAAAAGATATCTGGATTCGTTATTCATCGCGTGTTGTTCAATTTCCAGACAGATTTCATTAAGGTGGTTCTCGTAGTCTTTCCGGCAGTGACGTTGAACTTGACGGTTCAGTTCTGCGTATCGCTGCAGATCTTCTGTTGAGCGTATACCGTTCTCCTTAAGATCACGTCTCTCCTGAATAACTAAAGCTGTCTCTGGTGTTATGAATTGTTTCATAATGGGTTTCGCAAGTCTGTTATCCCTAGCTGTTTCTTCTATCATTCTTTTGAGATACTGCCATTGGGTGTCGCTGTCTGCGGTGTCTTTAGGTAGGTCCCCCATTTTCTGCTCAAAACAATCTTTAAAGCCATTGATATCTAGACGTTGCATATTCGGAGCTACTTTATGCCTTTGTATCCTTTTTAGTCGCACTTTGATTGTTGCTACAAGAAGTTGGTGATCAGAGCCGCAGTCAGCACCGGGGGCAGTTATTGCGTTTGTCACTGAGCTTCTCCATCGCGTCCCTATTAATATGTAGTCTATTTGATTTCTACATCTATCTCCAGGAGATATCCAGGTGTATAATCTACGGACATGATGTTTGAAGCAGGTGTTAGTGATAGTGAGATTCTCTTCACAGCAGAACTGTATCAGACGCTCGCCTCTGTCATTGCGTTCCCCGATGCCGTGTTTGCCCATTACGCGACTAAGGTGATCATTGTCTGTTGTGTCGCCAACTTTGGCATTGAAGTCCCCTACTATAATGCTGATTTCTCGTTTTGGATGTTTTTTTAATGTCGCAGTCAGCGTATCGTAGAAGTCTTCTACCTCCTCTTCAGTCGATTGTGCTGTAGGGGCATATATTTGGATGATGTTGAGTTTGCATGGTCTCGCGTTAATTTTGAGTGTTATTATCCGATCGCTGACTGGCTCATAACCTAAGACACACTTGTTTAGAGATTGGGGCACGATGAAAGCCACTCCTCTGCTGCTACCGTGTTCGGGTCCCGAAAAATACACGGCGTTTCCTAGATCAGTTGTAAAATGACCCTGTCCGTTCCAGTGTGTTTCGCTGATTCCTAGCAGCTGAACGTTTTTCCTTTCCATTTCATTTTCCACGATTTGGAGTTTTCCTGGTTGATTTAGGCCGCGTACATTCCACGTTCCAATGCGGTGAGGTACTCGGAGTGACTTTCGTGTATTCATTTCGTCAGTAGCTGAATTTCCATGCGGCGCCTGACGAGTAACAAACGCATGGCCGGTAGCATATTTCACACCACCTCTCCCGGGAAGATGGCGCCGGGGGTCAGCCGGGTCGCCAGACATGTTATTTCCTGTTCTTGGACCTTTCATGCTGACTCTCTTGGGAAGATAGAAGCAGTGGTTTCCCGTTGCCTTCTGCCCCAGACATTTTAGAAGTTATTTAGACTTCAAGGTCGCTGCGGCCTCTTCAGTCAGTTGCCTGACTGGTAGTATGGTTATACCGCCATTGCTCGGTCGCCAGAGCCTCGTCTGTTGTCTAGCAGGGAGCACCGCGACGTCCGGTGGGCGCCGCCGTCAGCCTTTCATGTTGAACTGCCGACGCGTGCAGGTGAGGTTGACTATTGGGCCGGGTTCAGCTGTTATTTCCGTTCTCCCCTTACTCCCCAATTAATCTTGTAAATTTATTCTTTGTATTAATCTTGTAAATTTAGAAAAATCCTATTTGGTGTATTTAGTTTAGTCGGTTCAAGTAAATAGATCAATTTAGATATGATAAGAATTCATAATAGTAGATAATTATATAACAACTAGTGGTCCGCCCCGGCTTCGCCCGTGGTACATATTTCGCAACAAAAGGTAGCCTATGTCCTTTCTCGGGTATCAAAATATCTTCATACAAAATTTCATGCAAATTGGTTCAGTAGTTTAGGCGTGATTGAGTAACAGACAGACAGACAGAGTTACTTTCGCATTTATAATATTATTAGTATATTAGTATGGATGAAATTATACAGATATAAGAAGAATTATAATATAGATACTAACTTTTTGTAAAACGCAACTCGAACGAGGTGTTAACTCAATCTGTAGTACAAAAATAGAAACATTTATTTAAACTAATATGTATAAGATAAAGTAAAATAAAGCAAGATCAATTATATTTACCGGTGAAGGTTCGTATTTTGGTTTTCGTTTTAGTGATATCTGAAAATCAAAAATATTAATAGTCTGTCAATAAGGAGACATTAACTATATAAAATAAAGTTGGTTCTACCTTCAAACCAAAACAATTACTGCAGTCAACCATGCACTTAGAAGGCGAGCATGGGGCAGACTGAAATAGATAATTATAAATTAGAAAGATATTTTGTACAGGTATACCTAGGTGATATGTACTTATGAAATTTTATCCTGGATATACAAAATATCTAGTATCTACGTACCTTACAGCTGCATTTTCCTTTAGGACAGGATGAACACTAAAAGATAGTTATTTTTTAGTATCTATGGAAATCGTAACGAAACATTGAATTAATTGATGGAAATTTATACTCACAACTGGGGGGCATGGCGGATTATCCTGAAATGTTTAATACATTTTAATGATATTGCTGTGTGGATTACAGATACCAAACACTGGTACCAAACTATTTACTTCCGCGGCATCGCCCGCGGAGTCAAAGAGAAACCCGCATAGTTCCCGTTCCCGTGGGATTTCCGGAATAAAACTATGTCTATGCCCCGGGGTAAAAAGTAGCCTATGTCCTTTCTCGGGTAACAAAATATCTTTATACCAAATTTCATGCAAATTGGTTCAGTAGTTAAGGCGTGATTGAGTAACAGACAGACAAACAGAGTTACTTTCGCATTTATAATATTAGTATGGATTTACTATTTTATAATTAACTACATATTATGGATATTGTTTTAGATACATACGCAAGGAGGTCCTATACATATCGGACAACATGGGTCAGTGCATCCGTTGCAGCCTCCACACTATAAACAGATTGAAGGTAAGTAATTTTTTTATCTAGTTAATACTTAGGTATATACCTTAATAAATAAATACCTTTAAAGATGCTGGTAAGTCGCTATTACTCTGAAAATAAAGAAATATTTACTTAGTATTAATTTGTAGGTAGTTATTTTAATACTAGGTGTTATGTACCTATTACCACATTAATATTTTTACCTTATGTCTGCAACAGCCTTTACCACAGCATATTTGTACAATGGCAGTCTGTGGAAACACTGGCTTTTCGTCTTTGCGACTTCTCTTCGATGTTTTCTTTCCCACGATGGCAATGTTCGACATTCCAAACATATTATGCTCTCTGTCCAAGCGTAGTATAGTGGATAGACATTTATCTCCGAAGCTGAGACGACGGTCAATGACGTCATCAGATTCTCGACTGCAGGTTGAAGTTGTTGAGTTTGAAGGTGATAATGATGGTGAACTGAAAATGTCAACAAAGAGATAGGTTGTTCTTAGTAACGCCAAATAGCTAAAAAGGTATTAATTGTAAATTTAATTCATTGTCGACAGAATATGATCAAAACGAGGTGCTTAACATTTCCCGTATTTTTCGGTTAACAAATCAATTGTTTTGGTATATTTTAGTTATTGATACTGATCAGTATAAAAATTAAGGATTGTTTTGTCTAATTATAAAATACCTTCTAGCTTCATTTTTTTCTCCTATCTCGCACTCTAGCACCTGTTAGTGCGTTTATGTTTCTGGAAATATATTCATTCATTGGATGATAGTCGCGATGAAAACTTAAGATACTTATTTATAATACTAACCTAGATTCTGCATAACCCTCTTGATCTTCCGTAAGCCACTTCATCTTGGTCAGTTTTAAAATATTAGCGTGGTTCCTTGTGTCTTCAACGTCTTCCTCTTCGATTCCTTGTAGATCACTTGTTCCGTTTGATATTTTCTAAAACAAACGTTAAATTTTAAATGAATCATTTGACATAGTTAAATATTTGTGGATATCGTGTAGAAAAGCTCAAGAAAAGTTCATATCATATAAAAATAAGTTTTTTGTGAATACAAAATTGTCATATTCTCATTTTGCATTTAATTCAAATTTGTAATATTATTATAATATTATTAGTTATAATTGTAATAATATTACATCCGAGATATAATTTTTAAATCTTCAAGACGATTTCTACGAACAAAAAATTAATACGTAAAAGTAGATATTAAATCTCACCTCATATGCCGCGGTAGCTCCGAAAAAGGAGTCTTGGTCGTGTCTATGAGATTCCACGAGCTCATGTAGGGCTTTGGACCTTTCTACTTGTATTGGACGATCCTCGTTCATCTATAAAGTACAAATTTAATATGTTATTTTTTATCACTTTATTGAGGTAATCATGTTCGGAGAATTCCAAAAAATTTACATGAGATATCCGTATGGACTTCTCAAGAATAGGTCCAAATCAAAATATGCGTTGTACAGATATATTATGGCAATATTTTTTGCTTATTATGCTTACAATAAGGTTGTTCAAAATACCGTTAGATCATTATCACCCTGCAGAGAGCTGTGGCCGTGGACAGCATCGTCGATCGGTTTCACGTCATTGACCATGCATACATAAGTGTAGAATACGTTCTGATCCGAAGCACTATTCCTTAACTTCATTGTTCCGATTCTATTGCGGTACTGGTTATTTGAGTTCATGTTATGTATTATTATTGCGTGTTCATCGTAAAAAGATGTAATGAAACGGGGAATTTGAAACCCATCATTGGAATAACATAGATATTATAGGTACTTATACGATATAATTTTTCTTACGCCATGGTTCAACAACTTCAATCAAAAAGACATCAATTTGAATCAACCGTCATTCAATTAGTTTTTTTGGGAGTCGCTTGATAGAAAATTCGTAGAAAATCCTATTTGGTTTGGTTTTTTCGTTAGGTTTAGTTTTTATATGATTTTTTGTGGGTTCGGCATGTGTTCCATCACACGCATAATATGTGCATTTTTGATATGTGATTAATTTAGGTATTTACCTAAAATCATAGAAGGACAATTTTTATTCACAAAAGCGAGCCAACATTTTCTTAAAAATGCATGATTTTGTGTAATAGACCTTCGCTACTTTTAATCTACACGTGATTCTAGTGGTTATAATTTAATTTGGTTCATTGTATGGGAGCATAATTATCTGATTAGGAAGTGCTGTCAGTCACCGTCATGGTTTGGTTTTAGTGGCTTGGGAATGTGGAAGTTGGCTATTAGTGGTACTTATGAAATTTATGTTTATCCATAATATCCATAGATAATATGAAACGCTATAAATTACCTAAATTTAATACTTTTTATACACCTGTTGACCTGCACTTTTATTGATATCTGTAAAATTACTTGCGTGTAGGTAGTACATTAGCAACGGTAGGTTTGTAAGGTACCTAGACTGTTTAAATTGAACAGAAAATTGGAGTTTGGAATACTATTTACATCTTAATCAGTAATAATAAAAACTTATCTAATTGTCAAGTTTATATTACGGGTTGCGATCACCCCATTAAAACATCTGAACGCTATAAATATCTTAAAAATAAATAAGTATGTACGAAGATTCTTCACATTAACTACTGTACCACTTAATTAAATGACGTCCAGTGGCCAGGTGTGAATGACATCGCGTCAAATAAAAAGAGAATTCAACAAAGGAATAACAAAAAACTGATTTTGCAAAAGATTAACGGCTACGCTCTACGCGTCTCATGTTCGAGCAATTATTTTTATAGCCTTTAACTATTATTGATGCTTCGTATGTATTTAATAAGCTGGTATCGTATACCTGGCTAGTGAGGGTTGTAAATTATAATGAATGAAGTCCTTTTCTTGGATATACAGAACTATAGCCTATGTTTTCGTCACAACGTAATATTAAAACTTGAATGTAATGCAGTTGTTCTCTTTTGTGGATACGTTGAAACTAATAATACAGATCTAGTTTGACCTTATTGGCCTTTTGGTAGGTATACATTTTTAGCTATTCTCGCTGTTTTAAAAAATATAATATTTTCGATGTTTGTACTTAATAGTTTTTACAATCTTTATATATAAAAATGAATCGCAAAATGTGTTGGTAAGTGCATAACTCGAGAACGGCTGAACTTTTATTATATTCCTTGAAGTACCTACGAGGATGGTTCTTATGTAGAGAAAACGTAAACATGTACCACGGAAAACGTAAACATGTAACATCATAAATCGTCTGTGATAGACGTAAAGGCCAATGATGATGACCACGGGCGAAGCCGGGGCGGACCGCTAGTTTAAAATAAAGATAACTTTTATAATATAATGTAAGTATAATGTTTGATATTATTCCATAAATATACTATTCACATTTTAAAGAGGAAGATCTTCAATCAAACGCCTTTAATTAATTACATTAAATAAAATACGTGTGAACGTGATTCATCTCTTCAACTGCTGTAAACCTTTTATTATTTATAAGTTGCTAACATATCATAATTATTTAAAACTAGAGGTCCGCCCCGGCTTCGCCCGTGGTACATATTTCGCAATAAAAGGTGGCCTATGTCCTTTCTCGGGTATCAAAATATCTCCATACCAAATTTCATGCAAATTGGTTCAGTATTTTAGGCGTGATTGAGTAACAGACAGACAGACAGAGTTACTTTCGCATTTATAATATTAGTATGGATATATCGTTCCCACCTATAGTCCGAGATATTTATTTCATAGGACTATGGTTATTTTTTTAATTCGTTATGTACTCAAAAGGTAAATATACATTCACATAATAAAACTAAGTTATTACATATACAGTTTAAAATGGCACAATTTTTTCCACTATATTACTAGTTTCTTCCAATTAGTGACAGTAAATGATTAGTAGATATATCTTCATCCCTATCTTCTGCAACCTGTTGCTAAATGAGCAATTTAATAATTATCATAAACCTATAAAAAGTCTAACAAAGATCCCAACAGGAGCTTTTAATCTGTATCAAAAGGTTGAGTAGCCCTGCACCAGGGAGCCGGCTCTATCGGAGGCTTTGTACCGTATCATTTATGCTGTGATCACACCGCCATTGCAACATGTGACCACAATATAATTCATTGTACCAAATACATTGTGTGAAGGTGATGTGATAAACATGTGTATACGGAAATTAGTTAATATGAACACGGTTGTTGTGCTTTTCGTTTTTGTTTTTAAGCTGGCTAACGGCCAGTTTGGAAGTAAGTACTCTAAATATGTAAGTACTCATTAGGATTTATTAATAAAAGCTGTTGAAAAATTCAAAATTTCACTTAAAGTTCGCTGATCTTTATTTAGGCAACTGGTTTTTGTGTGACCCGTATAAAATAACTGAGTTACAAAGCAAACCTACACATACAGACAAACGAGATCTCAACATATTATGTTGTCTTTTTTATATTGAAAAAAATGTTGTAAGTGCATTCCTGCGTCTTACGACCTTCTTTCTCAGTTCTTAAACTATTATTGTGCCAACACCAAATCGGTTCAGTGGTTATATTATGCAGACCGACAGAATTTCCAATTTTTTAAATATGTACCGTATAATATTAGTAGGAATTGAACTCGGGATCACATAGTTACTTACTTATCCAACGGTGCAATAATCTCCGAAATCGGTCTATAGTTCCTGAGATAAGCGCGTTCATGTGAACAAACTTCAGATTTATATTATTAGATATCGATGTTTAACATTAAATAAATGAAGATTTATAGATGCCATATGTATCCTAAGGTTTAGTCAACAATCATCATTAATTTGTTTTCTTTTTGCTCTACATAACTGATAAATATAATTCCTTAATTTTAACCCAATTTTATTGTATTGTTGGATGACATTTACCACGTCTGACATCACTATTGAATAATTACATATGTACAATGCATTCAATACAGCCTCCATTACCAGATCATATCTATCAGAGGCAAGGTCATCAGTAATGATGATGGCTCATGCAACATTGGTTTAATGGGATTTCCACTAAAATCAATGATAATAGAGATTTAACTATGTAATAAAGCATTAATATTGTAAAGGTTATTTTTATTTGCATATACGGTATATTATTATTGGCAGTCCAAATATACTTATAGCTATAGCTTATAATATAGATTTCATTCGATTGCTTCTGATGATAAAATCTTTTTCTCCTTACCGTGTGTTAATGTCATATTCTATCATACTTCTTTTTGTCGAATATAATTATAAAGTTTGCAGTTTTTGTGTAAAGCTAGAAAACATCCAACCATCAACCTTTACTAATAGAATTTAGATTATTTAAACAATAAATTTAATAATATTTCAGGTATATCAATAAGTGTAGGCGGTCGTCAAAATGTGGACGAAGATCCTGGAAGCGTAAGTATGGATAAGTTTTACTCCTAAAAGTTGATACTGTGAAATGATTTTAATACTTATTTTTGGACGTTCTTTTTCAGGCAGCATGTCCACCGAACACAACGTGCGTTCCGATGAGTGCTTGTCCGTTGTTAGAAGACTTACTTGATTACTCGTGTTTCTCATCAGATAAGTATGTCTTCGTATCGAAATAACATTATTTTAATTAGCTTATTATATCATGTATTATAAAAAAATAACATATGATTTTTTTATCCTCTGAAATGGATCTCACTCCGAAATTACTCTATACCCATGCGCTATTAATTAAATATTTTAATTTAAAACATGTATTCCTAAATTCCCAAAGGCCTAACTTTCATTCTGTACTAAAGGTACTTCCACCGCCTCAACGAGTTGACATGCGGCAGTTCAAACGAAGAGGACTTCGTGTGCTGTCCTTCCTGCGACTGTGGCAAGGTTTACCAGCGGGGGACACCGGAGTGCGGACAGAGTATGGTCAGGGGGGTAGACTATAACGGTATGGGAACACATCCGTGGGTCGCGAGAGTCGGGTTTACTAGTGAGTACATGTAAATTATTTTACTTTGAAACAATTTTTTTATGATTTACTAAATCCTAATTTCTCAAGTCTCAGAATTCATTCCAATATACCCACATGTAAGTACGCAGTTGAATGAAATTTTATGCGACGATATACTACTACTATTCAGTAATGCCAATAAGAGCACTGTGTTACAACCTAATAATTTACTGACACATAGACGAACTTATCGAAAGATTTTCCTCGACACCTTTTTACTCCCTTTTGTTTTAATTATTATTTCCGGTATACAATTTAAAAGATTTGAATTTATTTCAGAAACATCATTCGGGAGTTCGGACAAAGATAAAGAGGCTTTGCGGTTTGCTTGTAGCGGCTCCATCATAGCAAAGAGAATTGTTTTAACAGCTGCTCATTGTGCGCTGGCAAAACCTGAAGGATACAAATTGTAAGAATATTTATTTTCTTTTATAAATATTTAACTTCTATGCTACCTTAATGTGATTTAATATAACTGCTTTGACAGTTCGTAATTGTTATTATTTAAGGAAATCTTGCGCGTATTAGTATTCCACGATGCTTTTATTGAAGCCATAACATAAACAGAATTTATGAATACTAAGCAAAACAAGGTCGTTTTTTATAACACATCAATTTTCTCAGGTCATCAGTAGTAGTAGGCGAATGGGACACGGAAAGAAGTACAGATTGCAATGACTATTTCTGCGCTCCCAAAGCTCAAATGATAAAAGTGGAGAGCGTCTCAGTTCACCCGGGTTATGAACAGAAGATATTCCGACATGATATAGCTCTTGTTATATTGAAGGATGAAATCAAATATTCAGGTATGTTCAAAAACTAAAAAGTAATAAGTTTTCCACTACTCACCACTTTAGCTATAATGCGTCTATTAAATAGTTCGTAAAATGCGCATGAAAAAATTCAATAGTCTAGGATTTATTTCTTTTCCGGCTCCGGCACGGTGTATCGTGAATCATGCTTAATTGTTATACTTATGTAGATTGTAGGTATAGAATATACCTGTTGTAATTTTGGGAACCCAATATTTTTTGCCGATATCCTATGTATATTTTTTTTACAAATTTAGGTATAAACGACCTTCACCAGGTCAATGCATATCACAAATCTGTAATTGTTCCAGTGACAGCCGCGCCGATCTGTCTGAACGATAAGCCGGAAATTGTGATCAACGAACGGGCCATGCTTGTCGGATGGGGGAAATTATCTGGACAGACTAGCTCGGTGAGTTAATTAGTTAAATTATGGCTATAGTGTTATTGGTTAGCCATTCCTAGATAACCTTTACCCTGGGATCCTGATGCCCAGTGATCTTACTAGCAACTAGGCTCATTGTTTGTCAAAGAATTTAGATGTAACTTACCGTTTCAACTAAGTTCACATAGGGTTTTTTTAAATATGAAAATGCATTGACGTCCATTCCTTCTTGAATGTATGTTAAGGCGGAGATTTCCCTAGAGGTTATCTCGCATAAGATAAAATTTAACCCTTACGGGTTATATCGAAAATATACCTTAACTCATAATATATTCTAGTTTTTGCTACTAAATTTCTCTATATTTCTGTCAAAACTCCTATAATTCCAACCAAAACTGCACAGGTAAGCCGTCAACAACTACTAGAAGTGCCGCTAGTCCCTCTAGAAACATGTGAGCGTATCTTCGGCGACTCTGTGCCGATACATGAGGGGCAACTATGTGCGGGCGGGGAAGAGGGAAGGGATGCGTGTTCGGGATTTGGAGGAGCACCGCTGATATTGAAGCGAGATGGACATTTTGTACAAGTGAGTTGTCATTCTATTTTTGAAAATTAAAAAAGTTACTGATTTTGCGCCAATTGTTCCAAGCAAAGAGGTAAGTCTATAGCTGTAAGGTTATAGCTGTTTGAAGTACTAAAGAAGACTCCGTGCCGATACACGAAGGGCTGAGTCGAAATTCTATTTTTGAAAATTAAAAAAAAAGTTGTCGATTTTGGCGCGAATTGTTCCAAGCAAAGAGGTAAGTCTATAATAGCTGTAAGGTTATAGCTGTTTGAAGTGCTAAAGAAGACTCTGTGCCAATACACGAAGGGCAACTATGCGCGGGAGGGGAAGAGGGGAGGGACGCGTATTCGGGCTTTGGAGGAGCACCGTTGGTACTGAAGCGGGATGGACATTTTGTACAAGTGAGGAGCAATTATATCTTTGAAAATTAAAAAAGTTGTCAATTTTGCGTCAATTGTTCCAAGCAGAGCGGTAGGTCGTCAAAAGCTGTTAGAAGTGTCAACTGTCAACTGTTTCTTTAGTAAGGTATTTTAGCTCTACCTACAATACAATTGCAATTATGAATTAAAATATGTTTTGTCATGTATGTCATATATTATTTACCTCTTTCATTTATTGTTATTTGTACAATTATATTTTCAGATTGGAATAGTCTCGTTCGGTTCAGAAAACTGCGGCAGCGAAGGCGTCCCGAGCGTTTACACAAACATTGCACATTACTATAAATGGATCATAGATAATTCACCTTCTTAAAATATGTAGGTGCTTATAAATGGGAAATATTTCATTGTTTTTAAGTAGTAAGTATATTATGTCGTAAAAAATCTGTTAATTTTCAATCAGTCTATGGATTAAAATCTATTTTTTTGGAGACACGTATAAACTCTTATAAAGTGTGTATTTCAAAATAAATATCCCATTTAGATGCACCTTCATGTTCTAACAATAACGTAGAGTAGGTAGTTATAAGCGCATAATATGTTAAGCAATACTTAAGGGCCATAATAAAAAGTGATAAATTATTCATAACTTGTTTTTGTTGCACGTTGTATGTTCCTAGAAATCTAAAGCAACATAAATCATGTTCAACATAAAGACTGATTCAATTTAAATTTTGGCATAGATACCATTATAGAACCTGATCTTTGAAAAATGTATAGGCATCTTTTGGTCACGAAAATTCCCTAGGACTGTCGTGCTTAAAAGCGAAGCTGCGAGCGCTTTTTTGTATTCCGTGTCTTATGTTTTTCATTGCAAATGTTAAGGATTTACGTATTAGGTAACGTTTCGTATAAAAAAAATAAAAACAATTTCTTTCAATATTTATTCATCGTTGATTAACCAAAACGTAAGTCAAAGCCATATTGTTGTAATGTTCAGCGCACGGCGGCGCCTCCTTCAGTATCGAGCAGAGAGTCCCGATGAGGTCCACTTGAGCATTGTCCTGAATGTTTTGATCGAATTCCTGAAAACAAATTACAAATATGAGTTATATTTCATCATTGCTCCTATAAAATAGCTCTAGAATCCATGTTATTAAGACCTAAGGTGTAGATATAGTAGAATATTTTGCGTTACTAGGGTGGATGGTCATCCATCTTAAGAATCTATCTCGAAAGATCTTAAACATATTATAAACTAATCATTCAATTATAGCATTATATTATATACTAGATAAGGTACTACATATACCTAAAACAAACTAAAATAATATTAAAATTTCACTACAAAATCACACACAAATGTGAAAAAACAACGTACCTGTAGAATATCGAGTGTTTGTGTATTGATTGGATACGTGCATTATGACAGTATTAAATAACTTACTCCATTAACAATGACGGTCGGCACGAAGGTCGGGGCGATCAAACTAGTATAGTATTCGCTTTGCAGCTGTAGGTTTGTTCCCTCGTTACCCACGACGCAATGTTCCACTCTATTTGCTGGAAGTCCTGCTTTTTGCACACACTGAAACATTTTAAGGGTGCTATAACAGATTTTTAACAAAAACCGCTATTTTACGGTACAATTTTAACTCAAAGCACTTACACGTGAGAACAAAGTAATATCTTAATTTAAAGGTAATATATTCAGTTCTACGATCATCTTATAAAAATTGTACGACGTCATACAAAATTGTCACTGAAATACGATTTTCCCAGCACAATGATCGCATAAAATGCAAAAAAATGGGGTCTAAAACGGTACACTTTTAAGAAAATTAAAAGCCTAATCTATCTTCTTACCTATAAATTATTGAGGGATATATAGTCCTTTATAGATTGAGATAATTTTTTTGTGTCTAAATCAAAATTTTATTTCAATTATAAGCTAAATTAAAAATACTTGTCGATTTCTTCATACATTTTGCTCTCGCGGGTCGTCAGACCGCGCTCAGAAGCGCTCTTGGAAGGACGGGTGTATCGCTCCTCGTCCCAAAAATAAAAACGAATTAGAAAAAGATTATTGTGCGTATACTGTCGTTTTCGTGATTTGAAATATTTGATACTTTATGAGAGTAAACTGTATAAGTTTCATATTCCAGTTATTTGTAATTTAAAATTATGTTTTAAAAATTATGTTGACTGAGATTCTCTTTTTTTATGGGTTGTTGAACGGATTGGTGGGGTAAAGCAATTTGACAAAACTTAAATCCAAAATGGCGCCGACGAAAATTTGCCATCTTTTCGTCATGGGTGTCATTTTCATGGTTTTTGGGGTAGCTATTAACCAATATGAGGTCAAAAATAAAATCCAAGATGGCGCCGACGAAAATTTTACATCTTTTCATCATGGGTGTCATTTTCATGGTTTTTGGGGTAGCTATTAACTAATATGAGGTCAAAACTAAAATCCAAGATGGCGCCGACGAAAATTTTACATCTTTTCATCATGGGTGTCATTTTCATGGTTTTTGGGGTAGCTATTAACTAATATGAGGTCAAAACTAAAATCCAAGATGGCGCCGACGAAAATTTTACATCTTTTCGTCATGGGTGTCATTTTCATGGTTTTTGGGGTAGCTATTAACCAATATGAGGTCAAAAATAAAATCCAAGATGGCGCCGACGAAAATTTTTCATCTTTTCGTGATGGGTGTCATTTTCATGGTTTTTGGGGTGGATATTACGCAATATGAGGTCAGAACTAAAATCCAAGATGGCGCCGGTAAAAATTTGACATCTTTTCGTCATGGGTGTCATTTTCATGGTTTTTGGGGTAGCTACTAACTAATATGAGGTCAAAACTAAAATCCAAGATGGCGCCGACGAAAATTTTACATCTTTTCGTCATGGGTGTCATTTTCATGGTTTTTAGGGTAGCTATTAACCAATATAAGGTCAAAAATAAAATCCAAGATGGCGCCGACGAAAATTTTACATCTTTCCGTGATGGGTGTCATTTTCATGATTTTTGGGGTGGATATTACGCAATATGAGGTCAGAACTAAAATCCAAGATGGCGCCGGTGAAAATTTGACATCTTTTCGTCATGGGTGTCATTTTCATGGTTTTTGGGGTAGCTATTAACCAATATGAGGTCAAAAATAAAATCCAAGATGGCGCCGACGAAAATTTTACATCTTTTCGTCATGGGTGTCATTTTCATGGTTTTTGGGGTAGCTATTAACCAATATGAGGTCAAAAATAAAATCCAAGATGGCGCCGACGAAAATCTTTGTTATTTTATTTTCGTTTACTTCTTTATTATTAAGAAAATTAACCCTATGACGAAAAGATGTCAAATTTTCGTCGGCGCCATCTTGGATTTTGGTTTTAACCTCATATTCGTTAATAGCTACCCCAAAAACCATGAAAATGACACCCATCACGAAAAAAGTCAAATTTTCGTCGGCGCCATCTTGGATTTTGGTTTTAACCTCATATTCGTTAATAGCTACCCCAAAAACCATGAAAATGACACCCATCACGAAAAAAGTCAAATTTTCGTCGGCGCCATCTTGGATTTTGGTTTTAACCTCATATTCGTTAATAGCTACCCCAAAAACCATGAAAATGACACCCATCACGAAAAAAGTCAAATTTTCGTCGGCGCCATCTTGGATTTTGGTTTTAACCTCATATTCGTTAATAGCTACCCCAAAAACCATGAAAATGACACCCATCACGAAAAAAGTCAAATTTTCGTCGGCGCCATCTTGGATTTTAGTTTTGACCTCATATTTGTTAAGAGCTACTCCAAAACCTTGAAAATGACACCCATGACGAAAAGATGTAAAATTTTCGTCGGCGCCATCTTGGATTTTAGTTTTGACCTCATATTGGTTAATAGCTACCCCAAAAACTACCCACACTTGCAAATGTGTTTGCTACGTAGGAAAAGTTCAGATTTAAGAGTATCCTAGGTAATGTGTTATGTGACGAATACCTATAATTTATTTCATTCCGACTATTTTTCGGAATAACATACATTTACTAAGAATTGTATACAATGCCGGATTTAATACAGTGCCGGTAACATCATATGTATGATAATAATTCTACATTTCTTAAAAAGCTTTGATATTGTATACAATTCATAGATTATTATTCAATGAAATAATGATGTAAAATAGTCACACTTTTGTTTGAATATACTAACATACTTATTAGGATCGTACCTACTAATAAAAGTAACAAAATGAATTTTTAAAGTTCCTAGTAATCTTCTGGAATCAATTTCAATAAAAATACATAATATCAAAAATTAAAAATAATATCAAGTATGAAGATGGTCTATAAAATGGAATGCGCTATGTTTACGTGAGCGTGATATTGCCGCGAACAAAGTTACGTCGTTAGATACCTAAATTTGAGTAACGCAGATTTGTGACAGCGTCCTTAAGGAAAAAAATAGGAATGTTATAGTAAAACTATACTAAGATTTAAGGATTTTCAAAGAATTTCATCAATGTGGATCTCTCTCATATAAACAATATTCTACGAAATACGTCAACATGTCTGCTGTAACCATTTATTGATCAAAGCTTTAGTATTCTCTTGATTTTTTTCAGGAATTTAGTTAGGTAGTTACGTAAAAATATTTTCAAATTCAAAATTATCAATTTCTTTCATTTACTACTGGTCTAAAACAAGTTTGTGACTGGAACACTCCTAGTAAGCAAAACATTCAACATTTCTTTACTCGGACAGTATACAGCAAATTTCGAACAGGTAAAACGAATATGTAGTCTGCAACTTACGGTCAGATCTCCCTGCGCCCCAGCTCTAGTTTGCATTTCACAGGTGACATACGCGACTTTCAATTTGTCACTCTGTTTCTTCATCATATTCAAAGCACAGTCTTGGACCATGTTGCCCAGACATTCCCCTGAACCATGCTGACACTCGAATCCGTCATTGCCATAGTCGATACTCTGAAAAATATTTATACCTAGGTAATACATAAAAATACTTTTTGTTAATCTTCTTCTCTTATATATAAAAATGAATCGCAAAATGTGTTGGTAAGCGCATAACTCGAGAACGGCTGAACCGATTTCGATAATTCTTTTTTTATTACATTCCTTGAAGTACGAGGATGGTTCTTATGTAGAGAAAACGTAAATATTATGTACCACGGGCGAAGCCGGGGTGGACCGCTAGTTTACTATAATTTTTTATTAATTTAGTTAAGTACATTCAGGAATACTTACAACTATGTATAAGGAACAAACATAAAGTTTAACTTATTGGACGGCCTTTATAATAATTTAATTAGTTGTGACCTCTACAATGAAAATGAAAATTATATTGTCAAGTAGTTAAGTAAAGAAACGCATAATAATTAATAATATAAATACTTAATAATCAATAGATTATAAATCACACCTCAGCATGCAGTTATTTAATCCGCTTTACATAAAGTTTTCTAAGAAAACTAGCTTCATTGACTGCCATAAGGTTTCCTTAACTACTAACTGATGAGATGATCTATTCTATTCATTTACTAGGAGGCGGTCGTTCATTTACTGAGGTGCAACCTCGAAAGATAAAGAGACTTTTCTTTGACTTCAACGTATTCTGACTTACCCTCGACTTTCCGAAAGGTATTAGGCGCAACTTCACATAACTATGTAGTAAGTGTATGGCTGGTTGGAGCTGCCTCAGTATGAAACTTTTGCTGTCGGGACACTCGCTCTCATAGTATACTGCTAGCCGTAACTGGAAGATGAGTATGAAAAAAAGATTTAGTTATTTAATCAATAACATCTTATCTAGGTAGATCTCAAAACTATCTAGTTATATTTTTAATTATATCTCGCAATTATCTATCAATCTTTTTTGATAGTCTGATTCTAATCTAGGGATTAATATTTAAGTGCTTTTATATATTGCGCATTTTTTTCTATATACCTCTATTGTCTATACGAAAAGTAAGAGATTCATGAAAAAATAAAATAAAATAAAGTTTGTAAAATTTATCCAGTAATGTACTTGATTACGACATAAAAGCTCTACATAGAGTGATATAATATTATAGAGTCGAATAGGCCTGTTAAACCACTTTTACTGACCCACATAAAATGTATATTTTTGACCTCACCGTTCTTATATCAAATACCGGTTATTCTTATTATAAATTGCAATGCGATATATTTCTCCTACCAGATGATAGTTTAAGATTTATCGTATTTATTTTTCGTCACAATATAGAAATTTTATTAGATATTATATGTAGGTATAAAAAATATTTAATTCTACAGCGTATTATCGTGATGCGGGTTCGAATTCGCATCTCTCACTTTCCCCAGAATCACCTACAGTTAAGTTTAAATCATAAAGAAGAAGAACATACCTAATATATTTCAATTGTCTATTTATTAAATATACAACGTTCAGGTACTAGGTAGGTGTATTAGTAAATTACTTCGTATTAATCTTCAGCCATGCATAATTAGCTAATTATATTTATAGGAATCAATAATATTTCCTTCAATTGAAATACTTATACACGCAGTTACCAAATTAATACGTTATTTCATGTATTTAAAATGAATAGGTAGGTACTTCAAAGACATTATATACCTATATGGATATTTGATCAACGTGAAACTTTTATTTTTGTCACCACATTTGTGTCGCTGAAATGAAAACTCAAGGTAACCAATATTTTTCTTGTTTGTTTATTTATTACATTATTGTATGTATTATAATATATTCGTTACTCTATTCATATATTTAACCTTCATACATAACTTCTGGCGGTAAATTTTCATAGTCAGTCAGGCGTTTGTATTAACTGTTTACAGAAGCATCGAAGCGAACAAAAATGTTCTACAAAGTTAATTGTTTATGGACTTGTTACTCGCATATATTATATGAATTAGTTTTAACCAGAGAATATAGTTTATTTTACAGGAATAATTTGATTTAATTTCAAGAAATTACATTGGGTCAATATCGAAATTTTACTGCTCTTGGGTTAATCGACATTTAGAATAGTTTTAGGTAAACTAAGATTTCAAGGTTCTAAAAAGTGCAAATTACATTTTAATTGGAGATTTTTTTTAATTTAAAATTAAATCATTACTTCACGCTTTTTTCGGCTTCAGTTAAAATGTTGTTTTCAAAGGCACTTCATCCTTGTAGTGACCTCCTCTTTCAGGAATAAATTGGAAATTACCTTATGAGGTCCCGCTGCATCACTCAACCAAAACAAAGTTACTGACACAAGACATATTGTAAATGCACGCATCATGTTTCATAAAAAATTGCAGTAAGAATTGCACTATTCACTGAGATATTTTCATTTGTGTAAATAACTATAGTATTATACTTATATATACGTGTTAACACTTTGTCCGCACTGCAAGAACTGATATTGGTTCGGCTAGAAATCATGTTACTTTTAATTCAAGTCTATGTTATTAGGATAAGTAGACTAGCATCGATCGTTATGGTCAACAGTAATGTCCTTTGGGGTCACTGTCTATGCAAGGCTAATGGGTGCACTGTTGGATATTGAATAGGCACATGAAAGAGAACTTCTTTATTTAATATTTTTTGTAATAAATACAAATAAATAAATAAATATATCGGGACTATTTTCACACACGGCACGATCTGATCCCATACTAAGCTTTCGCTTGTGTTATGGAAACCAGATGGCTGATAAACATACATATATAATTTTAAATAAATACTTAGTTACATAGATAATTAACACCCATCGAACGGCGAACCCACGACCAGTGGCTTGGAAGGCAGGGTCACTACCAACCAAGCCAACCGGCCAACAGTGATAAGAAATCATTCTTATAAATTATATTATGATCGACTATAATAATATTCAACACGGAATAATATATTTTATGTACAAATTTAATTTGGCGGTATCATTCTTAACCATCTCATTTATTGAATAATTTTGTATAAAATACAGCTTTAAGTAACTACCATAAGCTAGAACAAATATAACTTAAAATTGCAATATTATTTGGAGAAAGGAAAGCTACACACGAGGTTGCAAGAGTTATGTAAGTAGGTAATATTGAAAAGATCTAAAGTCTAAACATTATTATTGAAACTACACTTAACAAACTATCAAGTTGTTTTTTTTTGGTTACAGTCATTTAATATTTGTTTGCTCTTTCCGACCGAAACGTGTCGAGCGAAACAATACTTCATTAGTTTAATAAAGAACAGTTATATATGTACTTACTTTTTCATGGCTTTTTTTAATTTTATTTTTATTATTCAGTTCTCAAAATATCATACATATTTGGACGTAAACTGTGTAAATAACAGCAAATGATAATATGAAGATCCAATACGGTTGTATTAAATATATTGCATACGAAATTAACATAATAATGATTATGAAATATAAAATTTCCATTTATTTTTCACAGGCATTTTGTGTATATATTATTTTGTAATTTGTACGGTATGGATGTATTTCACCGTGATGACATTTTTAAATTTTGACTGTGTCGTCAGGCGTCATCTTGTAAACAAAGATTAAAGATTATTATGAAATGTTTTTACTACTAGATATTTTTACGTAATAGGTGTCAATATTAATCTATGTTGTGATTTAGTGATTATGGTTTATGTTATCTATTTCAAATAATGTACAAAATATGTTTCTATTAGGTACTATCTATTATGTAGGTACTATTGATCATAATCAGTACATGGTACGATATAGGCTATTAGCCAATAGACATGCGCAAAACAGTACGTCAAATAGTAATGCAACATCACGCATCTCTTCCACGGAAGTGATATTACTCCGTAACATCACACATTACCCGATCGATTTTTAATGAAATGATGAGATTAATAATATTATAATGTTTATATCTGAGGTTTATATTATATTAATGGTGAAATGTGAAGTATTACAGATCATATTGAAAAATAGCAATAATAACTGCAATACTTATTAGTTATTACATATCGTAAAATTACAATTTAAGTAAATATTTAAAAAATGTAGTTGATTTTCCTTCATACTTGGCCACGTACTTTATGTTGTTTGTTAATAATTATAATGAACGCAAGCAAATGTAAAACAAAATAAAAAAAAGTGAGTGATGCGAGTGATGTTTGTAACTGATGCGTAATGCGTGATGTTGCATTACGTGTCAAAGTGATGTTACTTTTGTACTATTACACGCATTACCTACCCATGTCTATTAGCCAAAGTATTATCTATTTAACAACTATTTTACTCTTAAAATATCTAAGTTCTTTCTACGATACGGACTTCAAAGAGGTTTTCATAAAAATTAACGAGAGCGATTTAAAAGGAAAATTTATATATGAAGGTAGGTATGGTGTTTATAAATACATTGATAGGTAGAAACAACAGGTAAAAGTCAAAAATTTGTGCTGTGAACTAGAAAAAAAATTCTGCGCTTTCATCTCAATCTCAAACCTTTATTTTCAAACTTATAAGTAACATTTATTATTATGTCGGGAACAATCCTTATTTTGATTTAAACTAAATCTATTTCTAAGAGAGTAGGTAAGTAAATATTTTACAGGCCCTTCCTAACCAAACGTTTATTCTTCTCCGTATATGGGTCAAATACAGAACATAAAGGTTTTCTTGATCCGACCGCAGAATTTTCTGTACAATAATTTGCTTGTATTAGCGATTGTTCTTCTGGTATATTTGTCTGTAAGTGAGCTATAGAACTTTGATAGAAATTCCTTATCCTATCTTCGAAATCGTAAACTTCAGATTCAGGCCTTGATTGGACAGTCTTGAAGTTGTCTCTTGTTTCCGTACGGAATGAACTGAAAAAAAAATTGGGGACATATTTTAGCCGTAAAAAGCTATACATACATATTTACAAACTAGAAATTACATAATATTCTGTTTAAGATAGGATTAGTATACATACTAGCTTCAGATCTTTGAGAAAATTCTGATATTGTTTTAAGGGGTCATATCGGGCAAGAGTAGTTACTAGAAATACAAATTATCATCTTTCAAAAACATTACTTAAACAAATCACCTAGGAGTCCATTGCAATTTATTATGCGTTCTTATTTCACGGAAATCTTCCTTGAACTTCGATTTATCGTACATCGATTTGGGTCGGCTTAGAGGTAGACGCCATTTATCAATAGATGGCTTTGGCGATCGAATCTAAAACACGTTTTAATTGCGGCACCGATTAATGATAATATTTTACTTGGATCCGTTAACTACAGCTTGATTCGTGATATTATCAAATTGTATTTGGGTATGTGCATATACTGAAGAAAATAGACTTGACAAATGAAAAACATTTCGGTTAGAACTAATTACTGACGTAAGGTAAATTATTTACTAAATGTACCTACCTACGCTAACATAGGAATAAATATATTATATTATATGAATATTAAAATATAACAGGTAGATGCTTATGTTTGTATATTTGTATACGTTAGTGTTAAGTAACTAGTTAACCTAGGATTTAGGAAATAGCTAAGATATGGTACTTACCCAAGGAGTATTAGAGTATGTGTAATAAGTCATAACATCATTGGTATTGGAGATTCTGCTCATTTGTTCAGCAGTGAAAGGTCGATGGTGGAGCCTGCTAGTGGTTAGGTACGGATCCAAATACTTTTCGAAGCCCTCGTGGGTAGTGTCCAAAGGCTCGATCCCTTTGCTAAATGGTTCTATAGAAGGCTGTGTTTAAAATTATTCATTTAAAAATTAGTATCTGCAAACATTCCTTAAATGAACTGTGAAAATTTAGGAGGATAAAACTTTAAACTTGACGGGTGTTTTTCTTTCGTCATGTCTTTAAATATTTATAGCTAGACATCAAGGTTTCTTCTTTCCATAATAATTTTATATGTTTTTGTAAATATTTAGTTAAATACTTACCGGATCTAAAGGCAATGAAGCTGGATGAAGAAACTGTTCTTTGGCAGTAACAAGTCGACTGGGTATTATTTGTTTTACGAATGAACTCTGCGTTTCTGTGATACCGTGTGCTTTGTGAGACGGCGGTCGTTCTGTTAACTGTGTACCAAGTAATATTACTATTAGTGTTCGTGTACCTAATATTAGAAAGGAAAGGGCCACATATCAAAGTATAATATGGGTAGGGAAAGAGCCACATAGAAGTCACATATTTTTATTAAAAGAGTTAAAGTAGAGTAGAGATTAAAGTAGTGTGAAGTTAAGGCGCAAGATTTGGAGGCATCATATTATATCTAATTATTATTTGACATTTCCTTTGTATCTTAATGTTTTGATGCATATTTCTTCATGCGTCGTGTTAATTAATAAGCACCATCAAAGTCCCGCCATGAAAGACTGTGAAGTCTTGTATATTAAAACTTAGGTACCTATTGTGAGAAATGAATAATATTTACCGTTTTGGGAGGAGGATAGATGTATAAATTTTCCGTGCATGATGTGTTTTTACTGTATCTTTCTCTTTCAGGTTGTTTTACCCCATAGTGCAGAGCTGTTTGCGATCTCGTCAATTCATTGGTGATGTTATAGTTTCTGCTATAATTTTTATCCTCTTGAATAGGTTCCTTCTGCAGATTATTGTTTAGTATTTAGTACTAAGAATAATTTAATAAAACATTTATTAGAATACTAATCACTCATACACGTAGTATACAAGTAGGTATTACACAGAAAATATAGGGACAATAAAAAAAAGAACTTGATCAAAAACCATTAATTTACAAAGTTACTGTATGCGCGATAATACTTCCGATTTGTTATAATTTTATATGATTCACATCATGTGTTAACACTATAATTTCGTTATGGGTGTGAATCAACATTTACGTTACCTACTCTTACTCGTATAATATACCTGCCTATGAACAATATTTAAAATATGTAATAGAAATATATTTAAATAGGTACCACACTATGTAGAGTTTCTGGGATACTTTTCCATCGACGTGCTATTGTTTCACTAGATACTCCAGTATCGGAAAATTGTCTCACGGGGTACTCTAAATTTAATCTGTCCCAATGAATAGGAGACTTTTTATTAGGATAAGATGCCTGCATTTTCAATACATAAAGTGTTTAATATCGAACCAAATTTAAACGTGTAGTTTCTGTGAATTCTAATGTTGTGTTATGTTGAATCGATTACCAGTATTGCCTTGGCTACATAATACGATAAAATATAGTCGTGGATGTCTTTACCATAGTAACTTTTGTTTTGTGCTTTTTAAATCTGGTACGTAGGAACATTGAAGGTTAGTGCAGTTTTCAATATTATGCTATGTTTAGATCATAGTAGGGATAGGAGGGGCTAAAATAAAAAAGGGGATATCCATCGAGATAGAATGTAGGTACTACGTACTAGAGAGGCGATCGCTACTACACTCTCTTTAACACGAGCTAGAGGTAAGAATCACAAGTCTCTTTAGTCTGTGTCGGACTGTGCCCCCCGCTTGCCGCGTCAACACGTGTTATTGCTCTGTTCAAAATGCCTTCGTGTTTGCTTAGATATTGTTTTAACCGTTCCCATAATACAAACAAAGCCCGAGGAGTGACTTTTCACCAGTAAGTTTCCTTATTATGAGTAAGTCATGCATTTTACTAATATTGTTATCATTTTGCGAAAAATCACCACGCGTTCTGCGTTTCGCGCCATTTTTCATAGACTAACAGCACAGACGTGACACTATCGATGAGTCTGTTAAAAAAATGTAACTGGATTTTTTTAACTATGTATATACAATATCTACTAGGAAAGATTACCGTGGTGTAGTACCTAAATATTTATACTTTTACCCGACTACGCAAAGTAAAACGGTAGGTTATATTAAGTAATATTTATTTATTTACCTATTTTTATTTATTAAAAAAAGCCTAATCAATAGTTGTTCCAATAGGATTTATAAATTATTATGCACAACAATTACAAATAAACACAACATTCACAGAAACTAATACAGTAAAAGTTCCTTAATCGCGCTTCCTTTATTCGTGTTTTCACTATTCGCGGATTAAAAAAATGCGACCCAATTTCTATATTCACGACTAAAAATTTTTTTTATTCGCGGATTTAATAAGTACATACATAATAATAAAATTATTCCAATAGGTATCTTACCCAATATCCTTGTCAAATGGACTAATAAGAAAGTAAAATAGATCTTATAACATGTTTGCCTAAAGTACATAATATTATGTTCTTAAATGATATCGCCGAGGCCTTTGACACAAGCCGCCTTTGTCGCAAGCCACCTCTGCAGCGATTGATGTTTTTGAGAATGTAAATAAACAGAATGGAAGCAACCTTATAACTCAATAAATAAAGTATATTTTTAAATGTAGTTCCGTTTATAGTAAAGTTACAAAAATTGTGATCGAGTAAGTGGGCGTCCATAAATTACGTGAGGTGTTTTTTAAAATTTTCTGCACCTCCCTCCCCCCCTGGTGAGATGTCGTGAGAATTTATTCAACCCCTCCCCCATCCTCGAATCTCGCGTGAGATTTTTCAAAATGTGAGTTTCTTATACGTAAACGCCATCAACATTGAATCATCGTATCCATTTAAATTACATCATGAAGCAAAAACTGATAAAACTATTGATTACTACACAAAACGACAAAAGCTTAATAAATTGATATTATTTAAAGGAAATTAAAATACATAGTTTAATATAAAATCCTCGTTTTATTAATTCTCTAGTATCAGTACCACCAGATAGTACCGAGTAAACAGATTGCACAATGTGTCGCATCTGCACGCATTGCTTAATCTTTGAACTTGAAGCCACGCCTCGCTCGTTCCACACGTACCCCACCACATCGGCCGCGCGCAATGTTTTTGTTTGGAATAACCCCTCTAGTAATATATCTCGATGGGGATATCTTACATTTTTAAAGTGATACTTATACATACTTAATTTTTAAAGTGAAACTTTTATTACATCGTCTCAAACTTTTTGGTCTGTGTAGCGCATATCGCGTGTATCGCGGCTGCCGAGTAGGTATACCTACTCGGCACGCGACATGCGCTACACAAAGCAGTGTTCGGAACCGTTCGAACAGTTTCACTTTTACCGTGGTTTCATAAAACCACACAACATTTTTTCTATTAATAAAGTTACTACTATCCTAATATCCTATATTTTATCCTATGTGTTGTACCTAACTTTCTAATGGTAAAAGAAGTTTGGTAAAATCCGTCCAGTATTTTTTGTTTGTATTTCTAGGAATCGAATAGATAGTAATATTTTTAGGTTGACAAACCCATTTAAGGTGAGGATAGGTGGTGACGAAATAAAAAATATGAATTGGTAAAAGTCCGTTTTATTTTCACAATGACTGAAATTGTTATGAAAACACAATATACGTGTTACAACTTACTTTAAAATACAAGACTGAAGGTAAAGCGCGTCACACACGGTGAAGATACTATAATATTTTATCTTAAGATACTGTTATATTTTATATTACAGTATCTTAACGCTTCCGGTATCAGCGTTCGGACCATCATTTTTCTTTTTGTCATTGCGTACCACCCACCCCTGTAGAACCGCCATCCTGTTACAAATGACGCGAAATTTTGTGGGTCATTTGTAACAGGATGGCGGTTCTACAGGAGTCTTAGTACGCAATGACAAAAAGAAAAATGATGGTCCGAACGCTGATACCGGATGCGTTAAGATACTGTAATATAAAATATAACAGTATCTTAAGATAAAATCTTCACCGTGTGTGACGCGCTTAATAAATACACATAGATTACACTGTAGTTTTTCTATTAAAAATTAATTAAAATTGAATAATACATCCATCTAGAGTTAACATTTTCCCTTTATTTTTTTGAAGTTAATAAACATAACGCTAAAATAATTATCTACACTTAAAATAATTAAAGGCAGTGTCCGCTTCCATGCATAAATTTAGTTTTATCGACAAAACCACAGTGTAATACTAATTTGCGGCTAAGAAAGTACTGTATAAAACTAAGTACTATACAATGTTAATTAATCAATTTATTTAATTCAGAGCACATAATTAAGCCTCGTATACACGATATCTTCTTTCACAAGACAAGCAAACATTATTGGCAAAGAAGTTATAAATACGTAAATTATTATACTACTTTGAACAACGAAAATAAGTTAATAAAACATATGTGACTAGGATTATGTTTAGGGAGTTAAATTAGTTTTAATTTTATTAACAAAGCGTAACTTATAATTACATAGAAATATATATAAAATTTTAAAATAAAAAGATCTATTTCATTTAGCAGAAAATCATTTTAAAACATTTCGATGAACAAACTTTGACTTATTTCAAGGCCTGAAGCCCACTTCAAATTATGAAGAATCGATAAGATCAATGCCAATATTCATTCATCACCCATTTCGCACTGAGTCGTACATTTTAAGCTAAATATAAATAAATTATATTAAGAACTCTACGAATATACAAAATTAATACAAATCTTACGTTACTAATACAAATTACATCACAGTTCAATAAACAAGTCAGCGTTAAACATTAGAATACCGACAAAAGTGAAAATCTTTTAGAAATCGAAAGTTTTAAAGTACTATAATATTTATAAGCTAAAAATTTGGTGAGTTTGTTCAGGGTACTTCGAATTTTAGGAACATATACATACGTACACCCGATGATAACCTTCATAAGGTTCTGACTATCAAATAAAATAACTGAATTGGTGACTTATGATAAGGAGTACCGAATGTACGCTACGACAAACAAACATAATTGGAAATGTACAAATTAGGGCTGAAACTTTCAGTCAGGTTATACAAAACGTTACATATTAATTACGTATAAAAGCTACGTTATTAAATGGGTATAAAATGATTAAGAGCAAAAATTTGTCCTCTAAGCTATAATAGTAATGAAGTGACTAATATCGTAGAAAATATCGTTTCATTTTCGATGATAAAAATAGAATTTTATATCCCGTTTATACTAATGAATAATGAGCAAGATGAAAGATCTGTTA
The DNA here is from genome assembly GCF_061535395.1 of Colias eurytheme. NCBI lineage: Eukaryota > Metazoa > Arthropoda > Insecta > Lepidoptera > Pieridae > Colias > Colias eurytheme. The sequence continues at coordinate 7,141,235 of NC_142986.1, read as the reverse complement.
CAAAATTGTCTTACGTTTACTTAAATTCAGTTTCATAAGTGAGATTTCAGCTAAAACTAGCGTCTAATTTGTTTACGGGTATGAAAGCAGCGCCTGCTGCGGCCATGCGATTTTTGCATCTATTCTCTTGTACGCCAATATGAAGTTCTGTCCACTTTTCTCTGACATCACTTCTTGAGGGCAGTCATTTTCGTTCAGCATCGTTTCTGCAAAAAAAAAATTTTTTTGAAAAATCTTATTTATTGGTAACTAGGTACCGATTACTATTCCATTGATCATATGAATGTGGTGTAAAAGTTTACCTTGAAGTCACAACATCTGTCACCTAACGCAACAGCTAAAGGTCGTATCCTAACATTTGTATTGGATTACTAGCGGTCCGCCCCGGCTTCGCCCGTGGTACATGTTTACGTTTTCTCTACATAAGAACCATCCTCGTACTTCAAGGAATATAATAAAAAAAGAATTATCGAAATCGGTTCAGCCGTTCTCGAGTTATGCGCTTACCAACACATTTTGCGATTCATTTTTATATATTGGATTATAATTAGACTCACCCTGTCCATCATGCAACGCAAAGAGCGCGTAATCCTGCGGGTTGGTTATAGCGGCTGCATGTGCGAGCGCTCTGCACAGGTCCCGTGCCCGCGCGCCGGGCCGGCACGGCAACGCCACGCGGCGGATGGAGCCGCGGCACTCGTCCGGTAGCGCTACACGTACTACGGCCACGCCGGCACACTCGCGCCCGCCCTCTGAGCCGCGGCGCCACTGCAAATATAATTGATAATCCATACTAATATTATAAATGCGAAAGTAACTCTGTCTGTCTGTCTGTTACTCAATCACGCCTAAACTACTGAACCAATTTGCATGAAATTTGATACGGAGATATTTTGATACCCGAGAAAGGACATAGGCTACCTTTTATTGCGAAATATGTACCTACCACGGGCGAAGCCGGGGCGGACCTCTAGTTGATATATATGTTAGAGCGCGGTTGTATTACGGTTGTATAAATACTTTTATCCATTTGATTATTATTAAAATAATTAAGTTCATTAATTGATTTGCTTATAAAATATAATTTTATCGTTAAATTAAACGCACTAACATATATTTCCGATGTATGTAATACTTAGTAATTTTATATTTCCAATATCTGCCAACCCGCACTTGGCCAGCGTGGTGGATTGTGGCCCGACACCTTTAGACCGTGTCCCAGCAGTGGGAGTGTAATGGGCTCATGATGAGGATGATTTCGATATAATAGTAAAGTTAATTTTATTACTAATTGATACTAATCGGCTAGGAAATTTATTGAGCTACTTTTACATTTTTTATAGAATCGAAGCGCATTCAATAAGACAAAGATAAAAGCGCGTATGCCGAGCACACGAGTCAAAAATGAAACTTCTTTGGCAAGATCAAATACATCAAAATCATAGCCTTACTCCGCGACTTGACGGTATTGCCATGACGCGACCTTGAAAATTTACTCTCAACCCGCCTTAAAAAGTTTTACCAAAAAATGCATTAAGAGATATAATCAACTTGCTATTAAGTACATAGTCACTTACCGGACCACTACTATCCGGGCCAGTTTCCGGCGCCAGTCGCTTCAGCACAGCGACCGCAGAGAACAGCGCAGTGAGGTAGTACCCCCCCTCGCCCGCCAACAGCGCGGCCGGCAGCAGCCCCGCCATCAGTTCCGCCTCTAACTCCGCGCAGAACAGTCGACATCGCGCCACCGTCCACGCTAGTACTGGGAGCAAGTCGTCCGCACCGAGCGTGCGCTCTCCTCTTATCTAGTAGAAAAAAATAGTATTTTATAATGGCATTTTACCCTTTCGGTACGGAACCTTAAAAATCCATACTAATATTATAAATGCGAAAGTAACTCTGTCTGTCAATCACGCCTTAAGTTCTGAATCAATTTGCATGAAATTTGATATACCTAGAGATATTTTGATACCCGAGGACATAGGCTACTTTTTACCCCGGGAAATAGGATAGGTTTTATCACGGAAATCCCACGGGAACGGGAACTATGCGGGTTTTTCTTTGACTGCGCGGGCGTAGCCGCGGGCGGAAAGCTAGTAGTAAATAATTTTAGAAATAGGTTTGCAAAAGACAACTGGAAGTATAAGATTCGTATAAGAAGAAGAAAAAGAAGACAATTGCATTATTACTCTGATTGTATCTTAACATAAAATTCATTTATATTCAATTTTTAATAAAGCTCAGCAAATAAAAGAAGGAATGTCCTTATGTTTCACAACTTTGTGTTGGTAACAGTAATAATAATATAGATATACTTACCGCATTAAACATAACAGATATGGCAGCAAGGAGATTTTCCAATTTGTCCAAAGGAGAATCTGCTTCTTGCATTTTGAGGAAATGTTTAGAAATAACAGCCAGCACAGCTGACGATGGTACTTTGGTAGATTCCTGCAACAACAAATTGTTTATATATTTATAAGACAACATATTTTAATTCAATGTCAAATGACCAAATTAATGAGGCAAAATAATATAGTAGTTTAAGAATGTCGTGGTAGCGAAAAGTAACTGATTTATGAAATAATATAAATTTCATGATAACAAGCACTATTTTTGTACACTGTAAAGCAGTACTATTTGTTGTAGTTCAACAGTTCAGCAGTTCTTTTTATCGTAGAAAAATGACAGACTACTCTATAGAACGTCTAGCGCCGTCACTTCCCAAACTTGAAACAATACTGCTATACGATATCAAGGTATCAAAGATGTTAAATTAAAAACAATCAACCATAACTATTTATTTATTTATTTTATTTTATTTTTAGTTTGTACATACATAGATTCCTAACAGCTATTTGTATTACAATATTTATAATTAACTTTAACAAAACAATACGCCAATAAAAAGGAATACCAATAATAAGACAATTAATGTGACAGTAGTTTTACATTAATTAATTATAACAATGATAAAGTGGAAAAAATTATTATTTTTTTTTTTTGGACATGATATAGACAAAATATAATCATAATGTACCTTAACTCCAAGCTGCAAGGGCGTGGCGTGTTGTGCGCGTTCGATGGCCGCGTGCAGCTGGCGCACGTCCGCCGCGTGCCACGACGCCAGCAATGTATACAGCTTGGAGCGTAGCGGCCGCACCACCAGGCGGTGCATCACACCTTCTAGTATTGCGTCAATGTTGAGGAATTCGGTTGGTTTTAACTGTAATAGAAAAAGTTAATTAAGTACTGGATATTGGCGAAGACCTTTGATTGTTTGGGAACTTATATAATAATAATATACTTATAGATAAATCTTTTGGAAGAAGAAGAACAAGCAAATTTAGAACTTATTGCATATTCATACATTTTAACTTTTTATTTTGGATTTCATTTCTAATATCATGTAGACTTCCGATTATGTTTGAGTTTGTTCAATTCTGTAATACATATTATCTCGTATGGTCAGCGTGTATTTAATTTTAAGAGGGAGAAGGGATACTAGAATTAAAAGTTACCTTAAGCCTCTCCTTTTCAACTTCTTTCTCGAACTCTCTCTCACCATGTTTCACGAGGTAATTCTTCATTCCAGACATAAACTGTCTCATATTTCGCATCATAACCTGGAAATAAAATCGTCTCATTAATTCAAAACATAAAACAAACGCTTCAAAAGATAAGAACAGCATACACTGAATCCGGTTTCGTTTTTATATCAACAAATAACACCGTCAGTAAATAACTCATTTATTATTTTTAAATAATTAACGACTTCTGTTACCTGTGGGCAAGTCTCCTTCGAGTCCAATGTGCAAGCGATAAAGTTGTCAACGTTTTGTGCGAAAGTGGTACTCTTATCCTGCGCAAGATGCAACGCATACGCACGTAGCGCCGCGCCCGCACCGCGCGACGTTCGACCGCCACGGAGTGCACGCACTCGGCCGGCTGCTGCTTGAAAACGAAACATAAATAAGAAATTATATACAAAAGTAAAAAAGTAATTCGTCTGGTCTATCTTGTAATAGTGAATATATTAAGAAAATTATATACAAAATTGCACTCGTGTGTTCTGTTCTGTAATACCTACACTTTGTAATAAAGACGAAAAGTGTTTTTTTATTATTATGTGACACTGACACGTGTTGTAGGAAAACGTGTTACAGTTGGTCTAATGTGTGACATTAGGAAGAATGCGTCGACTAATAACTATTATTTACCAGTATTAACTAGATTATCCTCGCTAATAGAGCATTGATCTCTACTAAGAAAATCGATAATTTTCATAGTTGAGATAAACGCCATACTAATACTAATACAATTATGTTTTAAATTCGATTATTCAAAAATTCTTTTAATTTTTTTGGTTTAGGCGTATTTTTAGTAATACTATGTACCTATAGCGGGGTATACTTCATGAATAAACGTTTTTTCAAAACAATGTGAAAACATAAAAAAAATTACCTATCTACTCTACCTACTAGCTAGATACAGAAATTAAGGTCGATGTAGAATCAGTCTATCTCTATTTTAGTGGGTTAAAACATTTAGCACAATCTTAAAAGCCACTTCAGACATATTGATATGGAGATAACTTCAAGTACCTAGTTAGCTTTTATATCTAAACAGTGATATTAGAGGGTAGTCATTGTACAAACGGAATTGAAAGAAGTTATGATGAAATGTTCATTTGTTAGAATATAAATTATAAATACATAAACGAAAGTTTTATGTAAAACTAAGTTTTACGCCCATAATTCTGCTGTGTTTCCCTTATAGACTTAAAAACTTTGTAATGCTATTAAAAATATTGAATAAAAAAATGAAAAACAAGTCTTTACCTACACAGATACGAATTTGTTATATCGAAATCTTGTTCGTCAACTTGGACAGGTTCCTCGTCCGCGTAAAATACCTTTTTGATTTTTCTACAAAACCCTTTCCACAGGTCGCATACTGTTTTTATGAAACGCCGGAAAGGGTTAATGTATTCAGCCTTTTCCTTTTCATTCTCCTCTGGGGCCAGATCTGCACAATGACAAGCTGGAGGTTTGGCCACAATTGTAATTTTCCTACACTCACTCCGCCCACTCAACGTCTTACACAAAGCTGTTAGCGCATCAGTTCTTGCCAAGTGGTGTTGGAACTTCGGCTGCATCAATTTTTCACGAGACACAAACACCCAATCACTCTCGAACACAAACTCACTGATCGAATCACACCGAAAATTCTTGATCGTCGTCAAAGCGAAGACTTCCTCCCCTACCGGCACTTGCACATCTATCGGTGCAGGTTTCCTTTCTTTGAACGGAGAATCCCCCAATTCCGGGTCAAATATTTTTAAGCACGTTTCACGTTTCACACTTCGCTCACTTTCCTTCCCTGATCTTCCTTGGAACAATTTTGTGAACCACTTCATGACTGATATCCTTGCGGTTTCTTCCCGCTACCACGAACGATCTAAAGCAATGAGTTCTCATTCAAACTAGCTTAGACTAAACACAGGCCGTTGGCAGATCACTGCGTGTTCTATCGGGGAGTGAGTACAAACTAGTAGCACGCGCAGACCTTTAGCCTTTAACCATAATTAATTTATTTACTCCGTCAATATTTATAATAATTGATAACAGCTGTGCGTTGCGGTGCCATTGTTCGTGTCCTATTTAGAATAATTAATTTAAATAATTGCGCCTAATGAGTCATAAAATCTTTATCTGTATGCAACGAGTGTGATGTGCGAATCTGCTTTGATTGCTCTTATCATAGAAAACTTTTGTCACATGTTGCAATGACTCTACTGTACATATTGAATTTATACGCGTATCACATTAATGCAGGCATATTATTATAACCATATGTCAATCGACATTAACTTAATTTCATAATGATATCTAATGATATGACTGTCACGAAACGATCATTATACCTAAATTATCTGAACAATTAATTAATTGTTTACATAACTGACAACTAAAACTTAATTAGTTTGTTTACTTGTTTTTTATGTGAAAACAAATATTGAATGAAAACTCATTAGTGTCGTGACTTTAATGTATTCATTCACATAATGTCGGTGACATGATAGTAAGTTTTACTACGAGCTATATGCAGGTAATAAAATCAGTAATAAAATTATTTATAGCCATATAATTCATATCGACACATTTGAAAGACATCATTTGAGTGATACTTATAAATACATCGAATGTAGATAACACATAACTTATTGCATCCTAGTTTCTAATAATATATTATTATTGATATATATATCAAAATAATATGAATTATTATAAATGTTGTTGTGATACTATAATATATCATATTAACATGGCCGGTATAAGGATAAGATTCGAAAGTATTCATTAAAAAAAGTAACATAAATTAGGCACTTCCATTACATGATTTTTTTTAATATGTACTCCTTACTTGATCAATAAGATTCATCTTACATACAAATATTGACACAAACTCTTCCGTCTACAATAATTAATATTGTTAAGAATAGCATCATATTATGATCGAGTCGAAGAAGATAACGCAATGTCTGACACATTGTTAAATAACATCTGTAGGTGACATAACCGTGAGAACAGCTGCATCACTGATATCAATCATTTTGTGAAGGTTATTAACATTATATAAATAACTAGATGTTCGCCCGCGGGTTTGCCCGCGTGTTCAAAGGAAATTCCTATGGAAATGCCATGTTTGACCACAGTAAAAAGAAGCCTATATCACTATCTCCAGACACAAGAATCATACAATATAATATCTCCGTTCCGACTGGAAGAAGAGACCAACAAACATACTATGGCATTTATAGCATTAGTATAAGGTTTGTAAGAATTTATAAAAGTGAGATTATTTGCTCGTCATTGCACGCGCCGATGTTACGTCATTTTGTCGTTTAACGAGATAACATTAGTGAATGTATATTGCACGTGTATATTCCGTTCTAATATAAGACTATCGTCTATCTTTCGTACTGTGACAAATACGCCTTTCAAAGTAAATCATTATAGGTCTGTGGGGTCGATAACACTGATTGTGTACTGCGTATGTACTTGAAAAATATGGAATGTGTTTGTCCTATCATTGTTTCTATTTTAATATGATGTTTTACACAGTACAATTATAATAAGTGTTTAAATTTGAACATGACGAATATTTAACATGTTATGAATAATAATACATAGGTATAATTAGTATTATTTTTTAAGTAAGAATATTATTTTGTAGTTGTTGATTTTACGTGTACATATTTAGAAATAAGAGACTTTATAAGAAGCTATTTTGAAAATAAAAAGTGTTGTTATGAAATTCATAAAGTAATTAATAGTTTAGTAAATAGTTTATGCTCACCTAACAATGGGTCAAGTCTATCCCTGAAGCTCTTGGCACGAGTCGCAGCGGCTGGCCCTCTCCGGGGAATCGGGGATTCCCACTCGCTTGGCTCCTCCTAATTGGGTAAATTAATATATTATGATCTTATTTATATATGTACTAGGCTTGTAGGTACTATGCATATTGAGATAAAATCATAAAATAGTTCTACAATGTTTAAAAAAAGGAAAGTTACAGTTTATGACTACGATTACATGAATAAGTAGATATTATTGTGCTTAGATTAACAGAAAATTAAATTTTAAAATCTCTTATATCTTCTTTTTTTACATAGTATTTTTGCATAATAGTTACATGTAGACCGTATTACTTATACTTACAGGTTCGTAGTTTTGTTGTCCATTAGGCGGTAAGAGGCCATCCCACTGTGAGCTATCCCATGGCTCCGAAAATACTGTGCCATCATCGCTAGCCTAAGCAAAAAAATATTATTCAATATTATGCACTATAATAATTTGGTTTTATGTCCACATATGTATTGAAATAGAAGTCTGAAATAGATTTATACTTTTAAAGTGAAACTTTTATTACATCGTCTCAAACTGTTTGGTCTGTGTAGCGCATGTCGCGTGTATCGCGGCTGCCGAGTAGGTATACCTACTCGGCAGCCGACCGTCACGCGACATGCGCTACACAAAGCAGTGTTCGGAACCATTCGAACAGTTTCACTTTTACCGTGGTTTCATAAAACCACACAACATTTTTTCTTATTAAATTTTTATACTTTTTCTAAATGTTGAGCTGCAAAAAATCATCAAAAAATCTAAAAAAAGTTGTTAAATAAAAATAAAAATTGTATCTTATTTATTCATAGAAGACGTGGATATGAAAATATACCTGTTCGGATAGTGGTCTGAGATCATGAACATTATCATAGCATGAGGCACGAGGTGGTGAACGAACTTCTTCGGGTAACGCAGTTGGATCTGATGTTAGATGCAGTTCTGGGAACCTATGCAGAAAGATAAATATGAAACAGAATACATGCACGTACTATGTAAATGAATATGTAGAAAAATACGTGTGGCACTCGAGGACTGCCGCGGTAAAGCTATTGCATAGCATCGCTGTGCCGGTTGGAGTGGGGGGCGTTAAGTTTTTTCGTTACGGAATTTTTACATTCAGTCGCCGCGCTCAAGGCCCGCGATAGAAGCTATGCAATAGCTTAAAAATATTAAATTCAACTTTTTTTTCCAATGTAGACGTTCCCATCCTAATCCTAAAGATAACAACTTATGAGAGACTTTTATATATTATAAATCATCAATTAATTCGTACTTTATTTTGAAAAGAAAATCCCAATTCACACTGCTCTGTAATGAAATAAGTAGACAAGCACTTTAAAATTATTGTCCGTATACTAAGTATGTGATTATCATAGATCCAATTACCTTTGCGCAACAACTTGGTGTACTGTTAGATGATTGCCTCCATCATCCACACCACTCAAGCGCGTCTCTTGTTCTGCCAGTGAAGGAAATGTGCCATTTTCGCTGTTTGAACACTCATCGTTCTTATCTGAAATATAAATAATCCATAAAAATTAAGGTTAATTGTCGTTACTATTCGTGATCCAATCTAATTGTAATCTGGGTTTTTAAACTTAAAAGTAAATAAAAGTTGAACTATTGAATTGTGTGCTTTATTTAAAAAATGTAAATTATAAAATGCAGTTCCATCAACAGGTAACAATACAAAGTGTAAATGATAAAATTGTAATCTAATAAAATATTTGACAATTCATACAATAAGCATCCAAGACTATGAAATTCTGGGATTTGACAAAAGCAATTGTTAGCATTTATTAGCAATTACTGTTAATATACTTTTAATATTATCTTCAATAGAAAAAATATATCTCACTTATAAACTGCCAGCTGGAATCAACAGCCCAAGTCTGTTCATTCTTGCCTGCTGGCGGTTTGCCGCCAACTCGTGGTGGTTCCACTGGTTTCATTTTGGGCTTACTTCTGAGTGACACTAAATTGTCCACAGATGTTGATGTGTTGGGGGATGATGCTGTAAATTTAAAAACATTATATTGTATGTAATAAGTGTAGTAAGTAATAAAATCATTCAGACAGTGAGTTTAAGGGCACTGTTTAATAAAGAGCTTAGGCTATTAATAAAACCGCTGATTGATCACATTTAACTGCAATGTTTATTATATTTACCTATTTATAAAATTCTTCAATAAAATTGTACAAAAAAGAAATCTTATCCTTACTAATTTGAATATTAAAAATGAATAATTTATTGGGCGGCTTTATCACTTAGAAGTGATAATATATTATGCAACAACTATGTAGTCACAGCAAAAATAACGTTTAATATTAATGTATATTTCAAACTTACGTGACAGTTCTTCTATGCTATGCATATCTCGGAGTGGGTAGTAAGGATGGTTCTGGCTTGGAGGTTCGGAATATCTCTGTGAGAGGCTCACACCGACTCTTAATAGTTTTCGTCTTGTAACTGGTAACATTGCAGCCTGGAATTAAAACAAATTAAAATGAGTGTTTAAATTATAAGCTAAATTGCAATTCACAAACATAATTCAAAAACATAATTTTAATAATATACCTCTTTCAGTGCATCAACAGGATCAGCGTAAAAGGGACTTCCAGCATTATCTTTTTCGGAATCTTCCCCATTACAATCTTTCGAACAATCGTCTTCTAGCTTAACAGTCTCCATACTTTCTGCATTATGGTTGTCCCTGTTTTTTAAAGCAGCCTCAATTTCTTCAGTCAATTTCTTATTCATATTTAGCACAATATTTAATTTGTCTGGTCTTTTAGCCACAACATCACCTTTGCTGTTTGTTGTAGCTATTATTTCACTTGATCCGTTGAAACTCTTTTTAAGAGAGTTATCGGAGATATTTTTCTTTTCGTTTAAACTTTCTGATGAATTCAGTAAGATCATGTTTTCTTTTTCAAGAACGGATTGCGTACTTTTTGCATTATTTAATTTAGCTGTAAAATTAAATTATTTTTATTAGATAAAGACAACTGGAAATTTTATATGCTAATATAGAAATTTTATTAGAAGACTATATTGCTTACGCAGTGTATCTGGGAGTAAGTCCGGTCGTTTGCTTTTCATTAGCCCATTGTTTACATTATTGTCATTTTCAGACTTCAGAGGCTTGAATGTGGTACAATTGTTACCCTCGGGTCCCCAAATGTCTTCATAGTCACTAACTTTATCTATTAATGAACTACGGTAATATACTCCCGGCGATTCAAGGATGTCAGACTCCTAAAACATTTAAAAAATAATTCAGTACACATAGATGCTAGTCTCTGTTATAATATTATGTGTGTAAGGACTATGGCGTTGTTATATATTATCTAAATCTATTCATGCTGTTAATACACTTCAAACAAAATGCTTTATACAGTTTTATGTTATTTATAATTCTTTGCTATTCTTACATATCTATTTAGCTCAAAGTGTAGCATTTCCAAAGTGTATATTGCTAGGCAAAAACTTCAGTATACCCCTACCTGATAATGTCTGGACTCCTTTCGAAGGGAGTGTTTACTTCTTCTCGATCTACCAGATGGCGTTGTACTTGTCGTGTTTGAATTTGGAGATAACAACTTGTCTCTACCACTTATTGGTGATAGAATTGATTGATTTGATATTGGTGAGAACACATTTTTGTTAGACACAGGAGAAGACCTCGATATAGGAGAAAATATTTCACTCTTATTAGTTTGACTCAGAGGTGAAAATACACCGCTTTTTGAGGAAATAGTATCATTAGAAACGGGTGAATTTATTTGACTTGTTGGAGAGAATATGCCACTGGTGACAGAATTAGTACCGTTCGGCGACACAAGCTGATTCGGAGCAAAGCTACTTGTGGATTTTGTACACGTATTAACAACGGGATCGATTGATTCGGATGTATTTGTCTGAGATTGTTCATTTGGCGATTCGGGCTCAGTATTGTTTTGTTCAGCTATCTGTCTTTTAAAGCTTCCGTGTAAACTAGCAGTCATTGTACTTATACATTCCCCTTCTGGCGATAAACGATGCAACATGTTCTATACAGGAACAAGAATAATTTTTATGAGTGATTATACAACATATAAATATTAGTATGGATATGCATTCAAGCAAATACAGTTATAGTTGTCTAAATTCTAAAACATGCAACCGGCACACGCACACCATGCACAAGAAATGCGAATTGTCTCACCTGATCTCCATTAGGCTCATTAAGTTTCCCTGTGTCTATACTGAACACATTCATATTATTGTTTGAATTAGACGCAAGCGTTAGTTGCAATCGATCACTCTGAATATTCTCGTTTATTTGGTGGTTATGTATTTGTGTGTTATTGACGCTGAACGTAACCGTCGTTGTGACGGTTATGTTTCCATTCGAAACTTTATTAATTGGGCTGAATAGAGCGTCGGATTTAGGAGATAAGGAGATCTTTGAAAAAGGTGGTTTGGCCCACCTCGGTGGAGGCGGGGGAGGGGTGGATTTAATACTGTGAGTTTGTGTCGGTGACAGTTGGGGTGGATTCGTTGTAGGAAATGTGTGAGGTTGTGTAATGTGTGCCTGGAAATATGTTAAGCATATTAATTATCGCTTTAGAATAGAGAAGCATTGTACAACAGTACGTATCGTTTTTGTTGAAGAATAAAGATGGTGCAATAGGTAACTACGAAAATAGTAAAATAAAAATTTAAGCCATGTTTATTCTTCTTGGTCTTTTAAGCTGAATAAGGGAAACACTTACCGTACTAGACATAAGATTTAGTGTGTTAGGTGGGGTGGGTCGAGGCGCTCGTACAAAGGTTCCGTTTGGTTTTGCCGGTGGTGATGGAGCATTTTTTCCTTTAAATGTACTTAGGCTTTGGCTTTGGCTTGGTGGGGAGCCAGATGTCTCAACTGGAGACATTTTTAAAACAACGTTTTGATCCTTATCTGTGCTAAATATATGCTCTTTTGAATTGTGGCTCGTATCTGTAAATTAATTATTTTTGTTTGTGACTTCAATAAATCAACACAATTTACATACACAATTATAATAATCACTTAAAATTTGTTTTTGGAATAGAATTTAGCACTTTCATTTTCCTCTTCATAAAATATTAAATTATCAGTCTTATAAAATCTTCACACATGTTCTACATATTTCCCTGAATAAAGTATACTTACTCGCATTAAAACTGCTAAGACTAGATCCCGTATCCGAGGGTGTGACAGCCATTGGCACAACGCCATTTGCAAGCTGACATGGCGACAGGAGATTGTTCGGGTTATTCTTTGGATTCGCCATCGGGTAGCCCCAGAACTCTTGTCCAAGCAGAGCCAAGGAACTTAACTGGTGTCTACTCTTCGCTTCTCTGAGAGGCCTCGGTAGTTGTAACTGCACTGGTAACTCATCACTGCAAATGAAATACATATAGTTCGATCATTACGAATATCAATTATGACCAAATTTATTTCTGCTAATTACAAATTACGCAATGTGTTTATTAATTAATGCGATTATCAATTAATCTGTGTCATAATCAAATATTATTTGTTGATTTTATTTCACACTAATTACTGAGTAATATAAATACAATTAAACCAAGCAATTTAGAACATTGAACATTTTTGGTTTTTCAAAACTTGGTTCCAAAAATCTTTGTTATACACTGAACAGAAACTAGACTCACCAACATTGTGAATAATGCGCAATCAATTCGGGGATGTTGTCGAATCTGTTGTGCGAGGTCTCGAGGCCGATGCGACCGCCCGAGGCCTGAATGAGGTAGTGTTCGATGTAAGGGCCCTTGTCAGCTGGCAGGCGGACGCTTATTGCCATTGTATCCGGCTGGCTCGACTGGCGCACCACGAAGTTCTGGAACGTTCGTTGCGAATGTAAATTTATTGCCTTGTTATGTGAAATTTGGATACGTTGGAATACTTTATGTGAAAACGAATATTTTAGTACATGATTTGCTATTATGTTCCTAGTTCATCGTTTTATTAGACATACATAAAGACTGCTAAGAAAATAATGTCGAGTTAAATTCACAAAAAGATTTGCCTTAAACAACTAATTAGTAATTACAATAATAAATGTTGCACCAAATATTACACGCTGAATGCCTATTGTTATTAACTTGTTTACATGGCGTAAAATCACATTGACATAGTTAAGTTCAACTACAACTTACCCCTTCTTCCTTCCCTTGCAATAGATGAAAGGCCCCAGCGCGCTGGATCCCAGGAAGGAACCAAACCGGGTGGGTTCTGATCAGTCTCTCCAGCAAGCCAATATCACATGGTGGCTGTTCTTCGGAATCAGACCCTGAAGATCCGACGGAGGAGCAGTCTCCTTTCGCACCTTCTCCATCTGATGATAGACTTTCCCGGCTCTGAAAAGTTAAGAAAACATTATTAGAACTGTGAAAAAAGAAAAGGTGTGATGGTCCTGCGGGAAACAAACTCGTATTTTCGTCTTCGTTGTTCAATAGATTTAAATATTTATGTAATGATTTAAGGAATATTGAAATAGCAAGTCAAGTAGCAGTTTTTAATTGGTACAATAAATGGAACAGCGAAGGGTGTGATATTTATGTAAAATGTAATAAAAAAGCACAGAATACAAAAGTCCTTCTAAAATGAGGTATATGTGGAGGTTTCTTCTTATTTGCATTTTGCATAAAACATAGGAACATATTTCACATTACTTAATTAATCATACTCTCGCAGCATCAGCTCACATCTTAGCTAATGGATCTGCATATTTTAAACTTATCGACATCGTAATATGTTAAGAGCATCGCGTCGAGAGACGAGTAGTTTAGAAATGTGTACATCAAAATATATTCCAAAATGCAATGAGTATTATCTAAACTCGAAAGTATGAAAATTAATTCAGAATTTTAAATTCAAAATAATTTCCATTACTCCGTCACAAACACTTGCATTACGAGTTTTGAAAGCATCGTATCCTTTTATGGTTCTATTAAATAAAATAAACAACAAATTATTTTATACGTTGCTGTAAATAGCATAAAGTTTATTTTCAAACGTTACATTTTATTTTAAACATAATAAAGCGGAGTTAAACATGGAGTGGGTTAGGGACCGAGTAAATGTTTGCGAACCGTGTTGATATATAAAGTGTACCTACACAGCCTATTAAGATTAAAGTCAATGTAAATGAGGACGAGAATTTATAAGGTTTAATCTTTCCTACTAGCCTAATTAAACATGGATTACAGGCGTATTGATTGTATACGTTTGTAATTATTGATGTTTTATTGAAATGGTGTTTGCCAAATTAAAGAAAACTGTTTTTGAGTTTGCTATTTGATTTAGTAGGCATATTATAAAATAAGGCTCAAAGTTCGTCATAAGCTTTTTTATTAGGTTAACGCTAACCTATTAATTTCGAAAGTAGTTGATTTGAAGTCCCAAAAAATGAAACAAAATTTGAAATAAAACGAAAATGAAGAAAAATCATAATGAATTTCAGGAAGTCATCCGTCAGACTTTGTTATATGATCGCAATAGGAGAACAAACCAATTAATGTAAAATATAAATGTTTAAGATAAGACGTTCTAAATTGCAATCCGGGCACGGTGCCCAATTCCCGTGTCGTAAGCAAGGGAATTAGGTACAATCTACTTCGCAGACTTCCTATATTTTCTCATGATTAAATCTGTCGCATGTTTCTTGTAGCAGTCTCTAGAGCATCTAACGTTGTTTCGGTTTGTTGTAAACTAAATTTTATATGGAAATAGTGTATAGGAGCTTTTCGTTTGCCGGTCAATGAACTTGATGTAAAGCTTTCAATTTATCTATACTAATATTATAAAGAGGAAAGGTTTGTATGTATGTAAGTATGTATGTATGTATGTATGTATGTATGTATGGTTTTCACGCATAAACTACTGGACCGATTTTGATGAAATTTGGCACAGAAAATCTTTAGACCCTGAGAAAGAACATAGGCTACCTTTTATTGCGAAATATGTACCACGGGCGAAGCCGGGGCGGACCGCTAGTATGTACAATGGGTTTGACGCACTTGGTGCACTTCTCAACTTGTACACCATGCTCAAATGGTGAACTTAGCAACTTGTACACTTCTCAAATGGTACACTTCGCGACTGGTACACGTCTCAAATGGTGCACTTCGCAAATGGTGCACTTTTTAAGATTAGTTGAGATTTGGAAAAATTGTGTAAAAATGAAAGAATTTTTAGTTTTGGATGTTTAATTTTTATAATTATGTCAACACAATAATAATAATTAAACTATACAGAATCACCTTAAACACTATAACATTTTGGGTCATTTTTATTTTTTCAAAAATAAAAATGTGACTCGGATATAATAAAAATAATATAATTATGTCAAAAAAAAAGTAGATTTACAGTAAAAAAATATCATAATAAAGATATGATATAATATCATATTATATCAATAACCTTTGTAATATTATTATTTAACTTTTAACTATTACTAATTAAATAAAAGCTTTAAATTAAATCATAACCTGTTTCTTAAAAACAAATTAGTAAAAGTAATAATAAGTAAAATTACAAAGACAAAGTTTTAGTTTTAGACTACTTTTACTAAGACAAAGTTTTAGTAGTTTTAGTTATTTTTTTACTGTAAATCTACTTTTTTTTGACATAATTATATTATTTTTATTATATCCGAGTCACATTTTTATTTTTGAAAAAATAAAAATGACCCAAAATGTTATAGTGTTTAAGGTGATTCTGTATAGTTTAATTATTATTATTGTGTTGACATAATTATAAAAATTAAACATCCAAAACTAAAAATTCTTTCATTTTTACACAATTTTTCCAAATCTCAACTAATCTTAAAAAGTGCACCATTTGCGAAGTGCACCATTTGAGACGTGTACCAGTCGCGAAGTGTACCATTTGAGAAGTGTACAAGTTGCTAAGTTCACCATTTGAGCATGGTGTACAAGTTGAGAAGTGCACCAAGTGCGTCAAACCCTGTACAATAAAGAAAATAGATAGGCCCTTAAATATTATGTTTTTTTTTTTCATAAAATTATATTGTCTTCACATCTTTTCATGTGAAGTTGAAACAATTATAAAAATAAAATAAAGAGACATAAAATAATATATCTATGAATCACATAAAATCTATATACCGTATCTACCAGAAATCAAATCCACAATCGATAGAAGTAATACGTATTTGTTATCTGATATTGAACATTCTTCAGTTAAAATGTGGGGTCACACAAGCGAATTTTTAACGGAAATCTATCCCTTCAACATATTGCACCGCAATAAAACTGTTGAATACGACATTTCATATGACGGGAAGATATTTCGCGACAAATTTCCAGAACATTCACTTCAAACAGAAAGAAGGCTTTGTTCAGGGACTTGGAAATGTTATTTCTCGATTCATCCGCAAAGGTTTGAGGCACAAAGGCGGCAATTTCGTACGATCGTTCGTTCTCGTTGGCTCGCGTATGTCTCGTTGTTTGGGTGAAAGTTATTTTTACCCTTTTTGTGCGGTCATAGCCCTCGCATAAAGATAAAGCCTGCGGAAATATGATACTCCTCATTATGTGAGGAAAGTCTTTTTAATAATTCTATAAAAGGTATTTTTGTGAGCGCAGGAAACATACGCCGGCCGCAGTAGTGTAGCAAATGTTAGATAAAGGTAAACAGTGCAATAATTCTTCGTCTACTTAAAATATTAGTATTAAAGTGATATTATGAATGTGTTAATTACAAAAAAATTACAAAATACATTCATTTTGAAGAAACATAATTACTTTTAAAAATTAATATGCGACATTAATCTTCTACGTCTATTTAATTTTAAGTGACGAAAGACAAACAATGTAGAGATTATATTAACATTATACGCATTAAATGATTATGATTTATTAAAACTCTGTGTAACGTATCTAGGAGGGTGTCATATTCGTTAATAGAGACAAACTTCCTTGCATAATACCGCACGTTAAACGTGGTGTAGTTTCAAAATTAAATCGCATACATTTGTTACAATTAGTTTTGATGCTGCATTTCATTGCTAATTGCGAAATGAATCTTTTCACATTAACAAGTAAAGTGACATAAGTAAAGTAAGAAGTGTTTTTGACTAACGTTATATTTATGTAGACTTTTTGCGTATAAATACATTGTTTTGACAGTTCTTTTATTATTGACTGAGGGAAAGTATCTCGCCTTGCCTTTACCTTTATTACAGAATAATAACTAGTGCCTTTATTAATAAATTATAACCTTAGTAAGAAAAAAAGTTATGTAGGTACTGGATCCCTACTTTTACAGTTAGCAAGTTAAAGGAAAGTCAAAAGTCAAATGTGTATTTTCAAGAAAGGCAAAAAATTTATAGCAATTCCTGGAAACAGTGTCTTTCCAAATCTTGGAACATTATATTTATGGTTGTAAAATTCACTCTTACGTGCTTCGCGTGCACACGGGCTGTGTAAACAACCACGGTGGTTTAGCCAAATACGCGTACATTTGCAAATAAATAAAAATCGTACCAGCCGTCGTTATTGCTCTATAAATTAATGGTCTGCGGCAAATAAACGATTCAGTGAACCAACATTTGCGCGGGGAAGCCACGCCGTATCTCTGCCGAATCAATTGAAGGGATTCTGCATTCGACGCTTAATAAAACTGTAATCAAAGTTACTATTTGCATGCGAGTTAATATTTATATGTGCTGAAATTAATTATTGGTAGTTATAGGTGTTTTTTTATCGTTAGAGTGATGGTTCTTTGGACGATTTTGAGTAGAATGCGTTTAAAGGCCTCAATTAAAACGGTGATTAAACGAGAATGACATTCCTAATAATTACCTATATTAATCGTTTATATATTTCGTTACTGAAATAATAAAACTAATAAAAGATAACCGAAACAACTAATGATAATAACCGTTTAATTAAACACGAAGAATGCAAACGTTTAAACGTAGGGAAGGCAAAATTAATTAAGTAATTTGCGTTAACATTTCTATTAAATTGCGCGGGAAATTAATATCCAAATCGGTAACAATAATGGAGTGCTATGAATCATATAACAAAAGCCGCCGCGGCCGGCGTCAGGTAAGGTGTTAAATCCTGAAAACAAAGCAACGTTTATAGCGAAGTTATAGCATCTATGTACAGATTTATGGGGAAAGTTGGATTGCAATTAGTTTTCTATGGCGCTAAACGACGGTTTTGTACGTGCGTTGTAGGTACATTAATTTTGTCGGATTGTTCGTGGTCTTGTTATGGTGCTTGTAATTTGTATGGGATGTTATTGTTTTATGATAGGTTGTATTGCGGTTTCGTGCGTGTTTTTGCTGTTAGATTTAATTAAAATTTGTAGTATTATTGGGTTCATTAGAGCATTAAATTTAGTAACGTTCAATGAGCCATTAAAACGGAAATTCCTAGGCAGATGTATATTTGTAGTTTGTAAAATTTATTATTGCACTCATACAAAATCAAAATAAAACTGCCATGCTGTAAATATAAAATACATTTTTAATTTTGCCAACAACTCAAAACTTTTGATGTAAACAAATTTATGACCAATAATCGGGGATTACTGGGAAAACTTCGCGAAAGTTATAAGTAGAGTCGAATCAACGATGTCATGAAAAGTAAGACCCCTATTTTCAAACCCCCCTCAATCTCTTAAGAGGCAGCTGTGTATCACCGAGACTCATAAAAATATACAACTCCTGACACTTAGTGTCGCATAACAGTTCAGCTTTACTCGACTTTGGTAAGTGCGAAGTGGTCACACGTGCTCTAGTACTGCAAATGGAACAGACGTTTAAGGAGTGAACGCAAGACACCTGCTACCGAAACTTTAAGAATAGGGTACTTTTAATTAGGTTAATGGCGGACATAACGGTCAATTGGAATGCGATAGTCTTTAAGATTTGCGCCTTCATTCGATGTTATGATTAATAGTTTTGATTTGTGGGTCGATGAAGTCATTTTTCTTTAATTAATTAGATGATTCTACGGTTTATTAGTTATCTATATTTTTTTTATTTGCACACATATTTTTAAAAGACTGCATAGAGATTGATAGCTTAATAATGCGAAAATGAAAATGACGCAACAAATTAAAAATTCAAATGAAAATTGCAACGAATCTAATGAAGCACTCGTTAAAAGTATCACAACATCCACAATTTATTTAGCAAAATACTAGAAACCAAGCCAGCTCAAAGCGGCAAAGTTTTAACTTTTAACGAGCGGAATCGACTGCAGACGGGTAAAAAATAAAATAAAAATAAACACGGATGCAAAAACCGTCGCAGGCCGAGATCAAGTTATAAGTTCTCAAATAAACTTAGACCCTTTAGTTTTCTTCAAGTTCAATCAAAGAGAACAAACAACATTTGTGGTCCAAGGGACGCAGCGGGGATGCAGCGGGATGACTCACGGGGTAAAATCAATAAGTCGCCGCCCTATACCGTGCGGATTGTAATGACGTTTTTATGGTTAACTATAATTAATTTCTCTTTTGCTTTCCGTTGACAATTTTGTTCGTTTACCGAGTGGTAATGGAAATAAGTACGTTTGTCTTTCGTTTGATAATTAAGTAGTTAATTATAGCTACATAATTTT
Organism: Colias eurytheme; assembly: GCF_061535395.1. Lineage (NCBI taxonomy): Eukaryota > Metazoa > Arthropoda > Insecta > Lepidoptera > Pieridae > Colias > Colias eurytheme. The sequence continues at coordinate 7,121,189 of NC_142986.1, read as the reverse complement.
AATTTGTAGGTTAATACTTATTGTAGAGCTAATTAAAATGTGATTAATTTTAACGGAAGTTTGATTTATAAATTGAAATTGGTTTGTTAAAATTTATAGTCTACGTACTTTACCTACTTTTTTGAACGCAATAATAAAGCAATATATTAAAAGATAACGCAACTTTGACGTTACAAATTTTTTTATCGAAACATGAAAAGTTGATACAACAAACAACAAACAAGAGCTAATGATAAATCTTTTCATTTTCAAACACAGCTCTCCGTAGATAACGCTGACTGACTGAATTGCAATTAAAAATAAATTTTACTTCAGTCCTTTTTATGTGTGAAAAGACAAATAAAAATAGTCCTGTTCGATCAGAATAGTCCTGTTTTCTTTTAAACATGGGACCGTAATTCTCAATCCGTCATTCAGCTTACGACTAATCCATACTTAATATTATAAATGCGAAAGTAACTCTGTCTGTCTGTCTGTTACTCAATCACGCCTAAACTACTGAACCAATTTTCATGAAATTTGGTATGGAGATATTTTGATACCCGAGAAAGGCTACTTTTTATCCCGGGAAAATGACGCAATCCCGGAAATCCCACGGGAACGGGAACTATGCGGGTTTTTCTTTCACTGCGCGGGCGAAGCCGCGGGCAGAAACCTAGTAATTAATAAATTAAAAAGAAAATAATAATTTCAGGCACTTTTCTATGCTTATACAAAAAGCACACAAAAATCGGCACAATATGATAGTGATGTAGAGGCATTCAAACTATGGGTTTATTGTATTAAGTATTATATATTCATTTTGTTTTAATATGGATCGTAAAATACCAACGTACCATTTTTTCACACTTAAACAGATATAGCGAAAGGATACCGACATTAATATTCTCGGCATGACAATAATATTATGAATTCATAGCCATGTAGTTGGAACTAAGGATGCCTATATGAATGACCCATTTATGTTATGATTCTTTGATCGAAAAACGTCCTACATATACGAATATAATAATGTGGTATGGTTCATAGATAACTAATACTTGGAGGAACTAATTTTGCTACATAGTCATTAGCAAGAAAGAGCCTTAGTCTTTACTAATTTTTAAAGCTAAGCGAGTTCAAAAAAAAAAACGATTTTGAAAATTTAGTGGCTTGTTTCATAACAGATTACATTCAGCTTTTTTATCCTTGGTCAATGTGAGACACGACCTTCTTTAGTAGATTATACACATATAATTTATCTAGTTGACTGCAATCTTTATAAATACAAAAGGGTTTCAAATTATTTTGTTATATATACAGCTGATATTTAGGCAAGGGTAAGGGACTAGGGTATCATATCCACTGGAGAGTTACTTGACATGTGACATTGTAACTGCGGCTGATTCAGGCTCGATTGTCCTGTTACCAAAGGGACCGTTGGGGCTTTAATTTGGTATTTAGCATATTCGTTATTGTTAAACATGTTTAAGGAGGAGTAATAGTATATTAAATGACCATGTAAAGTAGGGAACAATTTTAATAAGCAAATGCACGGATTTGTCTGTAGAATAGGTTTGGTTTTGCACCTATAAACATAGCAATCCTATCTGTATACCCGGGTGAAAGAGAAAGTTCTTCAAGCTGGGAAAAGATTGAACAAGAGGGTGTTACATGATTTAAAATAACAAGCATAACTTTTATAAGGTACCTTAAAGGAAGATAGAATCACGAAATCAATCACACTACACGATGGCAAGCAAGACTGATTTTGAGTAAAAAGCTCATCATTAAGCTGACGTGTTTGACGTCCCCCATCTCCCACTTATTTATAGGAAACCCTTACAATACGTCAAAAATGTCTAGACCAAGTGACAAACAAAATAAAGTGTACTTTGTATCGGATAGACGATAAAAGTATTAAAATGTTATCACATATTTAAAATACCAATCAAAAACAGGAATTTTCAGATTACAATTTTAATTTTGTAAATTAAAAAAAATAACTTATATTGCCTGAAACAAAACATTTTATTAATAAAAAGAAAAGAAAATATAAAAGGTACGTTTGCTACTTTTAAATTTTAATATCAGTTTAGATGAACTTTTAAAGTGAAACTTTTATTACATCGTCTCAAACTTTTTGGTCTGTGTAGCGCATGTCGCGTGACGGTCGGCTGCCGAGTAGGTATAAAGCAGTGTTCGGAACCGTTCGAACAGTTTCACTTTTACCGTGGTTTCATAAAACCACATAACATTTTTTAATATCCCACTTGTTCGTTATACATTGAATGTTATATAGCGAGTAGTTACATGCAAAGTGCACAGGAAGCAGTGAATCGACTGCACTCGGACGCAAATTATCCAGGGTTTTTCTTTTCAACGATTAACCGGGGGGCGCGAAGCTGACGGTGCTGAAAAAATGACTCCTTAACAATGGTGCAAATTAGCCGGTCATTAACTGCATTTAGTGTGGAGTTTATGGTACGTGGTGTTATAAGAAGACCATTGGATTAAATTATAAACAAAGATTTTGATTTACTTTTGCATTAAAATGACCGTGAGGTCAACAAACACGGATTCAAAAAACCGAAAAAACTATGCGTCTATGACTGACTGACTACATATCTCATTTCTATTATTTTATAGTTTAACTAGCGGTCCGCCCCGGCTTCGCCCGTGGTACATATGAAAAATAGATGTTGGCCGATTCTCAGACTTACCCGATATGCACAGAAAATTTCATGAGAATCGGTCCACCCGTTTCGGAGGAGTATGCAGACTAACATTGTGACACGAGAATTTTATATATAAGAAGATAATAAAACAATTGCTTGATTGCTATTAATTAAAGTACTTAATTATCAAACACAAAATATTAACCACGTTTTGTACTTAAATAGCAAACCGCATAGCCTGATAGTTATGGGAAACATTAAAATAACGCATTAATTTAAGCAAATGCTAGCATTGTCCACTAGTGCCATTTATACGCCACAAATGGCTTTCAACTCTGAGCACAGAGCTCTAATTTGAGGGTTAATTATCATTGTAATATATAAGTGAAGTGTAATGAATATTTTGGGTCATCCCGACCCGTATTGTCTTTTTCGCAGTCGGACCCTATTTCATGCCGGGAATGTTTTTGCGGGAATAACTCATTTATTTTCATAATGGTTAGATTTATTTCAATGATTATTGAATCAGTAACGTAAATTAAGATAAAGATATTTATTTTATGATATTGTATGATAATTAATGATAATCATCGTTCAACCAAAGTTGAATGATGATTAGGTATATATATATATACACTAGCGGTCCGCCCCGGCTTCGCCCGTGGTAGGTACATATTTACGTTTTCTCTACATAAAAACCATCCTCGTACTTCAAGGAATATAATAAAAAAGAATTATCGAAATCGGTTCAGTTCGAAATCGTTCTCGAGTTATGCGCTTACCAACACATTTTGCGATTCATTTTTATATATAAGAAGATATAAAGATTTATTGATCATAAAACATTTCACAACTTCACCATTTAATAACCGAAATGTCTAAGGGCTTAATGACGCATCTCATGAACAGCGTGATAAAATATAACACTTTGCTCAAACGCATCAACAACTGCAAGGGTTCGGTAGGATTTCAAGCATTCAAGCAACACTTGCAATTGACTAGAGTCGTACACCTCAAGAGTGCTTTTGTCACGGTCCGTAAGTGCATTTGGAGTGCAGCCGCCGTTCTGTGCGTAAATATTGTGCCGGCTCCTGGTTATCATTCCAAATGCACTGTAAACAATATTCGGTCGTTTCAACAGAAGCTCTTAACCCTCGATGATGTTGTGTCTACGTTTAATAGCCTCGAGCGAGTCGGATCATTTACAAACAAAGAATTATTCGTTTCTTTTGTACAAATTTAATAAAGACTGCGGAACGGGAGCACCATCTTTAATAACGAAGTTTACCCTGAATTTCCTTAAGACGACATTCTAAATAAAAACACGCGACAAAGGGACGTAATACCTCATTTTGCGAAACGCGCTCACATTGAAAAGCAAAAATTTAATTCCGCGGATAGAATTGAAAGACACGGCTCTCATGTAACGTTACTCGCGGCTTATTCACATGGTAATGGAAGCAAAATAGAAGGAAGTTGGGAACTTACAGTTCCGACAACCCGCATTCAAACGGACCATTTGAAAGCAACACAAATAGACTGCCTGAACGTAATTTTACTTCAATATCAAATTCGCCAACGGTACTGCTCTGAATTTTGCCATGTAAATAGACGACTGGTTGAAAAAACTTAGTGAACGCAGTGAGCCGTTCATTACGAAACTTTTACGACGAAATTCTTCTATTTGTTTAGTTTAAAATCTAAAAGTCCACTTGCGATAAACTTTACTTTTAGGATGTGAATCAAATACTCGAGTGATTTTGTCGAAGTTTGAATCATTATTGTACTCGTGAAATATGGCATCAATTGTAATGGTAACTTAGTCACATTACAGACGTATTGGCCTGAAGGTGCCTATTTGTTATGTACTTTAACTCAATAGCTTCTCGTGAATCTTAAAATCTTACCTGGCTCAGGCTGTCTCCCAAACTGCCGTCAGTGTCCACAGGTCTGAAGAGTTGATTCGCCTGTTTGATAGCAAGATCCCGTCTCTGCTTTCTGTCCTGCGATTCTCTCATTGCTTGACTCTGTAGTCTTTCGAAGAACTCTCTAGGTTTCATCGGCGGCGGTTCATCGTCAGGCGGCGGGGGAGGGGGCGGGGGCAGCCGTGTGCGGGGGGAACTTCTGATGAGAGATCTTTCGTCATCTTCAGTCGATCGCTCATCGTGGTCAGAGTCGGAGCTCCGACTGTCCCGGCGCCTTACGCCTTGCAAGTGAGGCTCGAGGAATGTTGCATTTCTGGAACAAACGATAGGAGATTTAATAAATAGATTCATTCGTCAGTGTTCAAATTTTTTAAATAAGATGAAAGTTTGGATTTTCATCGAATAATCATCGTACTAATTTCATCATCGTACCTACTGGATTTGATTTCCATACCATATTAGATTTTATGCTTCAACATACAGTTACGTAGTACTGTTTAACATACGATAATGACACAATAACAATCTAAACTATTACAATTACAAAGGGACAAAGAGCCAACTCCCATTACTTTGTCCGCAAAACCTAGACTGCTATTAGATTTATAGGAATAGCTTACTAAGTGCCTACTGATCTACCTTACACAGGCAATAGATTCCAGAACTTAACCATTTATTCAGTAATTCTGTAATCTCTATACACATGGGCGCTGCTGACCAGACTAAAGGGACATTAACTAAGATTTATTTCACAGTCCCACTCACTCCCGCACTCATTAAACTTCTGGTGCTTAATGTAAAAGTATTTTTACATTTCGCACCTGCTTTACACAAAAACTGCAACTGTAACTTTTTCATTATTCCGAGTGCATTGTATGTTGAAAAAATTACACAACAAAGAATGTATTTTAAAACTATTGCGAGAAGTTTAAAATGTTCATCTTAAATTCCATATCATTGAACAGTTCATATTTCTCCAATATATTGAATGTGAGTTTACACAATAACAATATTTTGAGAACCTTTTGAAATGAAAGCACCAACTAATTTGCATATTATGTAAACATTATAAATTAGGTATAATATAATGAACGCAATAACAGCCATATTTCAACTAATCTAGCAATAATTCGCAACTTTAAAACACATTGAATGTCACAATAATCGGCGTTCAATCAACTTCAAATTAATTATTCGTAGAACTGCTCAGTTAACAAAGAAAATAATATACCCAAAATGTTTACCTACAATTCTAACGAAATCTGTCTGGTCGGGTATCAAAAAGTAATAATGGCTCGACACGGAGGTGACACTCAATTTGTCTAAAGGACGGACGATAACGAGAATATCGTGTGGCCACCCGTTCATCGATCACGGGTTAACTTGATTTTAATTAAAATCTGCCGTGGACAATGTCCGCGTCTACTCATACAATGTCTGGCAACAGACCGGCGATATATTGAATCTGAACGAAGGATTAAATTGGATTTTTTCACGCTTAAAATAGAGTTGAATCTATGTACCTTCTATTATCTATCTATATATTTTGTTTGAAAAATTCTTGTTCACATAAATATGTCAGTAAACAAGATTCAAGTAATCGTTGCAGTTAATAGCTTCTCTCGCGTGCTTTATCTCATTCAAGGAACACTTCAAAGGTTTGGAATAAATGGATTATTTTAATACGTAAACAAGTTTATAGATGTTATATTAAAAACCTATAAAGTGTGTTTTGCGATACAGGAATAGTCGTCACTAACCTTAAAGATGCGAACTGAAGGGTCGATGTATCTCTTCTATCGACCCTATAGTTCGCAATCGAGCTTAAAAATCATGTTTCATTTCGTTGATGGGTGCTAAATTAATCAGAAAGGCAGTATAGGGCCTTTGACATGTTTCACAAATCACATGTGTCGCCGGTCGTTATGGCGGCGTGACGTCATCACAGCCTGATCCGTCATTAATTATTAAAACGTCATAACTCGGAGTCAGGACACAGGTGGACTAACGAACCCCATAATTAATTTTAAAGTGATACCGTAATTTGTAAAAGTTAGACGAAACCATACTTAAAGATGATACGTACCTATGTCCTTTATGCAATTTATGGGTTACATCAAACCGAGCGTGGTAATCCAACAGTATATTATATAAATAAATATTGCAAAATAAACATACATTCATATAAAAAATGCCAGAAAATATTAATGAAAATTTTGCGTTATCGTTATGTAGGTAGGTATAATATTATACATATTATCAGCAATACCTACCTCAATTTATTAATACTAACTCAAAAAGTACAGCTAAATCTCATTTTACAAACAAAAGAAGCAAAACACTCCGGCTGGCAGACGCCATTGTTTCCATTTCGAAAAATTCTCAGCAACAATTAAAAATAATTATCCACTTCCAGTGTAGCAATAAAGAGTGACTTGGACTCGATTTTTATTTACACTCGGGAGAAATGTTTATCTGCTGTATTGTCTCTTGGTACCAACTTGTTTCTTTCATAAGACAATTGCAAGAAAGAGGAATACACAATCTTGAAATGATAGCTTCATAATTTTAAAATGTAATTTAATAATTAATTGGTGTGTCTCATATCTATACTTATATTATAAAGCTGAAGAGTTTGTTTGTTTGATTGTTTGTTTGTTTGTTTGTTTGTTTGAACGCGCTAATCTCGGGAACTACTGGTCCGATTTGAAAAATTCTTTCGGTGTTAGATAGCTCATTTATCGTAGAAGGCTATAGGCTATATACCATGACGCTACGACCAACAGGAGAGGAGCCACGGGGGTGAAACCGCGCGGAGTGGCTAGTCTAACATAAATGTTGTCCAAAATAACATTTATGAATTGAATTCCTAATCAGCAATCAATCAATCAATTTTTGGGAAAGCTTTTAAAATGAATGGAAAACCATTCATTTTAAAAGCTTTCCCAAAAACCTAATTCTTATTAAAGACTTCATCGAAAGGCTTGAATACAAAATTAAAATGATGATAGTATCTTTTTAATTTTATTTCGAGAATTTATGAAAAGATTGCCAGGTCAGATGTTAATTAGGGCTGAGTTGACTATTTCCAACGTATTCATTAAAATATGCTTGACATAGTTTTAAAAATTTCCACCCTGTTTTCAATCTAGGTTATGAACGGGTTGTTTTTTAATTACTACTGGGAATTGAATGACTTTTAAATTGAACAGAGTTCACTGAAAAGAACAATTCATTCAGTGAATGCTTTATTTATCTGTATAATAATATGTTCATTTATAAATGCTTATATAAGTTTTATTTTTATTGACTTCTGTTTTTAATACTTAACAATTATAATAGTTGAATTAATTCACTATATTTCATATTTTACCTTCTTTCAAATGAGTAATATGTATTTACGATCAAATGCGTTTATATTCTAAACTATTACGAGTAATTGGTTATGGCAAAAACTATGATATATTAATCTATAATATTATATCTTTCCATGTATGTTGTTGTACTAAAATACCTGCTTATAAGACAATTTATGGCTCATTGATTTTTACTCCTACACTATAATCTGCCTAGCAAGGTAATACAACTTAATGATATATTATTGTATATAGGTCTATATATGTAAACGTTAATTAAATTATTGAGAGATCAATTGAGATTTAATTATATTGTTCGAAAATATATGATAATGCAATGCAATGTCGAATGAGTAGTAATTAATTATTATAGAGTCGAATCGAATTACATAAAATATATTCCTGAATAATCATACCTTTAACACCACCACCTTTAACTTAAGGTTTGTATTTAAGATTAGGTAATCAGATTTGAAAATTCCTGCTCAAATTATTTGAGCAGTTTTCTTATGTTCATAAAAAAATATCGTATTGTTTAAATCCAATTTAAAAAGAAATCAACCAACTTTAGTTCATTATTTAAATTTCTTGGTAATAGATTTAATTGTGGGTGTTTCTTTGTAAAAACTAGTTTAATTTTAACGCGCGATTTGAGTCCTTGATTTGCCTTGTTTGGTATACAATGAAATCATGTAGTCTAAATCTTGGGCGTTAAATTTGTTATTTAAATAAAAAGCGGTTAAAGGAGATGTGTGATATAGAATTCTTTAAAATGTGCATAAATTGCAATAATAAATTATATATACTGAACTTATAAGACACGTATTTTATAAATTAATTTATCTTGTACAAAGTGTAATTTTAGTTAATGATAAAACTGTTTTTAATTTTCACGTGCACATTATTGAAACTGTTAACACGTTAAAAATATTCTTATAAATTATAATATGTACATAGCTATTATAATTTATAACATGATTAGTAGGTATACTTGCTGAGCCCACACTTTGTGTCATTGACGGTCACTCGAGCCGTGAACTGATTACGGCCACTTGTAACTCTGGCAATGAACGATACAAAGGCGTATCTACTTTATTATATATAATTTGATCCACACTTGGTTACAATCAAGTGTCGTTTGTGGTGCTTTTATTTTTATCCAGACGTTAGTTTATTGGGGAAATAAACACAGAGTAATAAGACATCGTAGCCTTTCTTTTGCTGCGTTTTCAATTTGTATCTATGTAATATTGCAGCTTGTTAGCTGACAATATCACATAAACAAAATCAGCTAAAACTAACGGAAACTTGGATTTTGAAAATATAATATGGTAAACATATCGTGTGTCTGTTAATACCTAACTAGAAAAACATAACTGTATGTGTTTAACTGGAAATTCAAAAGTAATAAACCTTAGCTAGTTTTTTAAACGAGTGAAAGACACATTTTTGATTGTATAATGCATATTAATTTGTTTAATGAATTTAGTATTTTGAAATGTCACTTGAGATGTTATTATTATTTTATAATCGAAGTTGTTACATAATTCAATGTGATCAATGCAACTTTCGCATTGATCTGTAGACTGTATTATGAAAGTCTTCATACGAGTGACGTTCAACGTACCGTAGTCCGTAATACTATGGTAATATTATCATACATCAATGCACTTTAAACAGATTTCTCCAGGCTTATATAACGTACGTACAGGACTAGTTAATACGATTATAAGTGTAGTCTAGTACGGTGACGTTGTTCTACGGGCGTTTTAGCTTCGACTAAATGCCACACGAAATTAAATTATGTAGCGACGGTATATTTTAGCTGGAAGCTGCGTCGCTTAATTTTAACGTGTAATATTGATACTCTCGCATATAAAAATATGTTTATTTTTAAATATTCACAATGCAATTCGTGGTGTCGGAGAAATATACGGGATTAAATTGTTTGAGTTGGGATTGCAACATATTTTGCAGGATATGTGAACATTGTGTGTTGTTAAAAGGTGGGTTATTTCATAAAAGAAAATAAGATTTCAGACATTTTTATGCTGTGAATAAATCGAGGAATTTTATTCTGATGGCATAATTGATAATAAGTAAGCTAGAGTGATGCCGTAATACAAAGACAACGCGAACGTCACAAACTTACACAAAAAAGCTCATGCAATATCATATATTCTCTCACAAGCATGTACATTGTACAATGTGGCAAGTTCATATGAAAGTCAATGTTTCAACTATAAATATTATCTCTAGCCAAGTTCAGACAGGAATTGCTTCACTGACTTAAGCCTTAGCTCCACTAAGCCGGCTTCTTACAGCGGTGGCTATAATAAGCCAACCTCTTATCCGGAACTCCAAGCAAATTGCATTAAAAAACCAAGGAATCGTAAAACTACAATGCTGTTATAGTTTTAAGTATTCTGTCTGAGGGTTTAATGAAACATAATTAAGGAATTTATTTTTATTTGAATCTGGTAAAATATTACTACCTAAGTATTAACTACTCTTAGGTATTGTTCAAAATATAAATAATATTCATTTATGTTTTGAACGACATATGTAATTATTTTTACAGTTTGTTATATTTACTGCTGCTTTTACAAACAACGATTAAAAAAGAGACAAAACATCCTAATTTAATTTTTTACTCTACCTAACCATTTTCTCGTGTTTAGTAAGTACTCCTTTAGAAAATGTTTTTGGTTGTAACTTGCAAATCGCATCCCATAATATTTTTTCTAAGTGTTCGAAACTAACGTAATGAAATAAGCTCATACTCATTACTACTCACAATGCTCTTAATGTGTAGCAAATGTATCACAATAACGTTTACAAGGAGCGTGTAATCGTAAAGTTTTACACCAAATTAAACGATCACCAAATTAAATATCAAGCAGTAACTGTCCTCATTTTCTTTTCTTATCGCCATTTCGAAATAAAACTACTCGAACGTTCGCTTTACTGGTTTTACATTACCTTTGCGTTGTCATGTTAACCTTTCGAGATTTAACTTATTATCTCAGAGTAGCCTGGATTTTATGCCTTACACAACCACTTGAGATTGAATATCTTTAAGCATAAACTAGATATGTACAATGTTAATTAGGTACCTTTAAAATGCAATATTTAAAAAGATGCAAGTCTGATTAAGTATGACAATTTATTTCGACGAGATGTTATTGATACCTCGAAAATAAATGGCGGTAATATTTCAAAAATAACGACATTGTGGTACGAATTGAGCTTTGTCTTTTTAATCGATCATTAAACTTACACCCACGGACCGTTATCAATGCACATTCGTCGTTGAACGAGTTTCTATCTGTTTGTGCAGAATAATTTTCGCTTTCTACAGGAAACGCTTATATTTACAATGACAGGTTTCATATCAACACCGCAAATATAAATTACAAGTTAGCTGAGAGTGTTTTCTAATGAGTAATGATATACATACTCAGGAAAAATATTATATTATTACAGAAACCGTTTTGTATGAAACAATTTACGGTTTCAGCCAAAATTAAATTAAATAACATTTGAAACATAAAAGTACCTTTGTGTCTGTGGAAAAAGAACTAAGTATACAAAAATCTTTTCATAAATTGTCACACATTTATTTTCATAAAATTTAGACTTGACTCATTAGGGTAGTTATCTCGAAAAATTAATTACATATTTTAAATTATACACTACACTACACTAGTAGCAATATTATTTTATTGAAATAATAAACATTATTTTTATAGTATCATAAAATGAAGCCGCACCTTACAATGTCAAATATACTTTGTAAGAGTTTATATTTAAGTTAAACCACATAAACCAGCCAATGATAGCTTCAGCAAACATCGTAAAGTAAATCTAGACTGCCAATCGACTATCCAATACATCGATAAACTTATTTAACTCGAGAGATTGCCTCTCTAAGGCAAACGGTTGTCGACTTAACGATATTTCGAGCCCTTGCTTCTAGTGATTTGTAAAGATACTATAACTTCCTTGGCTTCAAACAAAACACTTATTATTTATGTACGTCGTAGTAAATTCATTTATAATTTAAATGTTGAGATTGAAAATGTCTCAAAAGCGTTGAGTGCCTTCATTCTATTTGTTTTACAAACTTTAGTAGACAATTAGTCAATTCATAAATTAAAATTAATGTCTTAAAATGTACGTAACATAGAAAATTTCTCACAGAAATCTCTTGAAATGCCTTGTAAAAATTAGTTTATGCCAAATATTATGACAAAAATTACCTTTCTTTGTGAAAATTTTACACTTATTTAAATTAAGCGTAAGATTACAAACGCAAATTGATTTTTTAAACCTGATACAGCGAATAATTATGCAAAGTTGAGACTTGGTAGCTCCTTAATCCCAGGCTTAGGGCTGAGGGTCGATCAAAGAGAGGCAAACAAGAGGACAGGAGCGGCGTGACGCGTGATTTGAGGTTCGCCTGAGGCGCCAGGTTGTAAAGGGCGCCGTATCTTAATACGACCGTATCTGCGACAAAGCTACTTCTATTGTAAGACTTCAACAATCTTTATAGTTATATGCTAAACAGATGTTATGGGATGAATAACGTAAATATACCATTATTTCGTAGTTCTTTAGATTTTTATACAGGTAATAATTATGAAATCGTTTTTATATTTAAAGCAGTTATAGTTAACCATTAATACAAGATTTCTTAATAAAAGTAAGAAAACACTTGAATTTTATTCACTTCTTTAAGTACTAATGCAAAATTAAATTTTAAAGCTGGAATGTAGGGCGCCGACTGTTCTAAAGCCGGCACTGATGAGAACATCCCTTTGGTTAATATATAATGAAGCTCCATTTTGTACCTCTATTTACATTAATTTAGCAGATGTGTAAACGTTTTCGGTAAGGGAATAGTAATTTGCGAGAAATTTTCTTTAAATGTTAATATTCTCCTTTGTGATAATATTGTAAAGTAAAGGATAATATTACAAATTAAATTGTTTTAGCAATTGTTAGTTGGCTATTTGTATTTTTTCTATCATTTAAATCATTATATTTTACTCACAACACAGGGGATCCAGTGTGGGGTTCAATGCAACATATTATGTAACAATATTATGTAAAATTTTTTTGAAACAAATAAAGAAATTTTTATTTTTTATTTTATTATTTTTATTTTACTTGAAAGATAACATTATTATTTGTATTGGCGCAAGAGTTTTACCGGAAACTACAACTTTACCGATAAATACAATATATGAATTCGGATGTAATTTAGTTTATCAGTATAACAACTTTACTAGTTCTTACGGAACGTGACTGTTACATATCAGTGACCGGAAAAGAAAATTAGGTTGTATTATATTGATGTAACTTAGAGAAATATTGGTAATAAACGTGGATACAAATATATCTTAATATGCCGTACGCAGCAGCTTTAATAATATATTGGATTAGATTCGATTAATTTCGGGATTAAACGGATAAAATATACGAAGAAACTATTTATGAGTCGTGAAACACATTAATTAACAAAAATGCAATAACGACAATATGATACAATCTTATCGATACTCGATACATTAATTTATGATTAATTTATATTAGAGTTGAACAATAAGTAACAAATACTATAAACAGTAAGAAGAATAGCGCAAATTCAGATAGAAAGCTAAAAAAGAAATCAATGCAAATACAATTTATATGAAAACTCACGACGAATTTATGTCCCTGTTACGATTTGATGAAGGTCGATCTCACTGTCAAATATTAAGCTTTTGGTTTTAGGAAGGACCAACCAGGTGTTTCAAGCATGAAAATACCTATTTAGAATAAACGAGTGTCAAATTAATCTCTAACAATTTAATTTTTCATAATTTTGTACATCCGGACATAATCAAGTCATAATCATAAACTCTTTGAAAAACTAAATCTTATAATAAATAAATAAATAATAAAATAAAAAACACTTTATTGTACAATGCACAGATATACAATACAGTACTTATAATGTAATTAATAACTTCATTTTTGTTTGTTTTTTGTCATCATAATTATAGTGAAGTTTGACGATCAATTATTGTACCTAAGTCGTAATTATTCCTAAAACTAGGTCCTTACAGCAGTCATAGGTAATTAGATTCGTTTAATTCAGGGTCAATTAAGGTAACTTGTAATTACTGTTAAAACAAGTACAGTGTTATTACAAAAAAGATGTTAAACAATGTCTAAACACGTGTTTAGTTAAACAGCATTTAGAGCTTTAAACTCTGTCTAAAGATGTGTCTAACTTTCTCTATTACAAAACAGTGTTTATCTTTTGATTAGCTAAAACAGCGTTAGGCAGCCAAATGTTATTTTAAAATAGCAACACTACATAACTTTCGTTCAAATGTCTACAGTTCATTCCATAACGTTCCTTTTTAAGTAAATCAGTTACGTGATCCTATGCAGAAAATTATGTTTAGATCGTTTAAATAGTCTTATTATATATTTGGTTGCTTGTATTCTGCGAATATTTGTACTATTTTAATGAATACGCTGTTATACACAGCTGTTATAAATAAGTTTTGGAACAATGAAAATAATCTAACAAACAACAGTTCGAAGAAATGAAACGCGCTTGTCAGTTTGTCATTGTCAGTTGTCCCAATTTAGTGTTGCGATTAATTGTATCTCAATCATTGAGATAATATTACTACGTATGGAGGAGACACCACGAACAAAATCTGTGCGCCATTTTTTTGCTCTAACTAAGTTTTAAAAATTATTATCTAGTTAGGTCCTTACCGATGAAAGTTATTCCTTTGCACTTTTCCGTATTATTTGTGCAATATCGTAACACACACGAAGTCATATTTGATGCGTTTCACTTTAAAACCATTAAAAAAAACCGCTCAACATACGCCATATGGCGTATGTTGAGCGGAACATAAGTGATGTAGGCGGTGTCATCTCCATATAATATTATCTCAATGATCTCTATTTGTATTTTCGTGACGATCGTTTAAGTATTTGATACAAATATGAATGCAGAGAACGAACTAGAAAACAAAAATTATCCATGTAATCTAAATCTTCTCTATCAATATCATCAATAAAATCAATGAAGCCTAGATCCATTGCTATTGATGTTTTTAATTTGTTTTAATGTTTTTAGTTTTGTTACAAAATTTTTATAGCTCACACTCACACAGATTTAATTATTTAGCTGTAACTTTGAGGTTAAATAGGACTTTAGACAAGCGTTGACTCGTGTCTAAATTTAAACAGTGTTTAAAGTTTAAACAGTGTCTAACACTAATCAGGGGTTAAACACGGTTTTGTAATAGACAATTTTTTAAACACGTGTTCAACATGCGCTTAACTTTTTTGTAATAACAGTGGTAGTTTTTAACCACTAGAATCTATTCATACATTAGAACCAAGTACCACAGGCTTTTCCGCGTAATTAAACAGAGCAAAAGATCACAGTGGACGCGAGGCGGCTTGATTGTAGCAATTTGTCGCTCGGTCTGCAGACGCCGCACCCGAAATGGCCAGGGAACGAGCGGCGGGAATATAATTGGACCTTTTGTTTTCGATAGTTTTGGTATGAACATGAAAATAGAGGAAACATAGAATATGGAAAAAATTGAAGTTTTTTTTATAACATTAAAATTGAAATACTACAAGGGGCTTTTTGTGAATAATTGTTGTTTTCTATTAGGTAATGTTAAAGTAGACATGTGGGTTAGCAAGCAAGTTAGGGTAAGTACCTATACAAAATTACAAATATTGCTTCTAATTTTTACCTATAAAAATTTATTAACATTATACGATACGATTGTTTAAGCTTACCTAAAAGTATAATAATCGAATACAACATGAGTTAAATTTGAATGTACCAAAACTATTTCTCGTCGCTCATAGCCTTGTATATTGACTATTGTCTCCAAAACTAATGTAATCGAAGCCAACCGCGCGTTGTTTGCGATCTCATTTACACGTATCCCTGTCGGTTCCCACGTAGTTACCTATATGTAGAGATATTTCAACTGGTAACAAATAGAATAGTATAGTTATAGTTCTTTCTATGAAATGAATTTTTAGCAATTACTTATGCATGGTATAGTTGGCATCGATACAAAATTGTATTTGGTGTTATTTAACTAGGATAAATAATTAATGAGAAACTATATAATGTATAGAATTAGTAGAAGGAATGAACAATATACAGTTAACAAGAAAAAAAAAAGAAGAAAATATTTTCTGTTGTCATCTACGATTTAACATCTGTCATTAAATATGAGAATTTTAAATATTTTATGATAACTTAAATGTTAGAGCTCTTTCTCAGAACTTACGTTTCTCGTCAATTAAAAAATGAATGTAAAGGGCTCGGCTATTATCCCCCTACATTTGTTGGTTTAATGACGATAATTGGAGCACCGAATGGTGCCCACATTTCTAACGTTCTTCAACATTTTCTCAAATAAAAACATATTACGCTATTAAGATAAGAGCTAGCAAATGTATTCAATGTCATGTCATGAAAAGAAATTCTATTTTATAGATATCCATCATATTCATTTTGTGAATTTAAGATAACCTTATAATATAAAATGTTTCATATTTTTTCAATGCTGAATGCTGGAAACAATTATTTACCTGATTTTAAATCAGATCAGAATACTTAATTATACCTAGTAAAGGTTCTAAAATTAAAATCTAAAACCAGAAGTAAGTACTGTTTAAGTAATTAATGGTTGTCGCCATTTTATTCAACTCCTGAATAATTCAAGAAGTTCTATAGATAGAATGCGGTATTTAAAGTATTTAAAATATGCAAGAACACGATAAAATTTATTCTCTAGATTCCCGTTTCAGCTTTCAAACATTAAAATCCATTGAAATCTCTCAAAGTTTCGGCTGGAATAGTTCCGCCGATACCGAGTTTTCGGAATAACTGAAAACATAATTTATGCAAATGTGAACCTTATCTTAGTCGAATAAGACATTTGGTGGCTCAACCAGTGAAGACGTACCATCGAGTTATCATACTTTAAACTTTACTGGCTTTGAATAAAGATCATTATTAAGTGTAAAGTAAAGTTGCTCTGAGAGAATACCATAGAATCAGTTGGGGACAATGCTCGAACCATTTACGAACCATTTTATTGAGCTAGAAGTATTCAATGAACGCTATGAGCATTTCGGTTTCAAATAGAGATTGGATTTGGAGGGAAATTTTAATGATGTCTTACTTTAAAACGGATTTGTCACTCGAGTACTTAGATAACAAAAATATTAGATATGTAATTCGTCTAATAAAATAGCGATTTGAAGCCTTTAGGATATATTTTATTCATACTGTGTGTTCAATGCTGTGTCCCTATTTAATTACGATACAAAATAATGAATGTTTATTCTATTGCTAATTAGACATTAGACATTTATTGCTATTTAATTTAAACAAAGACTTGATCTAGATACTTCCCAGCTCCGTTTAATTTAGGTTTAGTCTCACACAAATTTAGCGACATTTGTTACGCATGTGTTAGTTAAATTGCAAAGTGGATTAGGTAGCGGTTTTGGCCCAATTTATGTCGACTGCGAATCGAAGATAAGAAGCAATTTAGACAATTACCGCTCGATTCAACGAGCCCAATGGAAACAACTGAATTGTATGTGGGACCGGGATGTTAAATCTTGTAATGTAAATATTTATAAGCCTTTCCTTTATTTAAATACAAACGAAGGTTTCTTACTTATTAGTAGTTGGTACATTTTGAAAAGGTTTAATAAATTAAGCTTATATAAAATGATATATGATGGAAATCGTTTTTTTACTCTATTTATTCTTAGACTATTAATACGAAGCTACCTTTAGTCGTTATTGTGCCTATAATTTCTACTTTTTCAAAATGGCTACATGTTACAGTCTTTTAGTAGTACGTTAACTTTGTAAGGTTAAATAAAACTGTAATGTTATGCAAACATATGAATACATTATATGTATTCACATTTCGTGAATATTCCAACAATCTTCACGGACTATGAACTTAATTAAAAGTAACACGGGTGTGAAGTAGAGACGATTAAACATGCTGCGTTTTGCTTTAATACATTTTCTCATAGAATTTCATTTGTAGAACGTATGCATTTTTTATGTGCCTAAGTTCTTATATTAAATTCACAGAAATAGATAATTGCAGATACATTATTTCCTAGAGTTATATATGGAAGGTATCATTTTATTAACTTTAGCAGCTATGTTTTAATATATTATAGTATATAGTTTTTGACTAATGCCTCGCCTTCAATAGCAATTATTTGTTTTAAGAACTTTATAAAAAGCCTCTAAATCTAAAAGGACCTAAGGTATCAATACGACTGCTGTTAACTCCAAAAGAGATATGAAACATCTAGCATAGACTACAGATAACATAAAAAAAAAAAACATAAAGACCAAGAATCCTCCTACTTTTTAGAAATCGTTTAAAAATAATGCAAAATCAAGCTTTCAAATACCCGCATACGTAGAGCGTATTATAAAATATGTAGTTAATTGCTAAGCTTTTACGCATTCTCTAAGTGATAATTTTAATTCAACACTCATTAAACCCTGTTAATTGTACCAGTTAAACTTGTTATCTGTAAAGCGTGTTTATACCGTTCTCTAAATGATATTGTACGATACTTATATTGGCAATCGTAATGACTCATTGTATCTCCCACGGACCGTCATATGAAATGACAAACGGTGATTAATGTATAGGTTAGATTAGTGCATAGATTAAACAGGTAAAGGATATGGTTATATGTGGCACTATTACGGTATAATGTAGGAAATAGTGCCCTTATTATAGCGTTATTCAATAACACGAATATTTTATGTAATTCTAACAGTTGTCAGTGATATTCTGCGTGATTTCAAATAGTTTAAAAAGACAACGTACCTATAAGTAACACTCAAAGCTCAAACAGAATATACCTATGTCTTCAAGAAAACGTCTTTTAGAAGCACATCTTTCGTCATATAACATAATAATAAATTTTAATACTGAAAGCGTTTACAATTCCGCAAGACTCTAAATACTACTAACAGCTTCATAGTATTCCACACAAAGTGTTAATGGTTAAATTGACTAGCCATACAAAATGTAAAGATCAAAAGTCTTCCCTTCCTGTATATAAATCAAACCGTTAACTGCTGTCAGTCGACGCAACATCTTCCATAAATCAGTATTAAAACAAAGGCTCAATATTTCTTCTTTGGCCTGAGCGTTGAGATTTTTAAATGATACGAAGTACTATTTACCGCTATATTTTGTATGAGAACCCTATTTTAATGTTTAAAATAGATTTGGTAATTAATATTGCTACGATTATGTAGAGTAGAGCAATCTAAGCTGATATACCTATACCTTCGTCCTACGTATAAAAGTTACTGTGAACATAATTTTATATCTATAAAATATGAATTAACTTATAATCAAAGCAATCAAACTAGGCCTTGGCCTTCAAAATAGCTACCACTTCTACTCGCAAACTTTGGTATAATTTGTTTACAAATAAACAAGCCCACATTATACCACTGCCCATAACAGCTATCAATTTCAAAGAAAAATTCAAATACCAATAAGATTGTTATCCCAGTTGTATCGACAATGGCCCGCATGTCGTAACTTAATCAGTGAAATTGTCCACGCTAATCCCCGCGTTATCTCTGTATTGTTCTGACCCACTTACAATTTCATGGGCCACGTGTTTTTGTGTACGATAGTCGATGCTGTTTTGTCAATACAGGCTTTTGCTGTAAGTAGCTTGCTCAACGCATTCATTATCTTAGGAGATATTTGTTCCATTATGAAACTCTTTTGATTAGTCCGTTTTCTTATGGGAAAAGGTATACATTTTTTAGTAAAGCAATGCCATTTGGTACGAATGTTGTACTCGTCCACCTGAGCCCAAATCGCCTGGTAGCCAGTGTCTACTCCCCGGCAGAAGGGAGGGAGGGGGGGTTATAGAACAGAGCGCCCGGCGCTCGGAAAAAAATTCTGGCGGATTCATTTGGCCCTTTGAGTCGAGTTTGGTGTCGTTATCAGGTAACTAGATGATGCTCGATTCATTCTCCATACCAGTTTTTTAGGGTTCCGTAGCAAAATATGTCACAATCTTTAAAATA
This sequence comes from Colias eurytheme, assembly GCF_061535395.1. Lineage (NCBI taxonomy): Eukaryota > Metazoa > Arthropoda > Insecta > Lepidoptera > Pieridae > Colias > Colias eurytheme. Next base: position 7,101,091 of record NC_142986.1, on the reverse strand, counting down.
ATAAACTTTTGGCAGTGGCAAAATCCAAACAAACCAGTATATTTTTATATTTTTGTATCAAACTTGGTTTATAAAAAAATACTGTCTGAAAGGCCATTTCATGCAGATTATAAAAACATTAACATGTAACATATATCTTACCATTTTCAATGTGAAATAAATTATAGAAAGTACAGGAACGTTCGTCAGCGCAGCGTAGGGGACGGCTAATAGACCCGAAAAATAAGCAATAACATAAAACAAAAACCAGTCAAGTGCGAGTCTGACTCGCCCATCGAGTGTTTAGTACTTATTTGTCCTATACCATGTTATCTTGTCTGGTAGGACCTGGTTAACTGATACACACACACTTTCGTCTTTATAATATTAGTGTGATTTTTAATCATCTTTAAATTAAAAACGAAGTCAGGTAACATTGTTAAAAATAAAGATATATAATAATAGAACGTTTTTGTATTAATAATAATGACAACCACCTCCACAATTACATAATTCGGTACATTTGAGCTGGCGTATAAAACACTTCAATCTGGAATTGCAAGATTTCACGCACCGACATCTTATCAATTCAAAGCTTCTCTTTTCTTTGTATTTCAGATGGGCAAGGAACATTTTGATTATTTTAGGTCCCTAAATATATACAGCCTGTAAAACTGCCCTTAAGGTGTGTTGTTTAAGGGCAGCTTCTGTGGGAGGCAAATTTTCGATTTGCCTGTCCGTTTTTGTTAAAAATTTGTTTGCGACCCTCATTTACTGTCACAGCGGGGTACAATGTGAAAAACAAACATGTACTTATAATAATTATAAAAAAAATATAAGTTCTGGATAAGAGTATCCTTAAAATACCGTGACCGTCCTTACCTATCATGCATTGTAATCACAAACTTTTCAATTTCACTGTCTGCATATTTGCCACTGTAAAGTGCTTCAAATCCTCGTGTGACATTCGGATATGCCTTCCATACCTCAAATGCAGGTGTACCTATAGTTCTTTTAGACCTTCTACCTTGGAATACATGATATTCTGTACTAGCCATATCTGTCGACTGTTCTTAACATTATTTTGGCTACTACTACTATATCGTGTGTTCCAAAGCTAGAAGGTCTAAAAGAACTATAGGTACACCTGCATTTAAGGTATAGAAGGCATATCCGAATGTCATACGAGGATTTGAAGCACTTTACAGTGGCAAATATGCAGACAGTGAAATTGAAAAGTTTGTGATTACAATGCATGATAGGTAAGGACGGTCACGATATTTTAAGGATACTCTTATCCAGAACTTATATTTTTTTTTATAATTATTATAAGTACATGTTTGTTTTTTACATCGTACCCCGCTGTGACAGTAAATGAGGGTCGCAAACAAATTTTTAACAAAAACGGACAGGCAAATCAAAATTTTGCCTCCCACAGAACCTGCCCTTAAACAACACACCTTAAGGGCAGTTTTACAGGCTGTATATAATATTTAGGGACCTAAAAAAATGAAAATATTCCTTGCCCATCTGAAATACAAAGAAAAGAGAAGCTTTGAATTGATAAGATGTCGGTGCGTGAAATCTTGCAATTCCAGATTGAAGTGTTTTATACGCCAGCTCAAATGTACCGAATTATGTAATTGTGGAGGTGGTTGTCATTATTATTAATACAAAAACGTTCCATTATTATATATCTTTATTTTTATCAATGTTACCTGACTTCGTTTATAATTTAAAGATGATTAAAAATCACACTAATATTATAAAGACGAAAGTGTGTGTGTATCAGTTAACCAGGTCCTACCAGACAAGATAACATGGTATAGGACAAATAAGTACTAAACACTCGATGGGCGAGTCAGACTCGCACTTGACTGGTTTTTGTTTTATGTTATTGCTTATTTTTCGGGTCTATTAGCCGTCCCCTACGCTGCGCTGACGAACGTTCCTGTACTTTCTATAATTTATTTCACATTGAAAATGGTAAGATATATGTTACATGTTTATGTTTTTATAATCTGCATGAAATGGCCTTTCAGACAGTATTTTTTTATATACCAAGTTTGATACAAAAATATAAAAATATACTGGTTTGTTTGGATTTTGTTTGGGTTTATTATTTTAAAGATTGTGACATATTTTGCTACGGAACCCTAAAAACTGGTATGGGGAATGAATCGGGCATCATCTAGTTACCTGATAACGACACCAAACTCGACTCAAAGGGCCAAATGAATCCGCCAGAACTTTTTTTCCGAGCGCCGGGCGCTCTGTTCTATAACCCCCCCTCCCTCCCTTCTGCCGGGGAGTAGACACTGGCTACCAGGCGATTTGGGCTTAGGTGGACGAGTACAACATTCGTACCAAATGGCATTGCTTTACTCAAAAATGTATACCTTTCCATACAAGCATGCCCATAAGAAAACGGACTAGATAGTGAGAACTACGTTATAAGTTCTCACTATCAAAAGAGACCTATCTACTATCTACCTAGATTTGATTCTAATTGTAATTAGGCAAATAACTATGTACATGCTTTTATTAAAATGTATGGTATTTACAACCAATAACTGTGCTACATTATTCATGTTTCATCAAGTTTAATAATATGAAAATTATAAATACCAAGAAACCCATTATATGAAGTAATAAAGTCTAAATCAATATTGCGTTTGATATTACACTACATGACTATACATATAATGAATTTATTATTTTGTTAAAATATATAGGTAGGTAACGATGTAAAATTCACGCAACATTGCACTCGAACTTCCGAAACGGATACCGTTTATATATTTACATTATTAATATTTGCACGCAGAATTGATATCGATTTTTTTTAAATAATATGTTATATTATGTCAATATTTATCCCCGTCATTAGCAAATATTGTAGTTAGAAAATCAGCTCTTCCATAAAAGAAGACAATGTGGTAGACAAAGTAATTTCAAATGTACTTCAAGTGATTTTAAAATGAGAAGCGTGCTAAGTATATAAGATATACCTAATATTATTGTGATAAGACAGACTCATGAAATATAAAAAGTAATACATAAATTGTTTATTTATACTATTATATCACGTAAGTATAAGCAGGAAATGTTCATGTGAAAGTTGTTAGTATTTATATTTTAACGTTCGTATCATTATATAATACTAGCTGTCCCGGCGAACTTTGTACCGCCCTGTCAATGAATGTTGTGTTACCTTTTAGCTGAACTAATTTAGGCCTTATGAACGTAATACAATGATACAAAATAAATATTTATATGGATTGATATGTAATAGTATTTTATTTTATTACGTGATAACAACGTTATGTCGGATAGATCGGTTTCAGGATTAGCAATCCCCGCACACTCATATATTTTATCTGCCCGAATCCTTTCGACTAACCAAATTAAAATGTGAGCATGCTGCAAGCCAGATTGTTGTCATTCGATTGAATACATCCATCATTGAATAATCCCAAAGATGTGTTCCATTTATGTAACTCATCAGTGATCGGATTTTTTGCTTAAAAACACGTGTGGTGATGTCGTGCCGATCACTTGATATTTGTCCGGGAAGCAGCAGTTGAATAATTTCCATCCATTTCGGATACCATATAAATGTAATGAATAAATCTGGCCGACCATAATGACGAACATATTATTATGTCATTGCATCTTGCGCATATTCACTTGGGCTACCTGTGTATGTCGCCGGTAAAATAATCAATAGACCAACATTTTCTGCACCTTCTTCTGTGCTAATTGCATCGCATAAATGGATGTAATCTTCAAAACGCAATTTAGCTTGTTTATAGAAATTTGATAGCAATATTGTTGACGCAGTCGACGAAATCGCAACAAATAATTGTCAGAATTTTTACATTTTATAGAATTTTTTTAATAATTAATCCAACTAAACTTCTTGGTTAGTTTCCCCACCAAAAATACCTTATTAATTTCTGAAAACACGCGTAAACACAAACATTTGAGGAATTTTTATGTATCTGCTTTTATTGCACTTTTAAATAATTGATTTTAAAATAAATACAAACAATATTTATTCACCCTTTTTAATTTTTTATTATTTTACACATAATACATTTTTGAACGCATGAATGTCAAACATTATTTTCCGCATTTGACAGGATTGACAACTAATGATTGACATGTATGAAAATCAAAATTTTGGGAAAATATTTATTCGTCTAGTTTTTGTTGTTTTTATGATTTATTCTTCTATTCTGGACGGAGACAAATCCAACGAATCTAAAACCATGAAAATTGGTTCAGTGGAACTCGAGTTATAAGTGTTGGAACATACAGACTTTCTTTTATATATATATATTATATATATAGATAGATTTAATGAATTATTTGTATTCAAAATGGCAACCTAATGTATTCCAATTAGTACACATCATTAATATTAATAAATTATGTATGTAAGTTATTAATTTACATTATAATTTTGATGATAGGGACATAATTATATGAAAATCTACTAAGAGAGTTTCATACATATATCTTATTACAAGAATTTACTTTTCGGTCGGATTATTTTGCTTTGAGTTTCATTCCTAAGAATAACAACCATCCTACATTTCAATATGGGTGCGTTTCACTACATACAATCTTCAGAGATCATCTAACCTGAACTGACTGCTAAATGATGCCTTTCTCTGATATATGAAGCAATGCATAATCTACTCGAATCTGTACAAATTAATAGTACAAGATCGAGTCTTCCTTCCGTATAACAACTAACAAGATGCTCAACCACAATTCATTCATTAGAAATATCCGCAATTTGTATTAGGTAATTTAATCTCTGAATGTTTATTTTCATCAAGAGCATTCAAAATGTTATCGACACAAAACAACCTTTCAGTTTATAGAATATATAAGGTGATCCTCGTGTTTGTACTATTTGCGTTTTCGTTATTCTTGAAAACTTCATAGCAGTGCCCAGAATCCACGAGTCACCGGAAAAAAAAAGGATTTCTTTGCTCATCAAGTACGTAATATATAATGATTACTGCCATTTTTCATATTAAATCTATAAGAACAGAATCAGTACAGCGAGTACGATAATCGACACCCTTTTGTAATCGGTCCCTCGCAGGGACGTCTTTATTCACAGAACATAAAGTGCGCCGGGTCATTGCTTCGGGGAAATGTTTTCATTTACTCTAACATCTATCTTACTGATAGTTTTCAACGCATTGATTTTTGCCTAGGAGAGGTTATATTGAATCTTTAAAGAGATGGTTGCAATTTGCAATACATGTAGATATATACTATAAATTTGGTGCATGTCCAGTTTGTTACAATTAGTTTATTGCTATAAAAGATATATATATATATATATATATATATATCTTGATCTGTTAAAAGACAATTATAGTATCACAATGTGAACTTTTTTTTAAAGCAACGTGCTCGTTAAAAAAAAAATATTATAACTGATATTATATTAGATAATATGCTATTAAATTTTATGAACTAAGCAAAAATAAAAATACAAACGAATCATGTATCCATATCTTGAATAAATAGTTTATTTCATCCAATTATATACATAGTTAAATGGGGCGAATAAACATTTTTATCCCCATTACTTATAATAATTGTTAGCAATAATATTTTCCAGAACACCCCTGCAATTCAGTAGAAAAACACTTTATTTCCATTTCCTGTATAAGATGTACAGTGAGATTCATTATCAACCCTCGACAAATCCCCAAATCTTAAGGGTAACCTGTATGGAGTCACGAGATGACGTATTAGAGTAAGGAAAAGGGAAATACAAACCGAATTGTTAGGAATACACATTGTACTGATGTATTGTCGTATGGTAATGTCTTAGGATTTAAATAAACACATTATATTAAAGGTTCTGTTGTTTATTGACTATTTTTTTTAGAGGAAACTTGACGTGTTTATACTAAAGATATTTTTGAAGGAATAAAATTATTACCCACATTTAATTTAAGTGTTCGGCACGGGAATATGCGAATCTTCGTATTTAGTAGTACAACATATACCAATTTTAAGATACACATACCTACTACACGAATAATTATCATAAGAACTACTTCACATGCTATACTTTTAGGAAAAGCGTGCAAATCTGAAGTGTTTTTATTCCTAATGGAAGGGATGTCTCCACTCTCCCCAAAGCGATCCTGTCTACGAGACGCGTGGGTTAAAGCTACCGTAAACAGGCTTTGAGCGCAATAGCCTTATAAGTACAAATTTGTTTTCGGCTCCGCTGACTTAATGAAACGCCCTTGATGCTCGTTTTTATCTCAATTGCAGTCCCTTTGATGTTCCTTGCGGTATGCATTTTATTCAATAAACCGCATATTGTAATAATGGAATATTTTATTACGGCATGCCTTTCCAATTTTTTTCTCTTCTGCGATTTCTTAGTTGGTATTGAGACGTTTGAGAATAAACGATTATACTTTCGTCTCTATCTTAATCATATCACATCATATCATACGCAAATTTATAAAAGCAGAGATATGAAAAAAATTGACTGGATTAAAATTAAGACGGATTAAATAGGCCTCTTTTCATAGTACGGAGTGTCTGTATTTAGACATTTAATAAAACATAATAAAGACAACACATGTTTACCCTCTAAAATCTCTAATAAAGCAGTCAACATTAACAAAATCCTTAAGACCACACAATCAAAGCATTGTAGTAAAACAAAAGAATTTACGATAAGTACTATAAAATCCCGCGTCCATCGCCGAGGAAGGATAGAGAAATCTAGAACAGATATTATTAGCTGTTCCTTCCTCGTTGTATGTAATGTTTCTCATAAGCGATAAGTCAAGCTGCGATCGTACATTAATCTAGTTAACGATTGTTATCTGTCTGAGATGCGACCATAGTACATAAAACGTTCGTGCCTCTAGTAGGCCAAATATTTGGCTTGTAAGCTTCATATATAATTATATAAGTTAATAACATAGTGCCGGATTCGTAGGCGAAAATCGATTAGATATTTTGTCCCACTTTCTTTTCATAAAGGGCAAGAAATAGAAAATTGGTTGGTGAGCTTTAATTACAATATTATTATGAACATGGTGCAGATTTTGTATAATATTAAGTTTTCCAAATTAATTCATGAAACCATAAAAAAATCATATAATAACCTGACAAAAGAAGTGTTCTTTAAATATAGTCATTATTAATACAAAAACACATTAATCTATTGCGCAGATTACTAAAACAAAACCGTTATTCGACCGAAGGGAATACTTTCAACACACACGCGACGTTCTAAACGGCAGACTTGTAAAATATTTACTTACATACATTTTTTGTAACAAAATACCGCACCTGCCCCGTTATTTGCATTTCGCAGTATCTGAATATTGTGCCCTCTGCATTTTTAAAATATGTTGAACACTTTTGTGTGGCTTTTATAGCCACGAGCACTAAAAGCTCGAGTAGTAAAGGATTTTAGTAACTTCCATGTCCTTTACAATATTTAATATTACTCGCACATTTTTTTAATATAACATTGCACATATCGATTTACATTCTCAAAGAGACAAACGTTACTAACTACATAGGAACATAGATAATGAGGCATAAGCGTGTAAGTGATGGCCCCATTAACCGAGTAGGGATATGACCTATTTAGACGTTTGAAGGAAAATGCATCTTTCATTTTAATGTGTTTCACTTATAAATAATAACAATATAATCAATTTTCAGTATGGTTAACTTTTTAATTGTAATGTTCTTACTTAATACTATAGTATAAGGCTATTAAAAGGCATAGACGATAAACATATAGTAAATACGATACTGCAAAGCACAAGTGCATTAACTAATGAAATTTCATACCAACAGATTAAAAATGTATAGAGGAAAATGCATTATTTATCCAGGCCTAAGAAACTAGAGCAATATTTGTATGCCGGGTTATGTGCTCGTAAAACTTCGTAGGGTGGTACTAGCAAGGAGATTTTGCATTTTTCAAGAACATACCATTCTGTATTACTAGGAATACAGGCAGTTTCTTTAGGCATTGAGAATATATTTATTTCCGTATATTGGCATCGTATCCTGGAAATAAACAAAATTTTAATAAACTTCTCGTAACACTTTTATGAAAATTCCTCGGTTAACGTCTTGAAAATATGTAAGTATATCAGAATAGTTATTACGACTATGACCACTAAGTTTAACAGTAAGATACATAGTGGTATCTTATTGAATCCAAAATAATATAAGTTACATATAGAGCGCTAAATTTTATAGATTTTAATTGCTAATGATGGCAATTTGTTTCAATTCATTGAACTCAATATGTGTCAATCTTATAATGTCCTTGTAGTGACTATTGTGTTTCATGAATGGTCAATTTTTGGGTCGTACGGCCTTGTATTTTATAGCTCTAACCAATTACGTTAATACCACAGTTATTACGAAATTGTTACTTATATGCCATACATAAACTGTAATATTATATTGACTACTACTTCTGAATATATTCTACACTAGAAGATACAAGTGAATATTTGAAAGCGATCTGGCTGATTGTTAATTATGATGTAGCCTGTAATATGTATCTGCTAAAAGTTGCTAAAGGTAAGAACCGATATTTATTTAACAACACCCTGTATTTATTACCAATATCAATGGGAAAGTGTAATAGTAATTTAAGAGAGCATGCATTCTAAATAAACAAACCACCTTTTTATTTCCAAATAGCTATGAAAGAATAAACATTACCTTTGACGAAGCCATTAACATCTTAATTAATGGGAACACGAATCAACTACATTAACGCGTGCAATAAAGTTTAACGTTTATATTAAAACAAATATGCAACATAAATAACGGGTTAATTTATACCGTAGAACCGAAATGTATTGCCCCCAAAATATTTGTCTGTCCCGGCATAGGTGTTTCTGGCAAACAGCCAAACGGATCACTTTCGCCAAACTAGACGAATAAAATATTACATTCAAGCATCAGTTGAATTCATAAGGTGCGTGACTCATTTTCATAGGTTTGTGATTGTTACACGTCTAAGCTATACAAAATATATTATGATTGAAGTCACAAGTTTTTCCTAGTATGTATTCAATTGCACGCCTCATAAGCGAAGCGTTGAGGTGGGTACTACTGTCACTTCGCGCAAAACATCTGATTTTTCAAACTTAAAATGTCTTTATGTATCATACATTGCACTTGTAAGATAATACATACACACACATATTAAGAAAAAACACTATTTTTAACGTTCATGATATTTTTGATGTCATTTTTGTTATTTAAACTAGTTAAAAAACAGTTTAAAAAAGTTCTGTCTTGGACGTCCGTGTGTCTGTATGTGCGGATCCTTTTTCTTGTTAACACGATAGCGACCGAAATACTTTACTAATCGAGTCTTTTTTTTTCTGTTACGCTTGAGTATGCTCAGGAATAGAACCCTTTCATTTTTCATGTTTTGGTCGGTAGGAATCCGACATAACCCACGGCCCCTTCCCCGGAGGCCGTGGGTATCTATGCAAGATTTCCCCACTAAAAAAAAAAAAAAAAAAAAAAGGTCTGATTCGATGTGGTTTAATTGTTATTAAATAAACAAAAATAATAATTAATAAATATTTATTAAAAAAAAATTATGAGGCGTGCACTTTTGGATTTTCCAAATTATTTTCTAAGTAGTACTCGTTGCTCTTTTTGTATTGAGATAGATAAGCTTTAATCGCTATTTTGCTGCAGACTTATGGCGTTTATCTATTTGAGTATTTTGTTTTCAATATTGCCAATTGAACTTGGAAATATTAAGGACTGAGTAACAAAATTCGTTGAAAACAACGATTATAGTAATTCCATTCATTTATTCCTTTTGGATGACCTGTTTTCTTCACTGCAACAGATTAAATGATTCTGTCTTCATAATAACCGGCGGAAAGGAAAATATTTTAAAAGGTTCCCGTCATTTAAAAGAGTTGATCGTATAACGTAACCGAACATATAATGTAACCCATCAAAATGTCAGCTTAAGTAATAGCGAAATTCTCTGAATAACATCGTTGGTTTAAATAAATGTTACGCAACGATGTAGAGTTGCAATAAAAGAAAATTAAATGTAAGATTTTGTTATTGCAATCTAATATAACGGATTCCGAGTTTGTTTTCACGACTACAATATGACTAAAACAGCTTTTATAGTATTCAGTATTTATAATCTTATATCTGTTCAAACAATTTATTGAGTACGTAAATGTAACAGTAAAGTCATAATTGCAGAGGGTGAACGAACTTATTACAATCACGTAGATATTATATTGTTTACGCAAAACAAACTCAGACTGTTTGCTGTAAATTGCTATAGCATTGTGTGAAAAGTTTGAAGCGGTACAGTTGTTAAGGAAGGAAGTTAAATTGCTGAAGCGATCGTGCAAGAATCCAACTCGTATGACGTGATAATTAGCACTATTAAGTGTGAATGTTCTGAGTAATTATAGATACTGATGCAGTAAAGGATTACGTAAATTATAATTTTTAAAAGATTATAGAGTATTGCATTGCGAGTTGTCAGTTATAAAGATATAAAACGCCCCGTATTGGGGTTCCAATGAAGCCTTTACAGCCTGTTTTAAAAAGAGATGTGATCATGCAACAGATAATAACTTTTTTATTAATTCGTGTAAATAAAACTCGGCAAAAATTGAAGAACAATATGATCAGGGGATCACTACAATACACATCACATTTAATTAAGTCTTGGGCGGAATTCAATAATATTACTCAGACGACGCAAACAAAAACAAAGCTTTAGACAGTTCAACTCCTTTATGAAGCAATAATCTCTCACATGCCCGAAATTGATCAATATTTATCCAAAATATGAGTCAATTTATACTTATCTTGACCTCAATTTCAACGTCAACTTATCACATTGGGCTTACAAACATTCGCATATAAATATTTACGATTTGAGTGCAAGGTTGAGCCGCGGCGTGTGTGACACGCGACACTCGGTCAAAGAGATTAATGTCCTGACATAAGAGCTAGGTATTAGATAATGGTGTTTATAGACCGAGATGTGCCTGAAGATTGGTGCTCTTAATAAATATATCTCAATTAAAATTCAGAATACAAAATTAGTTAAACAGACAATTATTATGATCTCTGTTTTGTAATATAAGCATTGTCAGAACTACCAATCCAATTTTAATGTGTATACGAAATACATTTCGATAAGACTATCGCTGTCTACTGGCTACTAATGAACTAATCCTTCATTATTGGATTATCACAACAGTTAGTGGATACATCTGACGATATTTTTAATTACATGAAGTACATAGATACATAAACTGGAATAGATATTGATAGTAAACTCAATTAGGTTTGATTCTACAATTAAATTCATTGTTCTATAACGTTATTAAGTTTATACCTCAAATACGGTCGCAATTTCTATAGAACGTAAATATAAGACTAAGGTACGATTTATAGTGCTGGCAAGTCGCCTGGTGGAATCCTTGTAGTCACTTGGGGTTATGGCGTACATAAACTACGGCAAGTATTTATACTACGTCTAACTGAGGATCGTAAAGTTAACACATGTGGCTTTCATCGACATAGTAATCAGTATTAAATATGTATGGAATATTACACTTTGATTCAAGCTTAAACATAAAGCAAATTGACAATATTTTTTTTTTAATAAATATAAAAATAAATAGCAAATTAATTGCGCGCTCTCGAACTAATTCTATGTGAGAATAATATTAATACAATGTTATTTTTTATGAACGATAAAGTAGATTTGTATGTTTAGGAGTTATAAATAATATACATATATATACTTATAAATGAAGAAATGATAAAAGTTTATAAACTCGCGCTGCATCGTCAACCTACCTCGCAACATTATCAATAGTTCATTGACACAAAAACTAATAGAGCCGTGATAAGAGGTTATGTCACTATATAAATACTTAATACTTAATTTCATAACAGTTCCAATAGATAATTATTTTTATTAGGTGGGTTTCCAACGATTTTAGTAACTATTTAGGACTCCGACTTGTGTCCAACTGTAAACAATTTCATAATTCCTTTAAAATTTCATAAAATACAACGCGAAACAAATTTAGTAAACAGTAGTTTAAATTAATCTTAAACGCTTATATCTTATACAGCTGCCGTATTGCATTATCCTCATAATTCATATTGCTCTAACGAGCTCGTAAAAATATTAGAGATTCCTCCGCAACAATTCCCTAAGGTATGAAATTTCCCAGACAGCAATCTTGCAAGAAGAATGCGTTTTGTCTAGCAAACGCTGGCCTCGAGCGACTGTTGACAAAGAAAAACTGCTAGTCTTTTACTTGTACAGCACACATTTTGCATGCCATTTCCGACGACAGAATATAAATCAACGACGAGCTAAACAGCTCTTTCGGATTCACTCAACAATCATCGATTAGAGCACGGTATTGTAATCAAACGAGCCACTCCTATATGTACCTATAGCGTAAGTTATAGTATAATGGGAAATAGTTCAACTAATACGATGATGTATGTTCATCGTCATACGCTCTCAAGTGCCCTCCGAGCTGTATTACAAATTCTTGTCTTTGACACCAAAGGCTAGCATGCAAATGTATTCCAAGGGTATGCATTACCAAATATGAAAGGGGTAAAGCCTTAAAAGCCACAAGATGGCTGGGGCGAGCTAATGGCACTCATGGAAGCAATAAATAAGGATGCAGGACTAGCATTGTTATTTCCTTAACGGGCCGTCTTATGGGCCTCTTAATTAATTTGAAACTTTCTGAGGTCTCCCGTGGCGAGCAATTTGAATAATAGCTCGGATAGGGTGGTGAAGTTTAATTTTAATTGCAAATATTTATGTAAACTCGCTCGCCGACGTCTACTGGTTCTCAGCGATATTATAAAGTATGATATATTGCTTCAAATTCCATCTCTTATCAAAGGGTTTGCGGCATTGTTAGGTAAGAATAATACCATAAAGAGAAAGAAGGCGTAGCGTTCTAATAGAAACTAATTTTACGGTTTATTCCAGCAAGACATCCAAGACTATGAAACAAGTCAACAAAACAGATACCTATGTAATGTGTGCTCCGAAAGGAAATTGTAAAAGTTTTTTTGACTTACATTTGTAGTCCAAACGTCTCTGTAATTACCTGAAACAATAATTAATTATTAAACAAAGGAGTCATGCGTGTAATTAAACGTCAATCTTGATGTTCATAAATGGATAATAATTAGTTATAAGTTATTCAATTTACAAGGTAGTTAGATTAAGAGACATCCATCATAACTTGAAGAGGGCACGTTCGAGCCATCTATTAGGATGCTAGCCAGACTTGTCTTTAGCTCGATTCTTGAAGGTTATTAAGAGAAATGAGAATGACATAGTAACTAGTAATTACATACATATTTCTTACGCTCAGATTAAATAACATGATCCATTCATAATAATTCAGAGGATAGATTTAAAAATATTTGTACATAGATAGAACAAGATATGCCTGCATATACTACATTCGTTTTCTGTACAAAATATTTACGAAGTCATCATATATTTTTCATCACGGAAAAAGTTATTGAAAACAAAATATGCATACCTATAAAATTTACTATATTATAGTCTTCTTATCAGAATTGATAGTATCCACCATGCAATAAGATATTTGTTTTTATCTCGTGTAATAAACCTACTTACCTGATTACAAAACAACGTAACAGCTAGTTAAACACTGATTACCGCGAAAAGAACAAAACAATTTTATGCATATGGCGTCACTTTATAATTATAATGTTCCAATGTCTCTAAAATATAACCCCATACACTAAATGTGTATTACACTGAAAGAACAACACAAGACTATCACGGAATAAAAGATTTCCTAGGAATTTCGCACGGCACGCAGTCTCTATTCGTCACTGTCGAGTAATTAACCAAGCCACGAGACTAAACACGCTCCCTTGTCGCTAGAATATGTCTTAAATTGAATAGTATAAGTGCTATATTTCCGTATCCGAAAATATTTAACGTAGAAATAAATACGGGAACGTGCGATGTTGGAGACGCTCTCACGCAACGTCTTCTGTAGAAGTTAATGTACGGGGGTAACGATCGATAAAAGAGTATAATGTTTATTGCATATACTATTTATAGATGAGAATTCGCACAATGGTATATGTAATTATCACAATTCCAAGCATTGAAAAATTATAGCATTTTAAGAGGTTAAATTATAAAGTTTACTATTGGAATAATATAAGATATATCTTTTCTTCATTAATACTACAGGTACAACGTTTTTACTTTTTATAGCGTATAAATATAGTGGTAAAGTGAAAGTACAGGAATACACTAGAGAGTTAGAGACCCTGTTTTGTGGCGAAACAAATACGAACATTGAACAAAGATAATTAAAACTTTTAGCCGTAAGCCATATTCATGTTGATTATAATTACTGCGTGAATTCCAAGGTTTTGGTGTCCCGCATCAACTCCGCATGAAAAGCTGAATGTATAAACTATTCAGTCAATAGAAATTACGCTTGACTCTCGGTAATCGTCATACTTTTGCTTTATGTAGAGCTCAAACTTTTACCAGCCATCCGTCTTTAAAATACGTGTTTTAAAGTCAAAAACTGCCTGAAACCGAACCAAAATTCAAAACTTCAAACTGTCCGTCTATTTATTATTTACGACGTGTGCAATATTACATTTCGGCTCCTAATAGAGATACATATAAGCAACGAAACAATGGACATATGGCGCGTTCATAGCAACTCATGCGGTGCGTTGACACCAGGTGGTTCGGAAATCGCTCCCGTCAGGCGTGACGACCAAGCTGTATGGCTTTCGAATATATTACATTGCACATACTGCGGTGGCACGTGGATATATATCGAAAATTCAACACAATGTATTGGAGTTACACAGCAAACTCAATACAGTAGATCGTGAGCGGAAATTACTATAATAACAAAAATAAGAGCTCGAAATTGTTGAAATTGTTCTTAACTAGCATAATATTACCACTTTACCGATATAATATGTACAATAACATTGCGGTTTATTGAATTTTGTTCACGCTATAAGAGGTTTTTGAAATTGCTATAGGTACATGTATTACCAAAATTGTGCTCAATTGCTTTGCGGTTTATTTGGAATTTATGTAATCTGTTTTATTATAAACAGAAATTGTTAGTGAGGAACGTAGAGTCGAAATTATTACGGGCAATTTATTTAGAAGCGCGACGGAATCTTAAAGCTCTGAATGCTGCAGAATAGTTTTCATGTCGTCGTCTGCATAATTGAACATTTAATTTAATGTTATATAATACAACAATACAAGGTATTAAATCAATGAAAATTGTATATATTAGGTATGTATTTATTCTAAGGGCTGATTTTTCAATCCTTGGTTAAAACTTATTCATCAAATAACGTATTATACTACCATTTCAAAAATGTGATTGTAATTGTCCGTTTTTGACAGTTTACAGGTGACATTTTAATATGTTCGTGTAATACTTTATTGGACGGATAAATTTTAACCAAGGATTGAAAAATCGGCTCTAAATGGAATAGTCTGCCAAATAAATTCACAGCGTTCAAGTTAGAGTACGGTACATGATTCTTATGACTTTTTTCTGATAGGTAGTAGTGAACTTGCACAAAAATATTTTACGATTATCAAAGTAATATGATGTGACCTTGATTTTATGTGTGAAATGTGTAGGCTAAATAATAATACCGTGACGAAAAATTCCAAGGCAGAACGGCCATATAATGACATGAGAAAAAAACGAAAAAATGTTTTCTATAATTTTTATGTTACCACTGTCACGACTTTAGTTTTTTGCGTTACCAAATGAGCATAAGAGCCTTTTCACACAACTACATAACCCAAAAAACAAATCTTATATCTAGGGCAGAAGGTTATAAGATATTTATTTATACTCTACAATTTTAATTGGTAGTTGGTACCTAATATTTATGTAACTAAGAGGTAATGATTTAAATAAGGCTTTTTGTCTGCAATACATTTATGGCTTTATTTTATGACAAAAATTGTAGAAAGAGCTGATAACTTTCACACAGTAGCATAATATTAAAATCACTTTAATGCATCTTACCTCAATACTCCCGTAAATTAATTGTGAATAGGGCTTAATCACACAGCAAAAAACGAAAAACCGGATTTGCTAGCCAAGGACGTGATATAGATAACGCACTAAGCCTGAGTAAAAACAGTACTGTGAACAAAGGCTTAAGTGCACTGAATAGAAATTCACACAATGAGGTATGTCGGGTCGATGAACTCGTGTAATATTTTTGTTATTAAACAAATGTTGAACCTTACAGTTGTATGTTGCGAATAGACGTTATATTTTAAAAAGAAGCATATTTATTTTAGTTCTTTAAGTAATTTAATAAGAATAAATTTCTTATTTCAAAATTTTACTTACTTCTAACCTTTTATTGCAGCATATTAGCATAAGTTTTTATTAGAAAAAAAAATATTTATTATTATTATTGATCACAATGAAAATCAGTCTTACTATGAATGGCTTAGAGATAAACTTATAATAAATCGAAAATATTCATGTGTATATTAAAATATCGATAAACGTTCTTTTTGTAAACCTATCTTAAAAAAAATCTAAAAATAAAAATCTAAAAATATCGTAAAACCTACACAGTAATATGCGACACGTAGGTATCCTCAAGCGAATGTACTTCTTCTCTTCGTCTATATTTCGTGTACTTTAGTTGCTTTTAGCACATGCTCAAGTCAGCATCTACAGAGGTCACATACCCAACATTGCCTGAAGCGAACTTCTGAAAATATGTCTACGAACTCATTCTTAAAATACTCCTGAAATAGGAAACTTTGTGTAATAGTTATGTGTGTTGAAAATTTAGGGAAATGTGAAAAGTGTGAATATTAAGAAAAGCTTTTGTAATTGAATGAAAATTACATCTTTGATAAATATAAATCACGCAAAACATTGCTAACGTAGGTACATACGTATGTTTTAAATAAAAATTATTTTTTACAAGAATAGCAGGTATAATAAACAGGCATATGGTCGCATATTTCAATATAGATTTATATTGTTTTAATTATATTACTATGATAATAGTTTAAGTAGAGCAGTGACAAAAAAAAATGGTGACATATGTAAAAGTCTGTGGACATTTTACGAGAATGTTGATTACTTAATGAGGGCGTTGAAAAGTTAATTGTGTCGGTAGTAAAAGGGTTTAATTAGTGTGCACACAGTGACATAGATTGCGACCATATTGCGACTCATTAAGAGAAATAACCTTAAAGAAAAGAATGCGACAATAAGAAACATATTTAATCAAAATGAATTATAGAAATTACTACGTAGTATAAAACAAATTCGCTTTCTCTATCCCTATATCCATATGTCCATGTATGCTAAAATCTTTAAAACTACGCAACGGATTTTATTGCGTTTTTTTATAGATAAAATGATTCAAGAATAATGTTTTAGTATATAATTAATTAGGTTTTACACAAAGGCGAAAGCACGGGCGGACAGCTTGTAACTTATAAATAAAAATGAGTTTAGGAAAGAAGTTTAAATATAGTCATCTATATCGAACCGAATATTTTAATCGTTATAGTAAAGTGAATCAATTGTAAAAAGGCATTTCAAGAAAGATAGAAAATTTATTGCTTTTTCAAGATTTACCGCCAAAGAAATATAACAACTCCGTTTCTTTTGTAAGCGATAAAGATTGATATGAAAAATACGAACGTGATTTAAATTCAAAGAGCGTAGCTGAACGAATAAGTATGCAAGTTAATAATTTTTCAAAGCACATGCTCTGATTGATGTCGCAACGAAGAAAATAGTCTGTATTATTGAACGATAGAATGCGAATCGAATAACATTTTATTAAAGTAATTTTCTAAATGAAATGTTACATTTATGTATACTTACGTAAAATATATTATATTGTGTGGTTGTGATTAAATTGAAAAAAAGCCCGCGAAAATTAACATTATATTAGTGTAGTAGACAAATTGATGAACAAGACAGCAAGCTAGAAATAACAAATGATTATGATGTTTTTACATTATGATTACAGTGTATATTATCTGAATAATATCGGTAATCACCTTGAAGGTTACTAGAGCGTCTCGACCGCAAAAAATTGTTTGGCAACTGCTTTCGAGGCTACCTGAATCATGTTGAATGAATATCGTTTGATTGAAATCTTATTTGAGCAAAGAGGCATTTTAATCTCTATTTTAAAATAACTTTCTTTTTATATATTACTAGCGGTCCGCCCCGGCTTCGCCCGTGGTACATATTTCGCAATAAAAGTTAGCCTATGTTCTTTCTCAGGGTCTAAAGATTATCTCTGCCAAATTTCATCAAAATCGGTCCAGTAGTTTATGCGTGAAAACCATACATACATACATACATACATACATACAAACCTTTCCTCTTTATAATATTAGTATAGATGTAATATACCTACAATATGTAACGAAAAAAAGCACTCATTTATTTATTTCTTAATTCATTCCAGTCCGAATATGTAAAGATATTATGAATGAAACAGTTATTATTAACGTCTTAAACTAAATGTATCGTGAATTAGACTTATAATATTACTGTTCATCATATATTATGTGTATTAAACGTAACAAGTGAAGTTGGTCAAGTAAGATTGAGCTGCGATAACAAATAAAACATAAGCCTATTTATTTCATAGAATACTAGCAAACCGGGCGAACTCCGTTTCGCCACCAGAGACACCTTTTCTTTGCTATAAACCTCACGGAGCCCGAGACCTTTCCAACGATTGCAAAACCGTGGAAATCGGTTGGTGCGTTCTGGATTTATAGCGTCAGGAAGGAAAACCCAACTTATTTTTATATAGTAGATATAGACGCGACAAGATACTCAATATAATTTGAAATACTTCTATAGTTAAACTTACTTACGCATAAAATCTCAGACATTATAAAATATGAGCATAAAATTAACATAACAATTGAAATTCCTTGTAACAAATTGCATTGCAAACACACAACATTTTTCCAAAAACCATGCCGTCGTCCTTGTACAATTGTACATACCTACTTACGAGCTGTTTCGTGATGTGTAAATCCCTTACAAATTGGTCACGTCTCATGAAAGAGCTGTTATTTGGTATGTTTACTGAGCCAAGACTTAAAAATATTTCGTTTACTCCGTGTTATGTCTGTGTCCCAGTGCCAAACACTTAACGAGCTAAAAATATATGTAAGGGCATGGCGAAAAATGTACTTCGACATTGCATTCAAATTAAATGTATGAATATGAAAGTTGTGGGACGTTGTTGAATGTTTTTAGGTTATTAACCGACGTTCCCAAATCGATGAAATGTTCTCAATTCGTACCGTACGTTGATTTTTATATTTATATATGAATTTTATAATAGAACACATAGTCAAAATATCTAATCAATAAAGGATGTTTTAAGAAGTTTGATTATCTGTTAATTAAGGAAATTATTTCTATAATATTGATTAAAGTGGGTCACGTTCATCTTGAATAAATATCCCCAATTTTAAACTGATTACTTAAAAAACGGAAACTTCTAAGTACGGTATTTAAATGTAAACAAAAAAAAAAACAATCAATCTCCAGCTAATCTAGCAAAAACATCACAAGCTTTATCCGTTAAGTTGATAAAAAACTAATTATGCCAACCTTCAATTTATCGCTTATGAAATAGCCTAATCCAAGATCTCAACGGTTTGTAAACACATTTCTAAATTCTATAGTGATTTGTGTTACAAAAGCAAACTTTATAATAATGGAAATAAATCAATCTGTTTGTTTTCTTTTATCGCGCGATGTTTAAAACGTATACGATAGGCGCTCCATTATGAAACATCAACATGAGCGAACTCATAACGAGACGAATATTTACGACGGATAAGTGGCTTGTCTATTTTTTATTTGTAAACGGATATTTTTCTTAAGATTTTATATGTTTGTTTATAATTCAATTCAATGGGTTGTTTTGTAAGATTGTTGCTTCCGTATAAAATGAGCGCTCTATCAAAAACATAGCAACATTTTTAAATTTTAACCTACATATTTATTTATTTATTTAAGTACCTTTGTAATTGGTATAATCATTATTTTTACAAAGGATAATGTTACTTAATTTCTAGTACATATTTCATTTAATTCTGTAGTCTTTAATATAATTTTACTGTAACATCGCATTGTAATAAAATGAACCTATAAGGAAACAGAATATTATTGCCATATTAAAAATAAGCTGCACGTGCTCTACATATTTGCTCATAATAGACATTAATGTGTGAAAATAAAATGGCGTGACCTAAATATGCGTATGCGCAACAATGGTGAACGACCGAATGTGTAAACACAAATTGCTTCTTTCTGAAAGACGTTCAATTCGATGACAGATGTACCTAGATATGTAATGATGATGTGCATAATACTAAAAAAACATGTTTTTATAAAATGAAATTATTTTATTGTCACCAATCCTTGATAAGAGTAAAAAGTTGAGTTAAATATATCCGGTAAAATCGAGTCTTAACTGATTGAAAACTCAAACCAAATATTTAAGAGCACCAAACAAAAAATATATCAATAGTTGAGGACCACACACGAAGAAATATGAAAAAAATATGTATTACACGAATTACGAGACTCCGCCCTTTTAGGAAGTCGATTAAAATCCGGTCCATTAACCTACGAAGGTTTAGACTATAAAAACTTACCACTAAATGTCGAACGAACAAAAACTTTTACTGTTTTTTGCTTTAGTTAATTTCAATTTTTACTTACAATTTTCGGACTTTCTCCAATATTTCCGGGTAAAGAAGAGAATGCTTTCACAATTTTTTTGTAAATACTTTCTTTGCCTATTATAAAATTTTACAATTAACTTTCAGTACTTTTTCGATCTAGAGTATTAATACCACTATTATCTTATTCTAGTGCCCAAACGAATACCATAACGCATTAGCATAAGCATATTTATATATTTCAAAGACAGAAAGATTCCATGAATCAAAACCACCCTTTCCACAATCCACATTCAAAGGAGCATAGCCAGAAGGGAATCAAAAACGCTGCCGCATCACTTCATGTTAGGGGAAAATTATGTACTCATCTCCTCACAAATAGATTTTAAAAGGCTTGGGGATCTGTCAAAGATACAGGGGAATGTTTGGACCTTCGGGCTATGAGAGTTCAAAGAATTCCAGCAGCCGAAAAAACGAATCGATTTTTTATTTGACGAAAAGTGAAGCTTAGCAAATATCAAAGGATTGACGTGGAATGGTGTGAATCGTAAACCAATAGCCGCCGGCTGTAATTATACCTATAAATAGAAATATAGTTTGTTATTAAAGGGTAAAAAAATACCTATTATTAATAATGGCAATGTATTGTACAAAATAATGTCCAGTAAGTAAATAAGTATACCAGAATAAATGTCAGAGCTAAGTTTTAATCTAACTCCTACATTACAATGAAAAAGCACTCGCTATGACAAATTTATAGAAGTTTATTTTAATTTCGATATTTTATTGCATTGCATAATATGATTATTTCGAAAGCTGTTACTTTAGAGGCCATTGATTTAATCTTTACGAGACTAGGTCATGAATATTGTTAAGATACTACTTGTTTCAAATACTTTTAAATCTGAATTAAAATGCTTGCTAATTAGTGCAGTTGACATTTTAACATTTACCTTTTGTTAAAAAGTAGTGGTAATGTATTCAAAACTCAAACATTTATTTATTCAATTAGACTTCTTGGAGAAGCACTTTTGAATTCAAAGAGATGGTCTATTTTTATTGTGTGTCTCTTAAAATAGAGCGTTAACAAAAATATTTCATTTATTTAAATTGCCCTAAGCATAGAAATAAATGAATAGGTAATACAAAATAAAATCAAAAGTTTAGAAATACTTTATAACATCTTCAAATAACCAACACTAATTTATTGCTATAATAAGGAAGTAAGTATCCAACATGCGAACTTTCCCTGGGTCTCGACACACAAACAAACGAGTAAATATTGAATGAAGTCTCAATGAAGTTTGCATCTCTACAATATGTTAACTGTCCGATGTTCCCTACATTTCGGGGGACTGCGAAAACTCTTTTGACATGTCCCGTCCCTCAGGATATCGGGCACAATAAAAATTACCATAATAATGAAACAGCTTTTGACCCTTTCTTGTGCTAAACCTTGTTGGCGGAACGTCGCTATTACCAGTGTATCAAAAGAATCTTAAGGAAAACATCTTTGTCAGCGTTGCTTTAGAGAATCTTTTTTCAGTTCTAAGTATGCTTTTGGCTCTCTTTAAGGCTTTGGCGTGGTTTTCTATTTGAAGCGTTGTTAGATAACCTTCTTGTATTATTTTCAAGTTAATCTAATCTGCAGACGCGGCGGCTTTTCATTTTTTTGTTTTTCATATATCGTAAACTCGTATTCAGCTACACGATGTTCACATTTGACTATAAATGATCTTCCACAAATAAATGTGTAAAATAATTTTATGATCGTTTTTTTTTTCAAATATTATCAAAGAAAATTTCAGCAATAATCTTTATCTCACTATAAACGCATCTAATTTAAACCATGTTTTTAATATGGAAAGCTTAAATCCAGCTTAATAAATACATAATAAAATGTACATTGATCGTATAATCAATTGCCAAGTATCGTATGTCGGAATGCAGTGCGTCTCAACAACTTTCTATGAATTTCCTTACGCTACTGGAAGTGATCGGACCAATTAACTTCATATAACACAGTTCACAGAACTTTGCACACATGCTACGTAAATCACTTTGGGTATCTTATTTCTTGCATGCATAATAACTTAACTATAGAGGTATAATTTACATTACAATAAAAGCTATTTACTAGTGTTATAAGTTTTTGGGCGGCGGAATGGGCAGACTTTTTAATGCAAATTGACTGTAAACATATGAATACCTATACATATTATAAAAAAATGAAAAATAAGCAACACATTTGCAAACATTCTTAGATTGTTGCTACAACAGTACCATTTTAGAAACATTTAGCAAAACAAGATAAACGAAGTAAAATTGTATAAGTTCTTCTTATAGAGTGCTTAGGTACTTAATATAAAGTAATGATGTAATTAATGTAGGTTTTAGTATTTACTGACGGTTATAATTCACAGCTAGAACAGGTATAGTGAAACCTGCTATAGTCTACAATGAGTTTTTATTAACTTTTTATTTAAGAGTGCAATCACAGTAAAGGAAAAATTAAATTTTATACTAGTATTTTAGAAATCCTGTTAGAAACAGTTTTTCTTAGTTTCTTAAGTAGTATATTATATTAAGATTAGTCTTATTATATTAAGATTACAATTGACAACATATTGTGTTTTCAATATAAAACTGAAACAATAATCAAATTTATTTTTAAATGTCTAAGGGCTGATTTTTCAATCCTTGGTTAGGGGCCGTTCATAAAATACGTTCGCATAAAAGGGGGGGGGGAGGGGTGTTCGCGAGTGTGACAAGATGTGACAAGGGGGGACAGGGGGTCTACGGCAGCGTGACGTTCGCCGTTCATTAAAAATTTTTACTGATTTTATTCGTTCTCTCGACTTTTTTTTTCAATTTTGTAATAATAGAAGTCATTTATTTCGTATTAGTAAATATACAGATATTTAAATGTATATATATTTATTACAATAAATTGTAACTTGACATATTTATTTTTTCAACATGAGCGCTAATATTTAAATTTTATTACAAAAATAAAAAAATAAATTTTCTAATATCAAAATTTGTTATCAATAATAATTTATTATGTTTAGGGGGGAGGGGTCTTAGTTTTTGTGACGATATATTTGCAGGGGGGGTCACAGAAAGTGTGACACAGCGTGACAACCGGGGGGGAGGGGGTCATAAAACGTTAATTTTAGTGTGACGTATTTTATGAACGGCCCCTTAAAGCTTATTCGTCGAATAATGTATAAAACTAACATTTTATAAACGTATTCTAATTGCCCGTATTTGACAGTTTACGTGACATTTTAATATTATCGTGTAATACTTTATTGGACGGATAAGTTTTATCCAAGCATTGAAAAATCGGCCCTAATAGCAATAACATTAAAACTACCTGTTCATGACACTATATCAACATAGCAGTAAAAATTATACTCATAATTTTATATCTATTTTAAATTTAACAACAAAAAAGCTGGGATATCTAATATGGCGGATATTCGATACCATAAAATGATAAGTCGCTATAAGTAACGATCTCATAAAGTGGACGCATTTCCTACTATACTTGCTACATCAGAGGACTTATTTTAGTCTCTTATGAGCGTCTATATACGACATTCTATCGGGCTACCTTTGTGAAAATATTTTCATACCAATTTCAGCTTTATTATATACAACTTTATAACTATAATTCCTTGAATGTTTTAAGATAAAAACCAATTAAGAAAAATATAGCTGAATTTTGAGCAAATTAGTTTTGTGTTCTAACCATATCATTTAACACGTTAATAATTAGCACAGTATACAAATAGAAATGATGTTCATATATTTATCTGAGTAACGCTTATATTATAAGATTTAAATCATAATAAAACCTTTGCAGTATCAAAACAACTCGAAAGCTTGTCGGTACCTCTAGTTTGAAGAAGTCTGCATTACCTGAAACAAATAAATTGCAATTGAATAACAATATACCGTGCTAAATGTAAGAGATAAAATGGAAATTCTAAAAAGTACCTCATTATAATAATATCTACTATATTATTTTATACTACGTTATTTTTGAAGCAACTGAAGCTTTCTCATTTACTCTTAAACTTGAAATTTCATCTTCACTATGTAGGACACTCCCGGGAGTATTTAAAGTAAATTGTTAGGTCTCCCATAATGAGGTCACCGCAATTTTCTAAATTACTTCTTGCTGTTTCTCAAAACTCGAAGCATGAAACAAAATGTGTTTATTTTTGTAAACGTGTCAACAGTATCATTTCTGTCGCCCCGACTCAGCGAATTTGTCTTACGGTTAAATAATTCCGTTTTTTGCGAATACCCGCCTTAACAGCCGTGATGGCTGACGCAAGGCGGCAATCACGCGTAAAAACTCTCTGTTAAGATTTATATGCTCTTTATACGAACTGATTGTAGGGCACTGGACTATTTATCGTTTGATGTTTGTTTACTAATATTGATGATAGCTCGATGTGATGGGAACTGATGAAAGGTTCCTTGTTATAAGTTTGAATTAGACCGTTTTTTGTTTAGAAATTTTATGTCGTGTTTTCATGACACAGTTAGCTGGATCTTGTGATCTTCTGAGTTGCAACAAAGTTTTATATGTCATTATAATATCATTTTTAATGAATAAATAAAAGCAAGACCTCTACCAGAAATTACAATGTTTCAGTAATGCATTGTTTTTTTTTATTGTACGTTTTGTATTCTGTATTTTCTTAATTTTCGGCAAGTTGTACCCCTACCTCAATCTTTTCACCCATACTAATTTTCTATAGTTCTAACTTCTAAGCTACATTGCTTCTATTGGAAAATGGATGGTATTTCCTCGAATTAATGTTTTAAAAAATCCTGCTATGTAAGTATTAGGACCTTTACCCACGTCCACGAGACGGTTGTTCCTCACCGTCACCTTACCCTTCTTAATTCAAGACAAGTGACATCCGATTAATGTCCAATTCAGCCCGCATGGGGTCATCGACCTTACGCGTGCACACATTCTTAATATCGTTTCGATACGCTCCGTGAACCGTGGATTAGCGTCGCGTGTGGTTCTTATTGATACTGGGTTACGATAACATATTGTATAATGGTATAGATAAAAACATTGTGAAACAGCTTTTTTGTATTGCTTAATAGTTACTGATAAGAGTATGCGTTTGGCTTGTACTACGGAAGTCAGAGGGCTACGCGGGGCAGTGATCGGGTCCGTATTTTCAAAGATCTCTTCACTCATTCTTTGGAAAACCTCGTACTATCTTAACATTGCTTTAACACATTATAAGAGTTTTGCAATTAATACTTTTTGTGGGATTTTTTGGTTTACAAGCAAAACTTTTAAATATTATGTACTATAAACTTCAGGTAGTATATTATGCATTAGATATACTCTTAATAATACCTACCTAATGTTCAAAAAGTGATGAAATTGTTTGCAAGTTAAGTAGGTAATAGAAGTAGGTATAATCTTAAAATGCTTCGATTATTATTTTACGTCTAGACCACGCTTGGATATCATACATGCATTTTAATTTTGCTACAAAAACTTGCAGTCTATAATAAATCCTTATCAGCATATAAAATCATAACATCAGCGATATGCAATAACGTTTCTAAACAAAATAGAATAAAGTACATAATCAATTGATCATGTATGTTCTTATAATTATGTATTTATCGGTGTTACGTAATCATTTCTGAATTGATATGAAACTGATACATCCGTCACACTCCAAGGAAGTGTAAGGATTATGTTCAACATTATGCAAATAAAGTACTTCCCATAGATACAGGATATAATAATAAATACTATTAAATTTAGTACCTGCATTAGTTAGTACTGTTATTGCTATATTATCCTATTATTGTCAGTATAATTAAGTATATTAGATTGGACATGTTACATGTAGTTAAATGGACTTGATGGAAAATTCCAATGTAAATAAAATGTCGTATCGACATAAATCTTGATATTTTAGGCTTTAGAAATTTCTAGATCTATTCATATAATACCTACATGTATATATCTCTCCATAATATTTTATTGCAACAGAGCTATTCACAAGTCACGTAAACATGCACATTTAAGATCACTAAATCTTTGAGACAAATTTGAATTTTAAATATCGCGATATGCCATCAGCAGATCGTGAGTTGACAATCTACGATTTCAATTTAGCACAAACCAAATAAATCTAATTCTATTTTAAGAACGTTAAGGAGGACCGAAAAAATGCTAAGCGTGAATTGAAATTCCCGTAGCGTTTTTGGAGATTGAAGAGGCTTTTATGGAAATGGACTGCGTGCATCGTCCGATAGGCGCGCCCAGACGAGGTATTACCCCGCCGATTTAAATATTTACGCTTCCCCTACAATTTAGGAACACCTGATGTTCAATGTGTCAGTGCCGTGTAGCTTTGATCGTTGACTATTATGCAAATTGTATTAAATACCTATTAAACTTACGAGACTCGTTTTAAATATTAATGGCATCATGTCTGAAAGTGGAATAGATATACTGCAAAGTAAACTAGAACAATTATTATATAATTGCATGAATAAATATTTTTTAAGGAAATATATGTAAAAGCATTACGATAAGCCATTTATTGCAAATACATATTATGTTGCTTTTATAGGAAGTATTTTATGTCAACATGGCACTTTTAACAACGTCTACGAAAAATTTGGAAAATTAAGTCCCTGTTGGTAAAATGCTAATGACGCTTCGAATGAAAAGTGATAAGGGAATTTTGGAATCACTTGAAAATGAACGGGATAATTCTGTACCTGTTATTCAAAAGCCTTCATTAGTGTATGCTAACAAAGGCAGAATAAAGCCTAGTCGCACAGGTATGAAGGAAAAACGAAATGCTATATTTCGCTGGTGATACATTCATAAACCATGATCTCCATTAGCCTGTCTCATGTCTGTATTTTGATTAATAGTTAGTTTTGTTTCAACCACATGATTTTTATTTTAAACTCTTATGTTCATTTCACTCTCTATGTAACTTAATATCAAACAAAGCGAATTAAAACTAATTTATTACCGGTTTTTTTTTAACACAGGAAGCTGATTATATGATCGTTAATCATTTAAAATTGTAATGTTGTTTATTATAAATAAACATGATTTCTAACCGCACGACACAAAAACATTCAACACGTTGCTTTTATAGAGGAACTGGCTGTGCCTCGCGGTTTTACCCGCGCGCTCCTGTCGGTCTTAGCTTGATGATATATAGCCTATAGACTTCCTCAATAAATGGGCTATCTTACCCCGAAAGAATTTTTCAAATCGGACCAGTAGTTCCTGAGATTAGCACGTTCAAACAAACAAACTCTTTAGCTTTATAATATTAGTATAGATTAAAAGAGCATACAAATTGCAAACACATTAAAACTCCCAACATACAACATGCATTACGGAAAGGGCAATCAGAATACAATTAAACACAAGTGGACTCGTGTTACATTGTCTCATTAATATGCAAAAATTTTCAACAGTCCCGTCGAACTACGTATACATAATTTATACCCATTCGATTGTAACTGCGATAAAAACTATGCAAACGCTGCAGGATTAAAAATAAAAGGCTTCCGTTAAAAGTCGGTGTACAATGTTCGATTCATAAATCATTACGTGGATTCAGGTTTCTAGTGATAACTATTATAATGAGGACTTTTATTAATTTAGCGATTAACCGATCATATTTATTTCTTTTTATTATTAGTATTGTCACTGTACAAATATGAAGCTGTGATTATTTTGAGGTAAATGCCAAGAATAATTATTTGGAAAAGTAATTTAAATTTCCAATAATTAAGATTATCAAAGAAGCTACAATAAACATACATTCGTGTTTAAAATACCTATAGGTAGAATCAATCGAATTTGCGCATATAATTTAAGGTTATAATATAATTCTATAGGCCAATGACACAAGAAATAGCCACATTCTGATCGAATTATGTAAGAAGATTATCTACATTCCCCAAAATATACAAATGGGCACAACCGGTTATTCAATAAATCCGTTTGATTTCTGAATAACATTATGGATATTAAATCCTCCTCTCCGTATGGCGTATATTTGATTTTGAATGCTGAATTGTAATAACAAATTGTGAGGAATTTCTGGTTCAAAGACAAGGAGAAAAAGATCGAGTCTATACTTTTAACTCTATATTAATTAAAATAAACAATAAACTGTACCTAAATCTCAAGAGTCAATTATATAGAATGATATTCATCAATCAAGATTTGGTTCATACTAAGTTAGAATATTTTGGACAGAAAGAATACATATTGACCTCTGGATTATTTCCAGTTTTAAAAAGTAAGGAACACGCTACACCTAATGGATAAGCCAAACAATATCTGCATCATGTTCACAGTAAAACTGTGCACGTATAAATTATGCAGCAGACTGCAACATCTCTTCAAATTATCATATAGCTACAGTTATGCAAGAGGCACTTAAGATCTAATGATAATGAGTTGCCAGCTAATTGATATTCCGAACAATGGTTCTATGTAATAACAAATGGTGCTTCCAAGTACATAATTAACACACGAGCATAAAATTTTATGTATGTATAATGAACGTTAATTTCTCAATAATTTAGAGTAGTTGTAAATTCGCGATCTTAACACCTACCGTTATAATAGGCAAGATTGAATGGTAACAGTAGTAACACATTGATATAATAACTCTGCAATCATTATTTTACTTTTGACACATTATGTAGATACTCGTTAGTAAAGCTATTAGAAACACCTTTAAATTTAAAATAATTATAGAACCATATTGAAGCCTGCAAGTTGAGGTGCTAAACATATTATGATCGCAGTGGTTTCAACAGATTTAATTTGATTTACGATTAAGAAACATACGATAACAGAGACGCACTTAATCTCATGCTCTCAATAGTGTCTAATGAGGGTAGGGCGTAACGGGATATTCCCACAGACGTATTTGATTCAATTTCATTATCATTCTGGCATTGATGGATATAAACATGCAGTTTTGTAAACAAAATTTGAGGTCAATGACCGGCATTAGGTATTCAAGTATAATGTTTCAAAGTTT
Source organism: Colias eurytheme (assembly GCF_061535395.1). Taxonomy (NCBI): domain Eukaryota; kingdom Metazoa; phylum Arthropoda; class Insecta; order Lepidoptera; family Pieridae; genus Colias; species Colias eurytheme. Next base: position 7,071,160 of record NC_142986.1, on the reverse strand, counting down.
ATGCCAATTTTTACGCGGTCGTTTGTAATATATTATACGATCTAAAAATATAAAATATTAAAACTAACTTTAACTAATGTTAAAAAAATATAAATGAGTAGGTATATCTAACGTTTTGTACCGTCGATTTTGATATAGAAGAGGATACAAAAACTTCAAGTTGAAATGAAGCAGTTTTTATTGAAAACTTAGGACTACAGATACCAACAATATCTAGATTCGTGGCACAAAAAAATCACAGAAGTCCAAAACAATATGTTCAAAACGCGTATAATACACCAAAACAGAGCATGGGAAAAACGGCAATATCAATTTGCGAACATGAACGTTGATTTAATAATCAAAATCACTGCAGCATTCAAAGTGCAATTTCGTTATGGGGCTGATATTGAATCTGTGAAATGTATTTGGGTATACTCCAGGGATAATACGCCAAACCGAATCAACTTTCTACTCGTATGCTTCTATTGTATATAGGTATGTAGGGGTTTTATTTCAATCATTTAGAAGTGCTTGTACGCATAGGTACGGAGACGGGAGGAGCTCTAGTTAATTATTATTTTCAGTTGAGGTGTAGGTAAGTATACCCTGTACAAAGTAATTTTGATTATGCAAGCAATAATGCTTGCATTTTTGTAACAAGGACTTAATGCTGAATCTAGACATTCATTCATTTTCTTAGCGCTAATATTTTTATCCGTAGAGCAGATAATAAAGGAATTTATTATTGGTCATTAATAAAAGTTATAAAGTAGGTTGAGTTAAATCATTAGAACCCCGTTAACGAAAACATACAATTATAAATCTTAGTTTCAATCACATCAAAGTTAAATGCTGGTTTAATATATTTATGCAAAGCAATTTATACGACTTATAACATAATTTACTCGGATAAAATTGAGTAAAACAAAATTACAGTCGTTCAGTTATGACTTAATTACATTTGAAATGCATGTAAATTACGTAAATTGAAATCTGTATTTTAATTATGCCCACAAAGCATAAATTACTGAAGCCGGTATGCAATTTCAATCACCGCCGCGACTAATCCAAACATTATTAAACTGCACGGAGATCTGAGCTATGTTTATTAAATATCCCGTAATATGGGGGCGACCAGACAATTAGGGTTGTCCAAATGGCTCGGGAATAAAGCTGTCAATCAGATGTGGTTATGCGATACTGACCGGAAGGGACAGCCCTGGAATGGTATTCAATATCGGGATTATATGAATGCTTATAAGTTGGAGGTTTTGTGTTACAAGAGAAATTATGTTTCAAAGGGTTAATCACATATGTTGTGTACTTGTAAATATTTTTACGACTTCTTTCAATGTATTGTGATATGCTTTGAAAAGGGGTATCTAACTATACATTGCGATTGTAACTCTACCAACAAACAAGAGAAAAAAGAAAAGTGTTAAACATAAATATACGATATCTACAAATAAATAACCAATGAGAAATAACTTTAATTATAGCTTAGTTTTCAAAAGCTATATTGCACTTGTACTCGCTATAAAAATCTCCCTCTACGTTTATTGTATGTACCTCGTAGGCGTTGAATGTTCATATCTACAGCGAAGTATTTGCAACACTACAACTACAGCCATTGGAAATAAATTAAACGCACACTTCAATATATCTCTTAAACCAGACAGACCTCTAATTGCGTCTATGTGCCATCAATTAAGTCACGAAAGATAAAAAATAAAATAAAAATTCTTCGCTTGTCTAGCCTCCAGCTCTTCGAAACCTAATACTGGATGGAACGGCACCCTTTGCAGCGCTTAAGGCGCTGTGACGACTATAAACGTCCTTCCGTACGACTATTATAAAGCGATGTTAGTGCTACACTATTGTCGTAGGGGAAGAGATTCTGTAATAAAATAAACTTTAAGTTATGGGCGTTTAGGTGAACAGTGGCTAGTTCTGATCGCTTCGGTCTAGAATTCGAGTAAAGTGCATTCGTTTATTGCTAACCCCTCGCATCCCTTGTAAGTTCAAGCTATTCTATTTTTATTATTCTGTAAATTTCTAAGTGAAATTTATAGTGTCCTTCGTATTTTAACAATAAATAACGAAAACGAATTTCAACTTCTAAAGCACTCGTTGGCGACAGATATTGATTTTCCGATGTTCCATGATGATAATGAAACATAATTCTAACAAATTCAAAAGTCGTTTCTTTAATAAATATTTCCTTAAGTATACACAAAGCTTCAAGGGGTAATTTGATGGCCGCTCCAAATTAGCCCTTTAGGCGTTTTAACAACAGATTGAATGAAAGTAAAGCCCTCGTTGGGAACAAAATACATCGATTGCGTAAGGGAGAAGCTTTTTTACTTTCCTTAATTTTATGAGCGTGTAATGGAAATCCTGATAAGTACTGGGTTTGTATTGTAAATCTACTTAGTATCAGCTACTATATGAACAAATATATCATACAAAATTATATAATTTGATTTACATAGATATTAATTTCATAGAAAACGCTCAAGAGTACCTAGATGTTATGAATATAAATTATAATCCTACCTAAAAAGCTTAAATTCATAGAAAATTTCGTACGCATTCCTAAGCCTTTCTGTTATCCAATGACTAAAATAGACTAGACGATGCCTCAGGTCGATAGAAGCCTAGAATTCGACTTGTTTTCTATTCTGGGATACTACTAGAATATGTATGCAGCAATCTCGCTTATGGCTTGCTTGCAACCTCGTGAACTATTTTTTATAGTATTGACTCACACCGCTACAATCGGTTTATAGTACGTAAACGAGGAAAATGGAAATCGAAGTTACTAACAACTCTTTCTATGATTTTGTGTTAGATTTTATGTATATTTTTTCTACTTTTTATTTTTCGGGATAGATAATTTAGCGTTTCAATGTTACAAACACTGAAATTTATTAAATTGAATTGTTTCTTCTATCAAAAATTACTAATAGATAATATATTAGAGATGTTTATTATCTGTAAAAAAATATATTGTTAGACACTTATAGTTAGTAATGTTTGTTATAGCATATCGTAAAGCTAAGTACACCTATAATAAAATACATTTTCAAAGGTAAGATTAATTATGGAGTGTTTCCAAAGCAGAATTTACATATGAAAGTAGACTTTCCCGTTTAATTACTATGATAATGGATGGGAAAATAGGCCAAGTGTACTTAAGGAAAGAAACTAAATGTATACTAACAAAATGAATTAAAAACAAATTGATGGACGCTAAGACGAATTCCCTTCACTCCATCAATTGGTTTGATGGATGACATTAACTGATCGACTGGAAAAGGCTTCCAGTTTAATTTATTTGCGAGTCATCAATTTTTAACAAGAACGACTCGTGACAAGCTCTCTTAAATATGGGACTTGTTGTATATTGGTTCAATTGCTTATATGTTTCGTTTAGTGAGTCAATTTCGTAATAGAAAATGGTTTATTGTATATGTGCATTTAGACTGGTCGAGGGCAATGTTATAACATGGATCTACTGAGGTTTCAATATATACCACAAACTATACACCTATAATAATTATAGTGGGCGGTATATAGCCACCCTTACCTTATTAACATTATTATATACGTTATATCAAGGTTATAACATAGAAAATTATTACTAATCTTTGCGTCATTACAGTCATACAATACCCGTGTAAAATACAAGTACTCAACAATAGTTTTACCAATATTACTTATGTACCTACGCGTAGTATACTATGTATAGTGTATACGTAGATTACGTACTACACAGTAGATGTGTATTTTTCAGAACGTTGGTTATAAATTTATAATAAATGGCTTGGTAAAAACAGTTTTCCCAACATCAAACTACGTGGCTCTACGTGCTATGGTAATATGAGTTATTAACTAGGTCCAATATGAATCATTAACAGCAAGTCCCGCTCCAACTGCACTTTTAATTAGCATACAATACCTATGTTAATTAGTTCAACTCAAATATTATTCATATCATAGTCATCCTTATCCAAGTAGGTTACCAGCTATAATATGAAACAATTCATTTATTATGATAATGTATGGTGATTTGGGACAGTAAATATTATTTGATATATGTATCTACTTTATTTAAAGAGCATCGGTTTGATCTCAATTAAATGCATTCGCGGGTAATACAGTCCAATACGAATAGCAACAAAATAAACAAAGGAATTTGCTATCGAAATATTTAATAATAAATATTTGACTTACGTTAATGTATTCTACTTCTATATGAATTGGTAATTATAATACATTTACATTACGGTTACATCAGTTTAATTTCCATTCATGTTTTCGATCACTCAATATTACAATATCTACTATAGTCTATTATCTCCAAACACAAGCTTATATTGCTCTTAATTAATGCCTGAAGCGATTCCACCTCGGGCCTTTATCTTTTGATTGACCTGTCGTTCGCTACGTATCATCACTGTACTATGCAAAAATCCGTATTAAACCCGTCACGCAAGCTTAGCCCCTTTTCCAACATATTATATACTATTTCCGCGTGTATCGTTTGGTCCCTTGCTACGATTTATTTGTATGCTGTTCATGTAGATATAAGGGAGTAAACATGTGCGTTTGACTGAAACAATGTGTAGCAATTTTGATGAATTGATTGGAAAACGATGAACGTAAAATTAAACAACAGACTTTAAAAGTGAAAATGAGTTATTTGCTTTTAAATGAATTTCAATATTTTTGAACGATTGCATTTTTTTTGGAATTTGTTGTAAAATAAATTAACGACAAAACCCCTTCGAAAAATATCTACAGTGTATAGAATATTTTACGAAGGTAATTGGGAAGACTGCGTCAATATAATAAAGAGGAATCCATTTTTCCTTACACTGGATTACGTGACTCAAAAATACTTATTAGAAAAGGGCATACAAACATGTTTTTTGTAAGGGTTCACAAAGAAAATGATCCAGCCATAATTGAAAATAGTTCTAAGTAAGAGCGACTCATGCTTTCGCGAACCCGGGAATCCGTATCAATACAAACATCAGTGATGAGTCAATAGCGAAAAATTTTCCTCTTTTCTTATCAAATAAAAATCTGTAAGTTTATTGTTTATATGATCTTTGTAGCATTTCAAGCTGTTACTTGTGATGAATTGTAACTAATACAACATCAAGATATTAAAACCTTACTGTTGCGAAGAAAACGGAAAATTCTACCAATATTGGCGATAAAAAATATGCCCCGAAATTTTTCTAAAGACTTTATAAAGACTAATTAAATATTTTGAAAACATTAGTACCTACATATCATTCATCCAATTACAAGATGAACGTTTAAACTGATGACGTCACAACAGTAGGCATATAACATATTATTTAAGAGCATTCATGCGATACGGTCACTTTGGAACAATTAGTGACGGCGCCAATTGGCGAGTCAATGAACACGACAACAGCCACACGCAAAGCTTACGATAACAGCTGATAACGGACTGAATGAGTCGACTAAGAACATTGAAACATGTGGTACGTCTTTTTTGAATAAAAGTTTGTTTATATTTACAGGTATAGTTTATGATTTAAATGATAAAATGTTGGTATTAATACAAGCTTTCTCATCCTGTGCTATCACGTTAAAATTCCGTTAACGCGATAGTCATCTCTCATTCGAATTTCCTACCTCCACATCAACCCGTTCATGTTTTGTTGTTACGATAAAAAGTAGCCTAAGGCATTCAGCCCTGCAACTATCTCTACAAAAAACGTCACACTATCTCCATACAATCCGTTTGTCCAGTAATGGAAAAAGGTTGAACAACACATTTACACTTTTAATATTAGTCCAGAAGGAAAGAATTTGTAACTGAATCGTGAACTCTGAAAAAATTATATGTAAGTACAATATTCTTATTTAGGTATGGTATTGTAGGTAAACAAAAATATGAAAAATATTTCCTTTGTTTATTTGGCTTTATCTTCAAACAATGGCTTCATCTTCGGTTTGAAAGTTCGTTTGTTTACAATCGTGCACCTAATTATACCTACCCATTTATTTAGTACGTTACGTTTTGGTACAATTATCGGTAGTTATAATACGAGGGCGTATAATTTAAAGTAACAGTTAAAATGAATTAGGCTCAATTATCTCATTCGTAACAATACATCGACACCAGTTTGTTAAAAGAGAAAATTATTTCACATCCGATAGAATACAGAGCTTAACAATACAGTATTGAGTATATTATTTACATGTATGTATGTGCTGAGTGCTCCCAATAAAATTAATACTTCTTATTTAAACTTGAATGTTCCAGATAAAAAAACTTTTACAAAACATTATATGGGTTATTACGTACCTTTGTATAAAATATGTGGTAATTTAAAAGTTACTTCGTAACAAACAATAATATTTGGAAGACAGCCAGAGTGTCGAATATTACGTTAAGATTCTTTATGTCATTGATAGTAGGTACATAAGATATAATGTATTATAATTCAGCTTTAAACACCAAGCCAGCTAAAAGTAGAAAGCTACAAACTTACACAATGCAGATTCCATGACCATAAAACTATGTACAAACTACAAAACATGCAACAGATGTGCTATATTAATTCTTTTTTGTTTTCACCCGGCTAGCTATGGGATAACATGATATCAAAGGCATTGTTGAATACCCACAGGACATAGCTGTCAAATTGTTAAACCCATTCCGTGCTATATAAAAGCTTTGACACTATCAAGCGTGCATGAATACAGGTAAAACAGGTAATATATATCGCATTGATATCGAAGAGAATGTGCATAGTGCATATTTGCATAACAAATACTATAGGGCCCCGTTTGGTATCGAATGCACGTCCATACGAGCTGTGCTCGCCAGACCGTAGCCACCACTTTCAAACGCACCCAATTTTAGTCTAGAGTTTCTTGTAAAATTTCACGCTAGAAAATGCTGACATTATCACGTTTCTGTCAACGGAACGCATTACATTTTATTCATGATAACGACCGACAAAATCTCACGCGATCATTAGGTATATCGTATATCATGTACATAATTGCGGTTCATAAAAACTGACGTACAAACAACATCTCACTGCATTATAATGATTAAAAAGTTTAGATAATGTCAATTATCAATCATAAAAAGTTGATTTCACGAAAAATATGTGTGTTGTAAGTAGGCACTGTTTGCTAAACTGTTTTCTCATTCCAATTAATTGTTCATACTTAAACAATCCTTCATACATTTTAATTATGCTTATACAATCAGATAATCCAAAAACAGACACGAATATTAAATCAATGTCAACTTGAAAAGGATTCAATATCCTACTTTCCAAGTTTCCACTATTGATCATGTCATAATAATTGTACCATCGCCCATAACCGATCGAGAATTCATTACCTAAATGGGTGACGTCCCACGGGATAGAAGATCCGTTGTCGCCTCTGGGATCCTTTCTCCGAGACGAAGTTATTGTAATGAGTGCGACGGGGATATTTATGCTCTGCCATGCGCCCTGAAGGCTGAATACACAATAAGTAGGCTCAGCACGAACTTAAACCTAAGATCAATAATTTTAGTTACATCGAACGTAAGCGAAAGGATTCAATTTTCGAGCAACGCACGTGGTGTTCAATGTACCGAATATTTTCTGAATCGCAGTTCTCAGCTCGATTGAAATCACAGAATATTCGGGACTTCAATAAAGGAGATGTATTTACAGGGATATTTTGTAGCCGTGTTTACTTTTTAAACGTGTATATGGGTACATTGTTTGTTATTATTTTAAAGATACGGTTTAGATTATACGGGTAGAGGATATATTTATCCTCTTTATAGAATCGCGCTACTTATTCATTTAAAAACTATTAAAAATACATTTAAAATATTCTCTGTAACGTATTGTTCAAAGTAATTAAAGTTACACAAAAGCATGTGAACCAATGTCCTCTGAAAAGGGAAGAATTTAATAGCCTCGAGGTTTATGAAAAGGGGCTTTGGATTCCTTTGTGAATAGTGTAAGATGTCCCCTTGCGGAAGAAAATTATTTTTCCCGTTGCCTCTATCTTGCTATCTATTTGAATATGGCTATTTTAATAATGGACAAGCGAGACAAATTGTAATACATATTTTTTTTATTGTTTTTTTTTTTATGTCAGAGAAGCAAAGGAGCAGGAAAATACGATCAGAATCTACTAGAATTATGTAACATTCAACTATTTTAAATTTGTTTTGTATAAAAGTATAATTTATAGTGAATTAAACAAGTATAACAAAGCAGCGTTCAATGGATACAGAAAGTATCTATATTTACGAAGAAAGATAATCGTTCTAATGCGAACATCGTAATCAGAGATTTCTACTTTATCATCTTACGAGAAATTATCTTGTATTGCATTAAATGCGTTTTCACTTTCATCATCTATTCGCTTTCCTTACACCTCGCATGACTGATAAATTCTACAAGATTATATAAAATATTAGTATTAACAATTAAGTATATTTTGAAGAACGTTCGAAGTATATAATCTTTCAAACACAGTCTTAATTGGATTTATAATAGTAAAGCTTTAAAATCTCTAAGACATTTATACAGTTCTTCAGTATTATGGAGATGGAGAGGCTGTTGTTGTTAGTAGCCATCACAATAGAGAAGATAAGGTCGCTGTGATGTGACGAGTTCGCATGACAATACTAATAATAATTTGATAATCGAGATGTTGATTGATTATAAAAAAGAGTTATAATGATTCATCACTAGTCTTAAAATTAATATTATTTATTTTATTTATAAGTGGATTTAGACTGCTGCTGATAAGGTTTCTAACAATTGCTTGAACTTAAATAAAAAAACATATAAGTAATGTAATTGTAATGATACAAAAAACAATTATTTTTTCGAATTTGTTCGTCGTTACGCTGCAGTCGTGATGGTTATTAATAGGCACATAGAAAAGACAATGTAGTTGCATAAAACAACAGAGTTAGCGGTACGGAGAACTAAGATAGCCCTCATTGTTACGGAAAGAGATTTATCTGTACGTACACAGACGTATACTTCCGTTGACTATGTGCAACTTAAGTGCATGTATAATTAAGAAATAAGTCTTTAGATACAATTGTTTTTGAACGCGTACTTTAGTATAGTGATTGTTCCACGTATAGTCCATTTTTCAATTGTTTATACTTACAGAACGATGCTAATAGAGCCTAGGCGACAGACTATGCTATCTATAGTATCGCCTCATATAGCAATGTGTATAAACAATAATAGTGATGACTGATGAAGAACTATTATGAATTTTTGTTTGCTTATATTTCAAATAATACCCTTGTTACACTAACAGTAATATATTCATCATCATTAATATTAACCGCCACGCAAGCGATCGTGTACTTTTTGGTCGTGAGATATGTTTGAAAATAAATTAATTCCATATTTTTAATCACCCGTTCTTGAACCCTATACTTATATAGATACTATATGATTGACAACCATTGCTAGTTGTGGCTAAACTCATAATAAGTACAGTTAAACAAAAAACAAAACAATAGCTTGTTGAAATCACACGACCTTGAATTCATTGCTGAATATTTCGTTATTAACAAACTGAGACAAAGCGATCGTTAGCGATCGTTCGGGAAACAAAATGTTACGTAATAAAACTATTTGAGCGAGGAACCACTAAATAGAGCGATAAAGCTAATGTTAGTGACGTCAAATCATGACGCGATAAAGTTGTCCCTTAATAAAACCGGTAGTACTAAGAGCCAGATTATAAGACAACGTCTTATCAACAACTAAGCCTACCCCAAATTGAGCAGACGAGAATTATGGACAAACTTTCTATCGACTGCGAATAAAAATAATGAGGATTCCGATTAGATCAATCCTGTAAACATTGGTACGGACTACGGACCCAATGTTGACTAATAATAAAATTACGTAAACCAATGAATCAACAGAGCGCGATTAATCCAGTTTCAATTGTTATATGTATATGGTTAGGTAGTTTAGTTTCCATAATCACATTTAAAATATTCATACTTTCTTAAGTTCGGAACGAAACTAAATCACACCCTTGTAGAAATCGTTTGTAGTATTTATTAGATTCAGAATCCAATGTTTGTTAAGCGTTTTCAGCTAATAAAAGTAATATTAAGGGGCCCGCCGAACGGGAGGAAATGAAAGCGACGAGAGAATGAAATTGGAAAACTTGTTACAAAATTACTCGAGATGAAAAAGAAAATAAATAAAGCCTAGAAAAGTTGAAGCTACGTGCTCAGATAAGCTCCTCTTGTTTACCTGGGGAATAATTTATGATGTTTATTTCCTTACGTTCGGATTAAAAACAATAATACGCTATAGTTATATGGGATATCCCTACACTTTGGCAATATAACAGATTCATTGAATAATCCCATCAAAAATTTTGTTCACAGATTAACTTTTCACTCAAGAATACAAATTGGCTATTCAGAGGGATTAAGCGGGTCCTTATTAAGTATGATGGATGAAATATTACATCGCAGACTCACCTTTTATTCCAGTTTCCGATCTCGGCGTAGCGGCGGCCGTTAGAGCATCCGCTCCTCCTCACTTCATTTCCTTTAAGCGTCTGCACTGAGTTCCCGTTAGGTGTTAATATTCCGTTCGAAGTATTATTGTTTCGCTCCCGGTTCCTCGGAAAAGTTCCTGTGCCAGAGCGAAATGTGCCCAGCTGCGGAGGCTCTTCCAGCGAATACTGCTGAAGTGGAAGGGTTACGTTTCCACTCCAACTCTTTCGATTTACGGCGAAAGTTTTAAACGTTCTATTCCCATTCGTCGGCGACGGTGTAGCACCACAAAAACTACTTCGGTTATGGCTATTCTTTATGAACGAGCTGTTCTGCAACGCGATCTGAGGCTTGATAGGCACCAATGGTGACGCCTGGTCAACAGACATCGTACTTTTAGTAAAAGTAGACGCAACCTACTTTTTCTATCTACATTTTGTCTGTAAAAAAACAAACCAGTTGTTAGAATCGCGAAGTTGTATGACAAAGATAAACGGTATCATCAACACAGTTACATTTCCCTAGAACGAATTAACCTAGCTTGACACTATTTAGGTCAATCATGAGTCATGTTTAATAAATTAAGCAAAGCAATAACTCTGCATAGCTCTGACAATGCAAAATAATAATAGACAGATGTCTTAACAGACAATGAAGGTATTTAGCAGCATATAAGATTTATGAGTTCGAAAGACATTATACTGATGGCAGGAATTCTTATTCCTTACAACAAGAGCACAGCGCCAACGTTGTAATGATCAGCATTAATAATTGCCCAATTGACATTGTTTAATACTCAAACCTCGCACTAAATTGTTGGGCGTATTTAAACTTCTGTTTTGTACCACTGGTTCTTTATAATTTTGCTCCCATATTTTATAAGTGATCTGCCCAAAAATACGCTCGTAAGAGTTCATTTTGATCTCAATGCTATAAGTTTGTACTGCAAATAATGTAAGAAACGGTTTACGTACTACTTAAATCGCGATTGAACATTATGATAGATATACTCTAAGACACAGTAAGAGGATGTTGTAAATAATCACCGGATACCGTTATTGTTATCAGGGTTGTTGCAACTAATGCAGTAACTAACTGTTAAACAAACGTTAAGGCTTCCTTTTCTCTTTGTAAACCACTCTTCGATTTGTTACGCTATCGTTTACTGCAGTAGAGTGGTACCTAAATGGATGGATAAAAGCTTCGGTAACCTTGAGCACTATTGTGGTTATCTAGCTCATTTAGCATTGAATAACATTGTATTCATATCCGTAATTACGCTAATTGCTGTTGAAATTTTTATTTTGTTGACAATAGCATTCTTTTTAAAACAGTTTCGTAACCGCAATACTACATTGGACTACTTTTAAAACAAAGTCGTAAAATAATTATCTTTTGTAATGTTCATATGCGACGCATTAATATCGCAGAGCTTTTAAAAGTCAATTCTATACAGACAATTTAATTCAGCCACGAAAAATAAATTCTACAAGAGCCACCAAATACGTTGAGTAATAGTGAGCTCTTAGAAGTCAAATAAAAATAAAAAAATCCAATTGAAGAAATCGAAACGAACTTATCACCGAATAGACTAAGAATTTGTAGTTTGAAACCAAATGCAGTCTTCATATTATACTTCCGTAAGCTACATTCTAATGAGTTAATTCTCATCTTAGCAACCAGATGTGACCTTTGTTAACACGAGCTTAAATCGTATAATCATTCAGCAGTGAAAAGACGTTCCTAATATGGTTACAAAAAGCTAACAAGATTGTTCTGACCCAGTCTCTTGTGCGGACACAACCAATTTGCATCTTGACCACTCACGCGTCAACATCTTGAGGTTATATAAGCATTGTGTCATAACTTGGCTTATATAATTTCTCTTTCTTTGTGATTTGCGCCGGTGTTCCGTTTAATTTGGGTCTGTTTGATTTATTGTATACTGTTTGATAACATAAGAGTTTTACGAACATTCCAGCATATTGAAAAGTTAATTTATAAACTGCTTTTTCATCAATCCAACGCAATTGATACCCAATAGTGTAATGACACTTACAAGAACTTACCAGTTCTTTTATTAAATTTAATGTAGTACATCTCTCTAGAAATAAATATTTTCAACCATTTCATATTGAAAATTGAATCCTTTTTTTGAAAAACAAAAGCTCAAGCACTTCTATATATTTTTTTCATATTGAAAATTTGATCCTTTTTTTGAAAAACAAAAGCTCAAGCACTTCTATAAAATTCAGTATGGGAATAAATATTCATTTCCCCAAGATAACGTCGTTCCATAATTTATAACTATCGAAGCAATCAGCCTGCAATTACATTAATCTTTCATTGGCTGAACTTCCTGCTGGTGAACATAGACGTAACTGTACCAAGTTCTTGCTCCACACAGGAACCACTTCTATAATTTGATAGTAAATATCAGAATTTATTATCTGCACTAAGTAGATTGTATTTTTTGCAAACGTCGTATCTTAATTAATTACGCTAGCAGTCCTCAATTTATCCCTTTTTCATTTTGTTGCTATTGGATACGCTTATCTAATTGGAAATTTTAGAAAGATTTGGAGATTAACACCAGTAGATTGACACTTTCTACATTTAAAACTTCATTCTTCTTCATTTTTTACCATTTTATGAAAAAGCACGTTCAGTTCACAAAATTTAAGTTCCATTTGATTATCAAATTCTACGCGTTTTACGTGTTAGTCATGCTCACATTCAAAAGTTTCGCAATCCACTACTGAATAGCGTTATGGCATAATAATCCAACAAAAATAAATATCTCGGCGCAGTCGACCGTTTATCAAAGATTAGATTTAGATTGCCTAACCGAAATTGAAGAAAAATATTTTCGTACAAGTTTTTGTGGGTTGTTTTTGTGTTAAGTTGCGACTTTCGTAAAGTTAAAATATGTAAGATATATTCATAGGTATTTTTATCATGTATTTGAAGTATTAAAGGTTCATATTGGTTGAAATGGTTGTTAATCATCTCAATAGATGGCGCGCGGTGTGTCCCTTCAGACACATAAAACTGAAAGAATAGAATAAATTCGATTGCTCTGGCGGGTCACGAGTGGCTGAGTTGGTCAGGCATCCGCCCCGGAATGGCGCGAAGGATGCGGGTTCGAGTCCCGCCTCGTGATCGAATTTTTTCTATTCTTTATAAATTTATATTTATAAAGCATTTGAATGCCATAAAACCAAAAATATAAATTCAACAGTATTAAAGGTTTTTAGGAATTGTAAAGTCAAAGTGGTGAGCATGTTTAAATTTTTTGTCTAATTAAGTGTCCAGGCAGTTATTGCATTTAACTAATTTATATCAGTAAAAATTCAATATTTTCCTGAATTATACGATAAAGCCGGTCATATATTTATCCAGTAAAATACGGTTCCGTAAACATGTTTAAAAATTCCTAAGGCTAGACGTTTCTATCTGCATGGACAATTGAAGCATAGCAGTCTGCGCACGCGTGAATTTTATAAGTGTTGCGTACTCTAGTCTGATAGTCTCTACCACAACCCGACTAAAAGCATGGGGTTGAATACTTGAGGTTTTCTTGGCGCCAATTGTAAACGCATCTACGCACGTTCTCTGATGCATTTTATATTCATGTTGTAGTGTAGTAAAACTCTGTTTTCCTACTAAATGTGTACGAAGGTATATAAAGAGAAAAAGATTGACTATTAGTTTGTGTTTATGGTGAAAATATCAAACCGATTCTTTTAAGAATTTTAACTGGTTCTATATATGATTTGTTCAATTAACAGAAAGAAATAAAAATGATATTGTTTGTTACAGTTTAATACATAGTTACTATTAAATAGATATTTTTCATTCAATTCATAAATCAAAGTCATCAATTAAAGATAGAACATCCACAGGATACGGGATCACACTCAGCTAAGCGTAAATAATTTAGAAAAGTCAGACATTTAAGTCTGCTTCAATTATTATTCTCATTTATAATTAAAAACATAAATCCTTTTTATTTACCTGACCACGTTCGAGCCAAACCGGTTACAGTTTATAAAATTATACTTACATGCATTTATTTCAAATAGGTACTGAATAAAAAGTAAACACAAGATGTGAGTTTATTTCTAATATAAACAAAGCTACAATAAAAACTAACGATACAAAGTAAATAAAATGTAATCGTTAATCACTCATTAAGGAAAACGATAAAAAGTTCCCCGATGATTACGAGCAATCATCGAGATGTTAGCAGAAAGTTTTTCATCGCATATACCTCGCACCAGTTTGTTTTTGTTTTACAAACAACCTTTAAAAGGACATTAATATTCAAAATCGAAAGGTGTATCAGGTCAAATGTTCAACAACGTGTTTGTAACATCTGTCTGTGTGCCTGTGTGGTTTGTGAGCAGGTGAATTCGGAGTTTTTTAATGCATTACCTAATTGCAATAAGACACTGTTATATAATTTTACGCATTTATTATAAGACAGGGAAGCATTTATTTTTATAATTTTAATAATTTAAGATAATAAGTTAATTATATGCTTCAACAACCTAGGTATTATTTATATTTTCTAAATTAATTCTTTTTTAAGATAGTATGTACTTGTAAATGTACTTTAGAATTGATTACAATTTACAATAGGTAACTAAATGAAGATTGAAAACAAAACAATTAATGGCGACATTCATGACTAAAATACTAAAACAAACATGCATTATAGATTTCAAATAAAAATTAAGTAAGCAATAGATATGTTATCTTCTTAAAACGATCTGGTATAAGCCGTTATAAAGTGAAAACCGATATATTTCTAACGATTTGAACCTCTATTTGAAAGCCGCCCCTAGTCCACAGTATAGATCAGGCTAGACTAGACTGCCAGGTTCTATCATGATTCATTCAACGCTATGCGACAATTGAACCACATATACATATATTGTTATGATACAAGTTTAATAAACCGTGAATACGCAGGTGCTATAACATAAATCTCGCCACATTTTACATGAATTATGAACGTATGCATTATTGCTGCTATAAACTTGTAAAGCATGCACATGTTAACGTGTTTTTTGCTTACAAAAACAGCATTAACATCTCCTTTTATTTGAATATTCTGTAGATTTTTTTTCTTTATAAGAAAAGAATAAGATTGTCATATATTTTTTTCAATTTGTAATCTGGGGATCATAGTAACTATTTCACCGACCTATAATGGGAGTAATTTTAAGCTTGTCGTTAAATTACAGAATTGCTGGATACCAGACAACCCTTGCAGCCATTTCGAAATGTATTCTTAAGTTTAAAGGAACAAAAATCAATAATCATTCACAGGAAAAACTACGATAGAAATTCATTTTATAGCTGACATAGAAATCTTGCATTTACTTTTACTGCGTATGTTTAGAAGTTTCGTACTTCGTAAGTGAGTACCCGAAGTTGGATATTTGCGCAATGTCTAAGTATGCAATGATTGTTTATCTCAAAACTTTTTATTAAAAGATGAACAGCTAGCTTATTTCCCTATATGTTCCAAATTATTCTTCTTGTCTCATACATTGTACAATTATTATATACAAACGTAAATAACTCATCTAAAGAAGAGGTAGTGTGAACAATTCATAAGCGAATAACTATTTTCTGTTTAAATGGATGAGCCAAGTCGAGTTGTTTCACAATTCATTCATCAGTCGTGACTTACTTAGTTAGTTTATCAATGAACGTTATTACGACTTACACCAAACTTGTAATCTTTTGAATATATTTCACGCTCTAATTTTTATTCCGGTAATGTCGGTGTCAATGTTATTTACCTAATTTTAACATTTAAACACACATTATACAATTGGAAATGCGTTTAACGTTACTTTAGAATATAACGATTAGGTAGTATTAGATAATGGATTAAACGTTTAACCAAATATGTTTAATGATGTGAAACAGTGAAAGTTAATCAAGTGTTTTGCATCTTTTTATAACAACAGGCAACTTGTAGTAAATTGCTATTATCTACATTGCTGCTATTTGCTGCATCAGAAACGAAAATTGAAAATTCATTTCAAACCAAGGAATGTCTATAAAACTTGTCCCTCTTTTAAATAAACAGGTAGCAAAACAAAACCAATTAACAAAGAAAAAAACTTTACAAAAAACAAGCGAAGCACGTTAATAATTCAAACGAGTAAGTATATATCCAAAAATTGTGCGAACGTGACGAATTTATCAATTGGGCGCTACCAAACAAATTGAATAACCAAATACGGTGTTTTGAGAAAACAAAACAAAGTTGACAGCTATATGGGTCCTGAGGCCTCTTTACCTAAGTAAAGAATATCAACTGGAGTGCTTATCAGAATTCAAGTCACGACGCACGCAGGAAGGCAAATGCCACAATGTGTTTCGCGACATCCGACTCTCCAATAATATTTCTATTATTGATACTCATCGGACCCCAATCTTGTTTTGGGATGATGACAAGTCCACGTGTGTAATGTGTGAAACTGAGATTGTTATCATTTAAATTTATGTACACAAAATTGGAAGCGCGACGTGTCTAAATTATTTATGGTTTCGAGTCGAAATTATCTTAAAATTTAGCTTAAATACTTGTTCAAGTTCAATAAATGTGACTGGGATAGTCATTTTTTACAGGAATTTTTAAAGAGAAAAGTGCGGATTAATGTAAAGTAAAACATTAAAGCTAAAAATATGAATTAATACCCTCTCAATCTCTTGGTCTGGATAGATCATATTTCCCCTAAAAGATGAGAACTTTCAAAAAATTATAACACAATTTGTTAAGCGATGAAACTTGCCGGAAAAGAGCTCGCTATTAATCATTGGAAAGAAAATAACGAGACGCTATTCTCATCTTTTCAGAGAGCATTTATTATTCTACGGAGTTTATTTTTTCAAAGCTTAACAGAGATTGAGGAGCATTATTAATTCGTTTGCATTATGTCTTTATTGTTATAGCAATGGCACATTTAACTATACTTAGTCGAATTGCTATTATAAAGATTGAAATATTATTTTGAAGGTATAAACTGTATGATTTTTTCACGTAGAAAAATATAGAGTAGGATTTTATACAAATTGAAGTAAGACTTATCTGGCTGAATACTGCTTCCCCAGACAAAATTGGCATGGTAAAAAACTAATCTTAAATGGTAAAATCTTCACTGTCCTTTGTTGCGATTATTACATTTATGGGTAAATATATTGATTTGTTAAATTACTGGTTCTTCCTTTCGTCAATTTCATAGTGCTAAACTTTTGAGTTGGATAAAATAATAATTATCTTTTAAAATCTTAATGGGGAAAACAACCAAAAAACTGTTTAACATAGAATGCAACGTGCCGTATGTCAACTGTGCCTTATTAATATTAAAGACACTAACCAAAACAGGATCATTAAAACCAGCTCTCATTCTCAGAATTTGGCCACATCGAGTTTCGGTCGGGAGCTCTAAAGACAAACCGCTATGTGCAATATATGGCATGCAGAACAATGGGCATCGTTGTTCCGGAACGACCGTGCGAAAGACCAATAAACGACCGAAGAAAACGTTCGAACGCTAATTAAACTACAAAACATCATCACCTTAGCAAATCGATGTTAATAACTCAAATATTATTGTGCATTCGATACAAGAACCTTGATTGCGGAGTCATGGCATTTCGTAACAATCGGACATTCCATCGCGGCGCAGTGCAACGCCCCTAAGATAGACCTGCACAGTTTACTGATCATAGAGACTTATAAACAATTTACTGATTCAATATACGCTTTTGATGGTGATATAGCTCTAGCGTTCTAGTCTGGTGCGACTTAAACGGCACTTAAAGTAAAACCGATAGACAAACTCGTCGCTACGGTTAATTAACATTTCCTTGTAACGTTGCTTTCAGGAAGTGTCTCATCTTTGCCTACAGTATTTTGTAAATGAAACGTTGTTGCAAAATTATTGACAACACGTGCGTTAAGTAGGCCGCTTGCGTAATCCGCAGTGGCAACTAGCATTTATCAAAGATTGTTGCCCTCACAAGTTAATGTCTCAAATAACTAACGCGCCTCTCTCTAACGGTACAAGATGTTTTGCGCCCGCATTGTTTTGGCTATCATTTATTAAGTGTATAAAGAGGACTAAGCAATTTTGTCTGTCGGTTTTTTGTGTGAGAAGACAGAGCCGTTTATTAAATAAACGTTCAAGAATATCATACTCAGGAGCCATTCGTAACAATACAAATGTTAATAAGAGAACTTTTTGTTTGCCTTATTTGCTTTATTTGAGTAACGAAGGCAATTAAAAAAACAAATCAAACAATAACGTTAACATCTCAGATAAGATTTACTTATCGCTCGTTATCTATGCTTACACAATTTTCAACGATTTGGTATTTCTTTTTGGTCGTTATTTCAATATGGAATATTAATTCTCGTATTTCACAGCGCACCAGTAATAATTTTATAGCCTTAATATCAAAAGCTGATGATTTGTTCCGCTGTATTTTAGCTTGTAAGGGATTATCGCTCCTATCCACAATTGAGGCCAGTAAGAGATGATGTATTGTTAATGCGAAATTCGTAGAAAAAACTAGTTGCCAATACAAAATAGGAAGGGGAAGGGGGAAGGCCAATGTCAACGACCTACACCCCGTGGTCTTAACAATAGAACACAAAAAGGGTCTTATGACGTAACAATTGGTGCTCGATGGTCAACAAATGCTGATAACGTATTAAAGCTTGTGAGCTGCGACGCGTGCGCAATTCTGTATGCACCGGATTGCATTACAATAGGTATTAAATTGATTTATTGCCATAATCATGTCATATAAACATAAAAATATTTATTACTAGCTTTCCACCCGCGGCATCGCCCACGCAATCAAAGCATAGTTCCCGTTCCCGTGGGATTTCCGGGATAGAACCTATCCTATGTCCTTTCTCGGGTATCAAAATATCTCTATACCAAATTTCATGCAAATTGGTTCAGTGGTTAAGGCGTGATTGAGTAACAGACAGACAGACAGACAGAGTTACTTTCGCATTTATAATATTAGTATGGATTAGTATAATCAACGTGCAACTGACTTAACGTACCTACGATTGTTACTATTTTTTGGAAGGTTATTTTTTCTCCGTCACCATCAAAGTACTGAATGGGATTGGGCAAAAAATTATTAGTAGCTGGATTATGACTTAGGAAGTAATTTATACTCGCTTACTTACATGAAATAACATACTTAGGTATGTGCGTTTACTACTAATAAATGTGAGGTAGCTAATTTATTACATCAAAGACACAACAATTGGAAATAAAAAGGCTTTAATTCAGAAGGTACAGTTATTTTAATCTTAACCTACCAATTCCTCTGCATAATAATTGTGTTCAGGGAACAAAATCAAATTTGGAGCGAATTAGGAGTAATTCATATTAGGGGTACGGTAAACCAGAACTTGGGGACTATGCCGATCAATTTCAAGGGTCCCCTTTCCTTATATTCAAATCCCTTTTTGTCTTTCATTTCATACACTCATTCTGTAGGCGCCTGTCAATTATTGATCAATGCACAAGCGATGTGTAATTCATTGCAATAAAGTACTTACATAGTTGGAATTTATTTACAGTAATGTTTATATATTAAATAGAATACGAATATGAAAAATCTACTGATAAGGATAAAATCCATCTATTAGATATGTATGTTCTAAATAATAACAAACTACCTTCGTGCATTGCAGACGCATAACCAATACTTAAATAGTCGATAAGTCTTATCACTGCTGATAAAGCAACTGTGTTGATGATATCATTAAGGACATTCGTATACATCTATGAAAAAAATAAAATTAATCGAACAATTATTCATAGATAAGTAATAATAAAAAAAATGTAAACAAAATAATACGTACTAAAACTGTTGCAATCACTAAGCAAAATAAAAACACTATAACTGAACAAGCACAAAATAATAACTTGCAAAAATTACCAATGAACCCGCGAATTTTAGCACTTAACACAATACGACGATATCAAAAATTTCGTGTTGAAATTTGATATGTGTACGACAAAAACACAGCGAACCACAACGCACGGCGAACGAAAGGCAACTGACGGCTGTGCCGGCAAATACAGTAGCTAGCTATAGCTCTATCTCTTTTCCAATACGCATGTCCGGAACTAGACCCTTGCATGCACTAAAATAATATTTACCCTTATTAAAAAAGTACTGGTTACATGCACAAGGTCAGATTGCAACATCAACCACGAAACTCGTTTTGCACCTGGGTTTTTAGGTAATTTGGGACGAAGGGATTTTAATTCGAGCAAAAAGTGTACCTGTTTCGATTTTTTTGTGGAAGTTGTTAAAATCAACAAATGTTTTGAATAGCAAGCGTGTCAGGTGAAACTCCATTAATTTTAAAATCATATGCAAAAAATAATAATGCTCCTTTAGAATTATTCACCTGTGTGCTATTTTACCTGTATTTTGTTAACATAATCACTAATCAGATATTAATGCGCAATTTATAGTGTTACGTAAAAATAAACACCAAAGAACTTTAATATTATAATTTAAATTATATTATATATTTAAAAAAAATTATATTATATATAAAAAAAAATATTATAATCCAAACAAATTTCATCGAAAGATACCTCGTTAGTTAGATAGATAATCGTTAGATAATCGTTGTTACTTATTTCGCGTAGAATCCAGGCCATAATATCGCCTTTATTTGAAATTTGTATCTAATATATTTTTATAATATACTTATTATAATAATTACTAAAATACTTTTTTTATCAAACAGTTACATCTTCCTTCGCAATATGTTTAATAAGCGTAAGCAATCAACATTTTTTGTTAATTATTGTCGATTAATAATAATTATCAAAAAATGCATTGCTTGCCTGCAATTTGCGACACATATAGAGTTGCCAGTACGCCAATTATTATTGTTTGTAATTATAAAATAAAAATGCTTGCTTTTGAGGTCCAATAATTATATAAGAAACTATCGAAATAGGGCTCCCAGAAAAATATTAGGTATCTACTTATAATAATGATAATCCATTATCAAAATACTAGGTGAATTCGCCTAGGTCAAGCAGCATTGAATTGCTTCGGATATGGCTTTTAAGAGTATAATCTATGCTTCATTTGTAGATGTTAAATCTTCAAAGCTAAAAATTTATCAGAGTCGAGGAGCATTATCTGTCCATCGCTGACAAAAAGAAGTCCTGTATCAGCTGGCCTCATGGGCGTAGCCACGGTGGGGCAGGGTGGGGCACTTGCCCCACCCTGGCTCTGATCTGGAAGGTACCTAACCAAATCTAAAAAACGTAATTATCTAGGTAGTTAGGTACTGACTACCAAACTTAACATCCGTTAAAAAATTCTCACTCGAAAGTCGAAAGTTGTCAGTCGACACAAAAAAAATGCGATCTAAACAAAAAGCTTGCGCTTCTATGTTACATGATTTAAACCACTTTTGGTGCCAAAAAAAGTAGTGTAGTAGGTACTGTTACCCCATTCAAAGCTGTTTTTATTTAGCCAAATTCGCACTAAATTTCCCATCCAATTTCACTTTTGTTTTAGGATAAGTTACTGACCATAAAAGCACAAAATGCTGACAGATCCAGGTGGAGCTACGCTCACAATCTTACATAAAAGTTTTTGGCCGATAACTCGGAAACTATCCATTTTAAGGCAAAAAATATTGGGAATTTTTTTGTAGGTTGTAAAATTTTTACACCTTTTATAATTTCTAAACTTTATGTAAAACTTTCCGTTTACGATTTATGGCCTATTTAATGAGCCGGTTAATCATCTTTGGCAAATAACTCTTTAAATATTGGATTTATCAATAATTAATATATTATACCTACATAATTATTATGCATTATCTATTTCTTAAGATTACTTTATTTGAAACTTTTTTTCTAATCCTTTTTGAGTTATTTAACGTTTGGCGATTAATAGTAAATTTCATGTATGTTTCGTATATTATATTTCGTATATATGTTTCGTATATATTCTAAATAATATTGAGTAGTTATTTTATATTCGGATGCAAGAATAAAATAAAGGAAAATATTTTTAAAAAATGTATTAAAAATTTTCTATAAGTAAAAAAAAAATCAAAAATTTTGCCGTTTCGGAAACGGTGAAAATCCACTTGCATTGGAAATTTCTTCTTCGTTTTTATTACATCCGTAAAAAAGCTTTTGGCCTGCCACGTCACCCGCCGAGCCTCGGCATTTTTTGCATTATACGTGGAACAACTCAATAAATATGGGCACTAGAAAAAAAAATTCAAACAAAACTTGTAGAGAATAAAGTGACCTAAAAACTATGTACATACATGCATTTTATTAATTAATCCAATATTTTAACGATCAACCGGTTCATCAAATAGGCCATAGCCCATAAAAATAAAAAAAATAGTGTTTTACAAAAAAATTTATATGGTATAAAATATGCGAAATTTTACTTTCTACAAAAAAGTTTAAGCAACTTTTGCCCTAAAGTGGATAGTTTTCGAGATATCGGTCAAAAACTATAAGATTGCGAGCAATGCTCCACCTGGATCTGTCTGCATTTTGTGTTTTTATGGTCAATAAGTGACCATTAACCTAAAACAAACATGAAATCGGAAGTGCAAGGTTTTGCTTTATTTACTGAGTTATTTAAAATGGTTCATTTTTATATTTACATAGACCTATTTTTTATGGTAAAAAGGAATCATATTATTGTATTAGACAGATAAACTATATAATATAGGGATGAAATTTGCAACATAAACGGCTGTAGGTATCTTTTGTTTGTTTTGATTTATTCATTATTATTTCTGCTTGATACCGCCACGTGATCTTGAAAAAAAAGGTATTTTTAGACAGACAGACGCACAACAAAGTCTGCCTGTCGGTTTGTCTGTCAACACACTTTTTATCAGGAACGCGTAGAGTTATCAAACTGAAATTTATATCGAATACTCAAGTCTACGGTCTCTTAAAGCTGTGAAAAAATCAAACTTATAAAGTTATAAGCCAACGCAATCAAAAGATACAGCCAAGCAAGGAATCGCAAGGGAATCAAAACCTACATTGTACCTACTTCCCGTGAACACAGAGTCTTGAAATTTGGTTAAAAGCAATGTCTTAAAGCACAGATAAAGGAAAAATTGCTAAAACATACATTTTAGAGTTACAACATAATAAAAAGTAGGTTTATTCGGAGCCCTCGGTGCGCGACTCCGACTCGCACTTGGCCGGTTTTTTTTTTGCCCCACCCTGTGCCCATGGCTAGCTACGCCCATGGCTGGCCTCCCTCAAAGAAAGAAACTAAAAAACAATCATCCAAACATAGTCATAAAACTAATCACTAAATTGCCAACGATAATCCCTACTACATTGGTAACTCAATACTTTCTTGTCACTTTCACTAGATATCACATATGGGACTGCAATGAAAGTGAACATTGTCACCGACTCAATTACAATACACAATGGGGCTTCGGAGGTATGGGAGAAGTCCACACTTTCAATATGTAGATTGGTAACGCTAATTTGGAAATCACGATCGAACCTACAGCCCTACTGAAGGCATAGCGAAGGTACCTAATAGAAAACGTAGAACAGTAATTAATAACTGTGGATATCTTATATTTTATTTTTTATTCCTTTACTCAGGGGAATCCACAGGTTTAAAATGAACAAGATCAACGAGTACTAAAGTAAGGAAGTTACAAGAAACGTAGCACAATAATTAATAACTGTGAAAATCTTATATTAATTTTATTTTTTAGTCCTTTACTTACTGGAATCCACAAGTTTAGTACTTTACCTAGTAAGATCAATGAGCGTATTAAATAACAGTTACATCATATTAATTGGTAATTGATATGTCGGTAGCGGAAGCTTCTGATAGGTATAGGTATCTATAGTTCAATCAATTGTCATTTAAAACACCTACCAAAATTAATTAATATAATATTAATGAACATGACATTCTTTCGATTCATTATTTACAGATATAACAATTGCTAAATATGAATCCATGAATGAAACAAACGTCTTTTTTGTTGTTCCCAAACTTCCAAGTTTAGAGATACGTTGAATAGTCGTTTATGTTCTGAATAACCAAAGTAAACTATCCTCAAGGAACGTTCCCCATAATATATTATGTATGTATTATACATTTAATTTAATTTACTTTTAATTTAGCTAACATAATATAATTATTATGTTAGCAATAATTTACCTACATTTAATTTAGCTAACATTCAAAATCTGTTCCAAACATATTATGTGGGTAGTAAAGACATATTAGGTTAACCTGTTTGAGAAACATAAAAATGGAAAATAAGTACTATAAAAGAAGGCAAAGTAGTCTTTAATGGGATCCATAATGTTATTTTGTAGAGTACCTATAAATATTAAATACACACTCTACGAACTTTTACCACAATATTTTATTCATCTTAATAACACCAGCTACCGGGCTACGTAATTCTAACTGCTAACACTTGTTATAAAATTTCCTGTTATAAGCTGTTACAGAGTGGTGTAAATGACCTTTATTGTAACTCTGACTGACACTTTCTACATTTTTCCAACTAAGTACGATAACATGAGCGCTGACAGAAAATTGTACTTCCTAGTTAGAAGTCATCTTATGATTTATTTTAAATAGATCGCTTATGCAGAGATGTAAATAACCAAAATAGATGGGCAAATAAAAATCGGAGTAGTTCAATGAAATTTTTTTGTGCACTTTCGATTATAAAAAACTACGGAAAATAATTTTTCATAGGCTGTTCGTGAAATAATGTTAACATGATTAAATTGTCGTTAAATTAAGCAACTTGTTACTCAAAAGAACACCAATAAAATCAATCAAAATTTAATTTATCCTTATTATTCGGGGACATATTACAAAACTTAACAGCTTCGGCGGTATTGCGTTAAAAGTTCAATCACGATCAAGTTGACATTGAAGAGAATCGTATGTTATGTTAATAGCATAAGTACGTCTCTCCTTGAATACGGGATGTGGTATACCAACTCTATATTATTTATGTCTAGTGTGCTTGTCTAGCTTTGGTTGTTCTGTAAAGCTATATAAAGACGTTTGTACTATGTGCAATAAATTTTCATTTAAGACTTAATGCAAACGTTGATAGCTTAACAAGTAAATATGTTTAATAAACGTTAAAATTATAAATTTAATGAGCTCTACATTAAATTACAATTTATAATCACTTCATTCATATGAATTCATCAAACGTAGGTAAGTAATAATTACTAACTTACCAAATTCAAACATATTTAAAGACATTGAAAGAAGCAAGATTGAGCGAGAGTCTAAAATATATATGAAACACACATCAATTTTGCATGCACACAATGTGAATATAGAAACCGCAGTTTCATAGTTACAACTTACAAGGCAAATGCATTTTCCACAAGCATTTTCATATTAGCTTGAATATCAATATTATGTTACTTATACAGAGAATTTCATTTCAACATCCCAACCATTACTTTATTTGACCTGCAGGAATATTACTTCGCCCTTATAAAACATCAATGTAAAGAACAGTTGCGTATTTTCCGCTAAGGCTTCGAAGTCGTAACTTTCATAATAAAGTTCTATGCAATAACGTTTCCGCACTTTACGTCTGTTTATCGGAGCAATTTAAATACAAAGATTTTACTATGTGGGGAATGGGGAGACCTTTATGATTATATGCCAATGAAATTGCTTATATTTTTGTATATTTGCATAGTCATAGAAAATACTGTCCATTCGCAATCATACAGACGAAAAACTGTTTAAAACATATTAGAGCCTTAGAATGCAGCGGAATAAAAGTAATAGGAATTGTAATTTTTTAGAAACCAGTCTATACACATAGGTACATTTTTTCATAATATCAGGTAGAGTTAATATTAATCAATTAATTAGGTAGAGACTTTAATATTTATTATTTTAAATATTCAATATAATAATAAAGAAGAATACGAATAGCTGATTGCAAATTATTGTTATTGTGTCAAAACATTGCTATAAAGCTGAACCTCGATCTCAGCTGCTCTTCTCAAAAAATATTGTCGCCCATAGTCGTTCCGGAATTATCATAAACTGCCCCCATTAAGCCATAAAACGATAAATATGTTGTAAAACCATAAACGGAGGCAGCGAGCCATGTCATAAATTTGCCGAATTGGCGCACTTTGTAACAACTATCGTTACCCACTTACCAGTTATATAATAAAGAGGACAATATATTTTTTAAGGAAAAAAAGCTGAGCGTTTCGCCACCCTGAAAGCAGAGGTCGTTGACAGGAACTTGAAAATATAAATACGATTATGGAAAAAGAAATGGGATTTGGGAACCGTCCGCAATTTTTGTGGATCCGCTCTTTATTGAGAAAAGGACTTTCATAAATGAATATCTTTGACAAAAAACTGAAGGTTTATCAGCATATAAGTAGTTGTGGGCAAGAGGGTCGATATAATTGTGTTATTATAATAAATATACAGCCACAGATAATATATTATGTAATACTATAATAGATAGTAAGTATAATCTTTGTTATAACAATCTGTATTGCGAATTGTTACACATTGGTTGTTTTTTAAATTTAAAATTAGGCATCAGTCATATAGAAAACGTATAGGTTTTGGATAACAATTTCTATATAATATGTAATCACATGTTACAAAATCGTATCAATCAACATATTTCAATCAATGGATAATTAAAATCCATTCGCTAACGATTCGAACAATTAAAAAGTTTTAATCAATTTAATGCGAATCTCAAGCAAAGTTCCCTGCGTAATCAATACTTGATAAACTCTCTGAATTTAACAATTGGTAATGAAATATCTTATAATTTAACGACGGCAATAAGGGACGGAATATAAATTAAATTAAGTAGGTCCTAACATTACACCCCTCGGAAGTTTATTAATTTTAAGTACCAATAATATTATTTGAGCACGTATTGGTCGTTAATGAACCTTTATATAATTAACGATTTTATTAATTTCCAACAGATTAGATGTTTTCTGTTGTAATTGAAATAATTTATTGAAACAAGTAGAGTCTATTTAGAATTGTTCTAGAATATACTTGTGTAGTGCCAATGACAATAGTTGATTGTTAGTCTTTTTAAAAGTATAAGCAAAATATTCGTATTTAATTATTTAAAATAATGGATATCAATAAAATATATGTAGATATCCTGAATTATTTTAATATATTGTTCCTTATGAAATTGTATTAGCAAAGTGCGATTACGAATAATTTGCCCATGTACAAAGGGTACAATTACTAATCAAAAAAGTAGAATTAAATTCTTCTAAACGCTATTGATATTAATAAACATAATATGTTCTTAATATTTAATACATAATGTGTTATTAAAATTAAATATTAGATATTCTTCAATGTTTTACTGAATATCGGATAAAAATAAAATAAACCTTTTAGTTGAACGATCCAAATTACATTGCTCTTACACGTTTCAGTACCACTCATTCCAATAAAGGTTTCATGTGAATTTTATATGCAATGTAAAAGCACTCCATATGTGACTAATGTAGCATTAAGTCGGACCATATTTTTATACCAGTAGCCCAATCTTATTAAAATTATGATATAAACGTAATACATAGTAAACATTTCAAAAAATATAAAAATATTTCAAGTACCTACCTATGAGAGCACTCTACTGTTAGAGCATAAACTTAATAACTTTTAGTTTAAAAATATTTTGTAGTAACTAGTTCGTACTTACATTCACAATATTTCTTGATTGAAAATGAACTTGAAACAGATTTCCTTCCCAGACAGTCACTTTATTTAAATTGGTTAATTTTATTACCACGAGAACGTAGTGAAGCGTCCTTAGAATATTCGCTTATTCAATAGTACCTACTAAATGGATCCTTTGTTACCTGAGAGTGAATTCATTAACAAACTACGTGTTCCCGAGACATCTTACATTTTAATTTACAGAAACTAGAATAGAACGTAACCCCTTCGCATGAAATACTAATTTTGCTTGGACTGGCTTGGAATTTATATGATAGAGTATCATTAGCTTAGACCATACAATTAAGGGTTGAATGTCTTAATCTTGTTTAAGAATAATTGTAGAGTTGATAATTTTAAAATTAAAATGTTGTATGAATAATCATAAAGAGTAAGAAAACGTTGACGTAAATACAGTAATTAGCTAGGCACCTTTAAAATAAATACCTGTGTTTACTTCACAACCAAATGTCAGGAGAATCAATTTACCTGCAACAAAGGTAGAAATGTTTAATCATTACAAAAATCCAATTAGAATATAGAAATTAGAAACTAAAATGAAGCTTACAACTTTTCATTAGACGCCGTCGATACATCAATATGAATCGCCTGTCATTCTATTCATAGCAACGACGCGCATCCTATGCAGGAAAATAATGGGTGTCAGGCGTCGCAAAATTAATAACAGTAGTGGCTATTATCGAGAATAATATTTATAATGGCTAAAATATTTTATATTTTATTTTCAATAAAGTCGCAAAAATAAAGTATATTTAAAAATAAGATAAATCCAAAACGCGCTCTACCACGCTGTACACGCTGTATACCTATATGTATAAGTTATAACTTATAATACCTAATTAAAATTATGAATTATGATGCAAAGTATGAAAGTAAACTAAAACATTTTCAAAATATTCAGGCATAAGTAACCACTATAATACGAAACATACGTGACTTATAAATATTATTCGAGTGTTTAACATCTTACATTTGGTATGAATGTTTCAGAACTTTCCAGACTTTAATCGAGTTAGGTATTTAAATTGTAGGCGTTAAGAAAAAAATTCTTAAAAAGCTATTAAAGTCTTAAGGCGCGTTTAATTAAAGCTGTCGGAGGCTGGTCACGGGTTGTCAAGGGGACGCGACGGTAGTTGGTAGACGGAAAAATAATAACGATCAGAAAGAAGTCAGACGAAAGAAAATTGCACCCTTATCTTCGCGTCCGGCTTTCGGTCCTGTGCCGCATTTAATTTTTCATACAATATTTACAATTGTGTCGGTTGATTCTAGGAATACGTTACTTTTATTTTATGTAGACCGTATACAGTGGGTTAGTTGTTTACAAGTGATGATATAACATGGGAATTGAGTTTATTAATACACTTAATTAGGCAGTTTAGTTTATTTTAGGCCTTTCGTCATCCGTTGTACTAGAAATAAAGTAAAAACTATTCGTATCTGTAAATAAGAAACCAGAATAATTCAATTTATTATTGTTCGTATAATACTTTAATTTTAATACGTAAACTAAACACTAAAATATAGCAGTTTTAACCAGTTTAAATAAATGTTAATAAAATGTGAAACTATTTATTAGCACCATCTATGTATGTACATATTTATCTAATTATATTTAACACACACTTCGTAGAATAGTGCGTGTCACTCTCAAAGTCTCAATACACTGATCATCATTTGTTTGACTTGGGTCGGAGAGCCGAGACGTCTAATTGAAACAAATATTTGTCCCAACACTCCTTCGTTGGATTCGTGTGAATAGTATTCACATCTCGAATAAGCATTTTAGACTCATATTATGAAAGTTGTCTGGGTATTTGCAGTAAAAATAACATAGTTTATTGGAGCTTTGCGATCATTTCTAATACGAGTTTGGTTTTCCCTTATATTTAAACATAACAAAAAGGTAATAACTATATATTTATTACTAAGAAAGGCTGTTTAATAAATAATAATGATCAAATATACGTAAATAGACGTGTCGTTAAAAGCTTTTATGAATAAAGGTTGAGAAAATATTGTCTTAGCTTTTAAAGTCTCTTGGCGTATAAAGTTATAAGCCAATATTCTTTATATTCAATATTTTATTAAGATGCCGCCACTTTTTAAAGAAGTTAGTGTAGGTAGGTTGTTAAAATTTGATGAAAAGGAATCCACTCTTGAACTGTCGATAATCTTACACATATAAAAATTATCTACATATAAAAATACCATTTACCCAAATCAATATAGTAAATCTCTTACATAATATATAGCTTTATGTCCTTAAAAGAAGATATTTCTAGTAAACGATAGATATACGGGTTTCGTTTCTCGGTTATAAATTTAGTCTTCAAATTGCAGACGATGTCCTAGATTCAAGAAGTCCCTTAAAGAGCCTATTCACAATCAATCAACTTCACTGGCTCTGAGTGGCGTTTAGATAAATCACGACCCAATTCCGTTGTAGCATTGCTTTTAATTGAAATTAATCAGTTCTCATTAACACGAATTGACAATCGCTTTTAGATGTATCAAATGCGTTTAGAAATGTGTCATTGTGGTTAGAATAAGTGTTGCTGATCCATATGGTAGCCTGGAATATCATTAAACATTTTTATTTACTGGCTGTTTTATCAAACATAGGGCCACATTAATTTTGAACAGGCAAACAGACACATAGACACACAATTCGTACAGAAAAATCAATAATTCAGACTCATGCAGTGCACCTTTTCTGCAGTTAAGTTTATGAATAAAAAAAATAATTGTAAGCTTTTCAATAACTATAAATAGGTAATGATTTCCGTAATTTAATTTAAACTAAGTTCGATTTTAATGTTATAACATTGATATATTATGTAATTTACTGGATTTCCGCCCGCGGCTTCGCCCGCGTTTTCAAAGGAAAACCCGCATAGTTCCCGTTCCCGTGGGATTTCCGGGATAAAACCTATCCTATGTGTTAATCCAAGTTACCCTCTATATGTGTGCTAAATTTTATTGTAATCGGTTCAGTAGTTTTTACATGAAAGAGTAACAAACATCCATACAAACTTTCGCCTTTATAATAGTATTAAGATTACGATTACAAATTCATAAATTCATGCCTGTAAAACGAAATATTGTATTTATCGACGCATATTGCATATTCAATTGCCCCTTAGGAAAGAGACAATTTTGATCAAACTTTATCAATAGCCATTATTAATTTCCTTTCCTAGAATTATTAAAAGTCAAATATGCAAAACTGTTCGTGAGTTATATAGCGAAATTAGTCGAACTTGGCCTTCAGAGCACCTGCCTGAAATAACTTTAGAAACTTTCTTCACAAAAGCGCTGATTCTTGAACGAATATCAACTAAAATTTATCGTATAAAATTGTATTCTAAACAACGATTTTATTTTTCTTTAGTATTTAATAAAGCTTAATCTTATTGGGATTCAATAAAGATGTTTCAAACTGAACCTTGTTTGAGAAAAGCTGCAATTCTTTATTCCGGGCAACAAATTTTAGACATAAGTACTTATTTTAATGTAATAAAATAAAGCAGTAAATAAAGAAGAATAGACTTTAGTTAGTGAAACCGAATAGATAAGAATTAGAAAGGAAGAAGAAAGAAGAAGAAAGAAGAAGAGGAAGCATGGACAGCTTCACTTTTTAATTGTTTAAAAGTTTGAAATTGGCCATAAAAATGGCATTGAAGAAAGCAATACCTATATGGACCGCTGGGTTAGCTATGATAATTATAATTCGCTACTTGAACTTTGAGAAGTTATTTAAAAGAGTACTCAATATAAAAAAGCTGCCCCAAATGAGCAAAAACTAGTCATCAGTATTTCTAGAAAGTACTAATTCAACTTTGACCCAAGTAGCGCCATTGAGGAAATGTTCATTAGGTGGCAGTCGAGTCGACAAGTGGCCGCTAATGAGACAGAGTGTGCCATTTTAATGAGACGTATGCTGTGTACGTATTTTGGAACGCAATAAAATTCTTATATTTCTTTTGTTTTTATTGGGGGTATGAATTTTCTGGTTCTGAATGGATTCGGCTGCATGTTTGTGTATGAATATGATTTCTATTTAGATATAAAGTACTTATTAAATGTGAAATTTAGCTTAAGCCTTCGATCAATAAATGCAATGAGTAGATAGAGGTTTTACTTGGGTGCCATCTTTAATGAGTTTAAAAAATGCACTTACTGCATAAAAATTAAAGACACAAAGTTCTTATTCCCAACTCTATTCCTTCTGTTCTGAACTTGCATCGGTAACAAGGAAACAATTCTGCCCGTGTATTTCTTAATTTATTACACTAAGCACATCTAGTCCGTAAACAGACT
Source organism: Colias eurytheme (assembly GCF_061535395.1). NCBI lineage: Eukaryota > Metazoa > Arthropoda > Insecta > Lepidoptera > Pieridae > Colias > Colias eurytheme. The sequence continues at coordinate 7,038,435 of NC_142986.1, read as the reverse complement.
AAGTGCTAGTCTGTCACGCCCTAGGGCACAACTATTCACAACAATCCAATTATTTAGACAATCAACTTCAACAACTTCAGACAGGTAAGCTGGCCACGAGTCCCTTGGCGCCGCACCGACTTCATTAACCGTTTAAAGATTAATGTAATAGTTTATTATTGTTATTTCTATGAAGCTTAGAAAAACATTATAGGTCCTTATTATTTATTTTCATTATCATATTAGAGTCGTGGTATAAATGTAAAATAAGGTTAAGGAAATGTTAGTTCTGTGAACTTTATTTATGCTTCAAAGTCAGTAAAACCTATGTGAAATGCATTTCTTTATAAAAAATCTTTAAAAAGCTGCGCGTAAGATTAACAACTTATTAGCATTTTAATCAAGATGCGTAGTAGGTATCTACCTTTAATCCATTTTGTTAAAAAATATTTGGATACATAATTTTCTTCAATACTTTTACTAAAACAATGTAACAATAATTACTTTAAAACTATTAGCTATATTATCATGATAGAGATAACAAAGGTACGCTTCTCTACAGCCCTTAATTAAATACCTAGGCACTTAGTATTCATAACACATTTATATGACAACTGCATAGTAAACGTTAGTCGAAGGTAAATTTATAGACGAGAACTGAAATACCTGTGTCTGTTAATTTGTCTTTGAGACTGCATAGTATTGTAGTTAATATTCAGTTAATTTAGCTGTTTTAGTACTCATATTTGCATACGTCAGTATAAATTTTGTATATTAATATAAATAGTTGAAAGATATAAAGTCGGGTTGTTTAGCTTTTACTATATTAAAAAATCCCATAAATTTAATGATGCTAATTATAAAACAATGAATGTTTCAAGCTTTGACTAAAAAATAATAATATCTCAGTTCTTAAAGATTTTTTTTAAGATCCGTTTTAAATAAGTACATCCATTAATTAATGTACTAAGTACTTCCCTACTGCGTTCTTGTTTTTCTTGCTCATCATGAAAAAAAGTTTTGATTTTAAAGACTTTTACGTACCTATGTAGTTACTGATAATAGCTGAATACTAATTCATATTATTTAGCGCTACATTTCTATAGAAAAAAAATCCACCGACTTCAGTCTTTATTTATCTCTGAGTAACAAATTGTATCATTATTCATTAAATACAGTAGACCTGACGCCTAGCCAGTAATTAAAATTACCATTTCCAGCAGTTTCGTAATCAGAAGTATAATTTAATGAACAGCGTGGGTGTTGCTTGCACCACGTCTTATTGCTTGGTGCAGTTATGTATTAAACCTCATCTAAAAAGCTATAATCGTAAAAACTTTATTGTATAATGTACTAGCATCTAATGTATGAAAAACTCCGTAATGAATGTAAAAAATATTTATGTGGAAACTTAACTCTAACTCGAGTCTAGATTTTAGAAGTTAAAAATTGTATATCAAAATAACAAATGATTGAAATGGCATATTATTATAAGTAAATACCACATTATAAGTAATTACGTTAGCATAATGGTATCAATATTATTCGATATACAACAGAAAAGCTTTTATATTTAGGACTTCAGTATATCAAGTTGAGACACTATCTTTGCAACCGAACATACTAGAAAATATACTAGAAAAATGATTGTAACCCAATATGAAATGCAACTGCTAACCATCGACTATTATTTTATACCAGACAAATAATACTATTCATATAATATAAATATATAATGCAAAGTGCAAAGTGCATTTGTAATATAAATTCCTCGACGCATACCGCATTACCCCACACTAGTATAACCGCAATGTATACCGATGTTTATTATGAAAGCAAATATTTGGCGGCGAGTGCATCTCCCCGGTATATTTGCTTACCTATTAAACCGTAATGATAATAGTTTTGTTTTAGTATCGGATATTTAATTTAAAATTAGACTGGCGCTAATTAGGTTCCATGTCACTAGTACTATAATTATTGTACTGTACTTTACGGTATTCCTTCAGTTATATCACGAAAACAAATAATTACCATGTATGATAAGTTGAATTGATAAATTAATGAAACAATAGTTTTAATCTTTTTAAATATTTTATCAATAGGTAGAGTTAGTAACAAAATTGGAAATAATTCACATACCTACCTAAACTATTACAATTATGGCTTTACAAATTGTATTATTTTACATTGATGAAGACAATCGTTTATTTAATTTGATATCCTTTAAAAACATGAACTACTTTACATAAATAAATTGCATTCTGCTTTTCATATCACACTCAATGGGTGTACTCAATCCAAACAACTTAAAAAGCAAATAAGATTGAAACAAATAAATCGCCGTTTAGAAATATCGAGTGACGTTTATGTAAATATCAAAACATTTACAAATTGAACGAGCTATGGAACCGATCCAAATATTTGCTGTTACGATTGAGAATATTGTACGATTCTGTTTATTGCTTTATGAGGATTTGACTTTATCACAAATACAAAGCTTTCTTTGCAATAAATTTACAGCGAACGGCGAACCACAATATTGTATGTGTGAAAATAACGGGTTGTATAAAAATATCGTGTCAAAGTTTCAAACTGTCCAATTAACATGAAATTGGAAATGTTTGCCTTTTCAAAAATATGACCAAAAACCTCAGTCAAATTATCCTGAGAATTGCCGGAATAAACCAACAAACGACCACAAACAAAAAATTGACATTTTTATAATATGAGATCATAGATATGAATTGCTACTTATCAAAAAATCATCCTTACTCAAAAGCCCTATGAAACAAAAGCTTGATTGTTTTCCCTTTATTGATACAACGACAAAAAGCATACGATACGACGAACCACGATAGGAATATCTTCCATGTACAATGTAAAAACTTTTTTATTCTTTACTTTATGAATTTTCCCAGTAAGTTTTTGAGACAAATATGAAATTATAGAGCTAATACGATTAACGATAGCTTTTAAATAAGTATTGATTTTCAAAGTTTACTTCAATAGCCGTGACACCGATTACACTATTTTAACTACATATACATATTTAACTCTATATTAGTTAGCCTATAGCAACTGGTTTTACAAATATAAAACTTGATTAACCTATATCAACGTACAGCAAAGGGAAATTCATTTCCTACGAAGGCACATGTTCGTCGTTTTTACTGTATGTTTGTAAGAGAAGAGGAAGTAACTTTCTAGCAAATAGGTACATTGCGACTTCACTGTATTTTTGTATTTTAACAGACTTCCCCGAAATAGCAAGGTTTTCAATTTAACATTTGGATTTGTTTTAGAAATGGATGCCACAGCGAAAATTTAAAAGAGTTTTGTGTAATTGGTAGCAAATTTCGGTTTTTTAGTAAGTAAGTATACAAAATAAGTAAAAGTGTAATATTATATATGGATATAATATATTAATTAAATCATCATCAATACATGGGATGTATTTTTAAAGTGTACTTTGAAGAGCAAGAGCTTTGTTGCTCTACCTACCAATAAAAAACATTGAAATTTTCTATTTTGATATACTTACTTAAACTTTTAAATAAAACTAAATTATGTTTCAATGAATAAACAAACAAATTACATTGTAGATAAGATACAATTGCACGCCTCATAAGCGAAGCGTTGAGGTGGGTACTACTGTCACTTCGCGCAAAACATCTGATTTTTCAAACTTAAAATGTCTTTATGTATCAAACATTGCACTTGTAAGATAATACATACACACACATATTAAGAAAAAACACTATTTTTAACATTCATGATATTTTGGATGTCATTTTTGTTATTTAAACTAGTTAAAAAACAGTTTAAAAAAGTTCTGTCTTGGACGTCCGTGTGTCTGTATGTGCGGATCCTTTTTCTTGTTAACACGATAGCGACCGAAATACTTTACTAATCGAGTCTTTTTTTTCTCTTACGCTTGAGTATGCTCAGGAATAGATCCCTTTCATTTTTCAGGGTCTGATTCAATGTGGTTTAATTGTTATTAAATAAACAAAAATAATAATTAATAAATCATTATTAAAAAAAATTATGAGGCGTGCACTTTTGGATTTTCCAAATTATCTAACTATTTGTATATTTACTTTGAAACAAGTATTGAGAAAACTATGTAAAGAGAAACCTACACCCAAGAGTTTCGTAAGTTTTAATGGACCGCTTTAAACTTAACCATTGTTCTGTAGTTTGAAAATTGTTTATGTGTAAAAAATACCCTAGGACTAGAAGGCTCAACACGAGTCCATATCAAGCTTGAAGAATTATCAAAGAAGTTTTGAAAAATGGTTGAAGTTTGTACCGAAACTGAAAAAAGTATCACGTAATTTTTTAAAAGGAAAATTACTTACAAATAGTTGTATATTGCTCTATTAATAATTTGTACATTTTCGTTAAATCTTTATCAAAAATATGGTTGATGGCAAATTACACTTAAAAACAAACTTTGTAAGTAAGGAATTTAGAATGTACTGATTTTTTACAGTTCAATTTTCATTAAAAATGTATCAAAATACAGGTTTATTTCATATCTACATCTTGTCAATATTGTATCCTTGCTAACAACTTTCAAATATTATAATTTGTAGTTTAAATTCGATCCAATGGATAAGGTTTGTGTTTCTGTTTGTAAGTCTGTCAGACACGTTTATGAAAACAAATTTACTAGCATAATACCCAGGTGTACATGTCATTTAATATCATATTGACAAAGACTAGTTGAGCTTTCGTAAAATTGAGTGGATAATAATTCGGTAAATAAAGCTGCTTACCCGTTGTTGATATTGTTCACAATAACATGTGAGTAGGAAATTCTCTTTTCATTCCTCGTGTATTATTACGTACTATTTGCTGTTTGACCTAACTTAAATATTATGTATATCATTGTCCTGTACGGAAAATCACAGCTTAAACAGTATACAAAAAAAAATACATTAACTGGTTCAAAACAGAAATTATCAGCAAAAATTTTGCAAACGTCGATAACGATAACATATTTACAAATTAGGGTTTCTGACACGATTTAAGTTCAAAGCGAAGTTTTGCGATAAACAGAGTTACCGTTCGTTTTATTTGCTACTTGTGTTACAATAAGGTATAACGGTAAAGATTTTTAGGATATCGTGATTGCAATCATTATCCAGTACAATGCGTTTTGAGTACTGTCAAGGAATACTAAGTGATACTGTGAATAGAGGGTCGCTTTAGGACAATTCGCAGTAATTATAAGAAGAATGAATAACAAGCACATAGAAAGGTAATGCCTACCTATTTCTTACGGCCTGAAAACATTAAAAAAATGTGAATTAGTTGCTATTCCTGACAAACCTTATTGTAAGGGGTAGAACCTATAAATGTGTTTTTTTTATATAAAAATAAATTTTAAAGGGATTGTATAAGAATTATTTATTGCAGTTCCATCTTATATTCCACGTAAAATTGATTTCATACCCATTTATTCATTGTTTACGTTCATTAACTACCAAGTTACAATGCTATAAACAAAATGCCATTAAATTGCATTTCGCATATCGACAAATGAACATGCAATACTGCAATAACACGAGAATAACGCATTAAATTATGTATATAACAATATACCGTCCTTTAAATTTAATCGCGGAATAATCTCTTGAGTATATATAGGCTTCGATCGCAGATGTAATCTTGCGAAAGCACAATATCGTATCTCTGTAATATATTATGACGTTTATTACGATTATAACTGGCCGATGAAAAGATAACAATTATTATTAATATTAGGGATGTAACGATACCGATACAGATACCGATATATCGGCCGATATATCGGCAAGCCGATATATCGGTATCGCCGATAATAAATCAACCGATACCGATATTTTTTTATTAAATTCTTTTTTTTCTTTTATGTTTTTGCATTGTATTCATTCATATTGTTTTATTTCTGTTTCTGTAATAGTGTTAAGGAAGAGCGGAACCTCCTGACACAAGCATTTTATTTGCTTACTAGGAGTGTTCCAATCACAAATTTGTTTATGTAAAGGAAAGAAATAAATAATTTTGAATTTTTTTAATTTTTAACGTGATAACGTTTTTAAAATCGTTTTAGTCGGGTGACATGTTCATAAGCTTGTGTCACACCAAAACCTCACGAGCGCGATCGCAGGTATAACGAGAGAGAGACGGACCGATCTCCCGTTTCATCTCGAGCGCTGCCACTGCATTATGTTATCACGTAAACATCTCAATCGTAAACCTACTTTACAAAAAACCAATTTTTTTGATATCAAATAATTCAAAAACCCGCGCCCAATGAACGATGCGGGAGGCCGCCCGCGCGTGCGCACTTTGTTTTCTGAAAAAACTCTACCAATAGTAATTTTTTATTAGGTACTGATTGTATGTGTATTACTTAAAGTTTAACTGACTTCGTAAAATAATAATGCTAAAATAAATGGTTTTGTTGTTTTTTGATTTGGCATTTTTATTTAAAAGAATACGATTAACAGTTGTCTCTGTTAAATGTTGGTAACTTTTTATGCATAATTCACTATTTATTTTTCTACCAAGCCATCGATATCGGTATCGGTATCGGTATCGCCGATACATTACTACAAATATCGGTATCGGTATCGTATCGGCAAAATCATGTATCGTTACATCCCTAATTAATATGCTTATCTGAAAATACTGTTATGTGTATTGATATTTTTACATACAGGCTTTGTTTGGTATGAAATAAAAGTTACTTAATTTGTTACTAAAATAAGAAGATAAAGCTTTTTTCGCCAGCTTCAATTGTAAAGTTTTTTTTTTACTAAATTCATTTAAATATTTATAGTAAGAAGTTTGTTAAAGCTGCATTGTATTAGTTCATTTATTTTATTCTTATTGTTAGGATTATTAACAGTGAAACACATCTACCCAGTCAACCCCCGGCCGGCATTTCGCGATTTTTTTAAACACTGTATTTTAAAACCATAAGCGAAACCATATATCCTGCTTCGTGTGATTCATACAATAGGTGATTTAAAAAAATATGACTGGATTTAAAAAGAACGCGTAATGGTGACGACCCTCTTTTATTACGGCTTGGTGCACTGGATAATTGACTTCGCAGTAGCCGGTGAATTTCGTTTTTTTTACTAAAAAATAAAATGGCGGACGCATGCGTGTGAATAATGAGGAAAGATTTATGGTAATAGATACCTGGAGACCTACTTCTTGAGTCATTGATGTGCATGGTAGAGAAAATAGATATTTGTAGTAAGTACTGGAAGTCCATTATCATTGAAAAAAAATTATGAAAATGATACATAATGCATATTTAAAGTATAATCGTTTGATATACAAGTGTTGACACATTTTTCAGGGATAATAAAAATATTATGTCTGTTATTAATAATTCTTATAATTAAAACAAATTTCTTACGAATTATCACGAAATACAAACACGATAGAAAATAAATTCAAGCGGCCTCTATACATAATCGTCGGCTCTTACACGATGCTACTACAATCTTAGCTGCGACAAGCGATAAAAAGCTCTCTTTCGCCTACGAAGCCGGGTATTGTAGAAGAAAATAGAGATATTTTTAGTTTTTCGATATTTTCTTACCCGATATGTAGGTAATAGGTATATATTTATAATGTTTAGATACTTTAGAATGTTTATCTTTTTGTTACTTTTCCTTTTTCAGTCATCATAAGTCATCAATTACGGAGTTTGAAACACATTTAGCAATTCGTAATCAATAAATGTGAGTGCGAGCATGAATTCGATAGCCGCATGACACAAAATTCCCAACAAGATGGACAGCGTACAAAGAAGATTGAATCTCAACGTAATTCAATATAATAAATTGGAGAAGCGGTTTCAAAATCACTCACGACTCGCCTCGTGGCAAGCGGAGCGGCTCAATGCAATTGGAGCTAATAAAAATGCAATTCTCGTAATACGGCTCGACCATTTACTACCCTTTAATGCTCATGCATTCATTGAATAACTAATGTTATTTGCGAGTTGAAGTCGTTTTGCTCAGAGGCGGAAGGAGACTGTCGGATTCGTTGAATCACGCTTTGACATTGGGGAGATGGTTTATTTCGGTAATGCGATAGCTTATATGCAGACAGCGATTACTATTAGAAATTTAATTGCTAGTATACCGTTTAGTATAAATTAAAAAGGATTATTTGAAGAATCCCTCTTTCAGTATTCTTTAAATGAAGGGTCATGGAATATGGCTTTACAACAGATCAACAGCGTCTGTAATAACTATCAAGTAAGTATTTTATAACTGAGAGAGATTTGTCTATATAAATCCCATTTCTTACTCAACGTCTAGTTTCCTGGTCTGAACAGTTACATGATTATTTAAGCGACCTACTCTTTATGGTAATATCATTCTTAAGCATGTTACAGGTTTAAAATAGCTAGATTTATCTGCGCCCTCTTGTATGACAAGATTAATGTCTGATAAACTTGCGATTTTACTCAAGTGTAATTTATTAAAACGTGTTTTTACCTCAGTATTGAATAAATGAAGTTTGAAATAAAATCTTTCGCATGTTCTATGGAAGTTTGTAAACTATGCAAAGTTTTATTGGTAAAATTTGTTATGTTTCTGTGATTTTGGGAAATTGGAAATAAATATAAAAATATTTTTAACCTCAACTGAAACATTCCAAATATAAGTAGGAGAAGAATATTTATAGAGTAACTGCTACGTTTATACCTATTATCGAAAATGTAGCATGAATTCCTCCTCGGTGTTATTCTTTACCCTATTTTTGAAAGAAATGTTAATCATGATTGTACATATTACATATAAGTAATTACTCATACAAGCTCATACATAGATTACCTTAGTAAACAAGAACATTTGATAAATAATTAGTACACCGGCATATTACCATGTTTTCTATCAATGAATATTCATAGCGGAACAGTGTTATTAGAACACACGTAAGAGGAAATAATCGATATTTATTTATTTACTTAAAATCAAGGTCAGCTTGACTTATATAGGTTAAAATGTAATATTGAAGGTGAGTCTAGATGAAGCCGTTTCGCAAACCAGATGTTGTATAATCATAAGAGCTAGAGAACGGATAAAATCTATCTGAATTGGCAATTGATACATTGGCAAATAGGTAATTATAGACTATCATTGACGCGTATTGCATACACATAACACACAGTCAATAATAAAGGCATAAGTGGCCTACTTTTATGTGGAAATAAGAGCGATTATATTCATATCATAGGTATTCATTTCATACTAAATGTTCCTCATTTATACCAATTATTATAGATTTACTTTACATTGTTAATACTTACTAAGTTACTATACCTACAGACAAAAAAAAATAGTACCTAATAAATTTAACATCAGCAACAAATTATAATTTATACCATGAACACATAATGTTTAAAAAATAAGAATGTAATGTAAATCATTAAAATATTAGATTAAAAGTAAAAAATTTCATTATAAAGATCAGTATCAATGATCACGAGACTTCACTTTCTATGCAGTTTTAGATTAATTCAGCTTTAAATCAAGTACCTATAAGCAAGAGTCCTTCGCCTCCACGGACGCCGAGTGTGGGCAGCGCGCTCTAAGGACGACCAGTCACCATCGGTTGATCTCGACAGGGCGGTGTTCCGCGCCTCCACACTCCTCGCGCTCTCCAGGAGTATCGCCGTGTACTTCGTTATCAACATTTGCACCTCACTCATTGAACCACTCTCACTGAACAAATCACACGCGTCACACAAAAACGGCAATGGATTGCCCACAAATCACAAATTACGTTCGCAATTTATATCGTGCCTTGGTGCAAGATCGTACGTGGGTATGCCGGGACGCAAGGTAAATAACTGACACAGCCGTCACGCGACGTTGGCTACCAAACATCAGCTTTGTTACCCTCGGAATAACAACGGGATATTGTGAATTATGCCCACTCCCACGCATTGACTTGACCCATGTTAAAAACCGCTTACATTAAATTATTTTCTTCAACCCTGTCACTCTCAACCTGCATTTGAGACATTATATTTTATTGAATTAATTTAAATGTAATATATGTATATTATACGAGGAATATAAATGACTAACTATTTGAACAAAATAACTTTTCGTTCACACAGAGCACACACACAAAGACATTTTCATAAAATTTCCATTATTCTAAATCAACCCTTTCGTTTTTATAATAGTATAACCATTAGCATGCATACAAAACGATGGCGTGTAAATTGGAAGAAACATTACGTCATGATTCACGATGTCAATTTATTTCGATTCAATCAAGATATTCTCCAATTGCAATATCCGTTGGATTGCATCAATCTCATCAATAAATCATAGGATGAACACAGCTACACAAATCACAATAAACTGTTTATGCAAAAAATGTTTATTTATTCGAATAATTTATGTATGAATGTGAATAATATGCTATGATTAAAGTTTAAATCAATAGAATTTTGTCGAATAAAAATAAAAAATAAATTTTAAGTTTTTTAACATATCCTAGTTTCTACAAACTGTTTCATAATCACCACAACTATCAATGCAGTCGACCAATTGTGAGGGCAATTAGCGACACAAAACACCGGTGTCATCGACCCCGGCGCAATAATTCTGCAAATAAACCACGCTGTAGAAATAGCTATTCTACTCGTAGCTCAAGGGTACTATTAGCTTCATTACGATTTAACCATTAACTTTCAAATGCTTTGAGGTTTTAATATCAGTTACTCGTAAGTAGCGTGCGCGTTTAGTAACTAGGTTTTATTGCTCTTTATTTATGGAGATTAACTGTTTTAAAATTAAAATAATTGCTTGCAGTGAATTCGCCTGAAATTAAAAAGACGACCGCCACGTTATGAGACATAAGTTTCATAATATTTTATTATCATTAGGTCCTTAAAGCTGTTGAAGATTTTTCAGTAACATGAAAAAAAATCTATCAAGAATATATAATATGATTGATATAAGTCTGTACGAAAAGCGATATTATCTATGTTTTATCTTGATTTGCAGTCATTGCTAAATCATGTGTTTAATTTTATTAACAAAAAATATATTGCCTTGACCGACATAATATAAGTAAGTGGACACAGTTGTTATGATAAATAATGAGTATTTGGGTTATTATATTTTACGTGCTTCAATAACACTAAAATATAAAAATATTATTTAACATAGGTAGTACGTATTCATTGCGCTTAGTTGTTGCACAGTAAAAACTAAAAATAAACTTTAAAGACAAATAGCAGAAATATATGAAAATAGAAAATGTAAGTATTCGCTTTAGTTCTGCATGATATTTTCCATTTAAATAACGATGAAATATCACGTATGGGAAACCTCATTAAAACTTTCGGATCGCTATCGAGTATCGACCAAGACCTTTGGCTTTAGACATCATTTAACTGTCGGTTAAGGTGAACTCTTCCGATCTTTATACATAGTGTAAGTAAATACTATTAAATATCATAAGTTCGATTTCTATACCTCGTCAATAGTAAGATGGGAATTGGTTATCCATTGCTCATTATTTTTTTAAAGTGAAACTTTTATTACATCGTCTCAAACTTTTTGGTATGTGTAGCGCATGTCGCGTGACGGTCGGCTGCGAGTAGTATAAAGCAGTGTTCGGAGTCATTATCGTACAAATACGATAATTTTGTTCCTAAGTTTCACTTTTACCGTGGTTTCATAACACCCCACAACATTTTTTTTAGATAATAAGTAAGACAATTAAATAATACAAAGTTTAAGTGTGACAATGCGACTTATACCACAAGTTCTAAAGTAAATTCATTTAAGCGAGTTTAAACGAAAAATAAATTAAACCCATGAGTTTTCCTCACACTACTAATTTTTAATACCGAATATTATCCTTAGATCCAATGCAATAATTTATCCAACAGTAAAGTACCTACTCTATGGTAGATAACAATAAAAAATTTAAATTGAACTGTGACCTTTACTCGCAATACGTATCACAATAGGAGCTACAAACATTAACCACGTTACACGCATAAACGTCAAGTTCGAGGTTAAACAGGATTTTTTCTCCTTTTACGGCGAAGCGGGTATGATAACTAGCAGTTTACCAGTCTCGGTCATCGATTACACACAGCATTTGTATAGGTCATAGATTATTTACCATTTTATTCGAAGGCAAACAAACAGATATGTACTTATTAGTGGATATACATCTAATAATTATTATGTGATTAATTAACTATGAGGTACAATAACTTGTGAATAATTTTGATGTAAAGCATAATTGAATAAATTGAGAAAATTATATGCAGGCTTTTAACCAACACAGCAATGTAGCAAAAGCAATGTTAAACAATACATAATGTAGAGGCTCTTCATTCAAATATTTTTCGTAATTTAAATGGAATTTTAGCATGCACGATATTGCAGTAGGTACAAATACATTTTAATTCCAGAGCCTATGTGATATATAACTTCGTAAGATTGTACGGTGTACCTACATGTACATATATTCTGCTCTGCTCTATGAAACTAAATGTTTAAAATTTTGATGGATTATGTAATATTCAAGATAAAAACTTAAAATAAAAAACGTGTCTATTTGTTTTCCATAATTCATCGACCTTTCAAATAATTTTAACCAAACACACGAGCATACATGTTAATATATTCGTGTCGTGAGAATACATTCTATTAGTCAAGCGACACTAGTCGAAATAAGTACCTAAGTGATAAATAACATTTTGAGTACATCTACCGTTGAACTGCAAATAAATGATAATTTCTTTAAGGCGGAAAATGCTTTCGAATAAAGATTTTTTTCTAGGATATTTCTAATCCATATAAAAAGGACATAAAATAGAAGTTGTCAAGATATTAACAAATAATCAAAACTTATTTCAAAATTATTTTTTATCATTCGTTATATTATTAAGATTATTTTGTCTTCAGTAAATTAATCAAAATCAGTCAAAACATAAATCTAATTCTTACTAGCAATTATAAAATGTACACATATCATTTGAATAATTCATTCGTATTTGACTATCTGTTTATTTGCACCTCCAACTTGATAGGCATTGCATTCCATTCCTCGTATGTCGGTAATTTTATAGGCATGATAAGTGCTGACGCATATAGTGAGTCGGCTACAGATACCTCTGCAGAATGTTTATTGATTATGCACTAATTACTATCAAAGGTTGGTTTACTTATGCAATTTCTTCGAACTTTTTTATAGGTAGGTAATAATTAATTTTACCTTTAATTTTTTTATTAATTGGTTTGGTTTTGCCATTGGGAAGGTATTATTGCATTGAAATTAGTGTATTCACGGACCTTCACACAAACACGAACGGTTTTAAGAACTTCTCTCCCAACCAGGCAATCAACTTGTAAAAAAGTTTATGTCTAAGTTATTAACAAAGGAGAATGGGCATTTTACTATGGAAGTTGGGCCTGAACACTTGAGTTGGACCAATACACATGAGAAGTTGATTTTATAATAGATCATAACACATACATAACGGGAAAAATATATATAAAAAAATAATCAACCGGGTTTTTGTACAGTCACATAAAGTTTTATTACTTTGTGTATACTATTTTTTGCAATTAATAACTGTTGCAAGACAATGACAATATCTTTATGTTACTCCTATTCACTTTCACTTACAAAGACGTACTAATCTGAAGCCTTCTAATAACCAAAATACACTAATATTATGTTTTGTAACAGGTACCTATACCGTGTTTATTATATTTCAACGTAGTTAGACGTTTTTTATGGTTAAACTCAGTCACTCCAATGACATTTAGGTTTATATTTACTTCACTCGAATTAAAAACACCGTTATTGTGCGCAAAATAAATAAAACTTTTTGCCTTGACTGTACAAGAACCCGGTCGATTTATTTTTTTATTTTATTTTTTTCGTTAGGTATGTGTAATGATCTATCACAAAAACAATATTTCGTGTGTATTGGTCTTAGCCCAAGTTTCAGGCCCAATTTGCCCATTCTCCTTTGGTATTTAGTTCCGATGCCGTTTAAGATTTAGAACTGAAGCTATAGAGTATGACTAACATAGATTATAAAGCATACAGCAAGCAAACATGCATATTGCATCTAGTTTTAGAATAATTTGTAGTTAAAACGTTCGAAAGTATGCTTTCCTTCACATAGAATGTTACCGCCGTAATAAACAATGGTACAAAGACAAACGTTCATTAGCTGTCAAATGTATTAAAATGACAAAGATGGCCTCGCACATGGCAAGCAGCCAACGAATACCTCAGTAAAGCGATTGTTAACTCCACAATCATTAACCATGTTACTTCAAAACGGGATACAGATTTAATAACTTTGAACGAGCAATATAATATGCAGAAAAGTAGCAAACAAGAAAATGTGCCTAAGAACGTCGTTTTTTTTATAATTCCCATAACCGAATTTGTTCGGCAAATTATGCTTGCTCCTGGTTTCCAATCATATTCAACTAGATGTCGCATTGTTTGTCACAAAAATCAACGTGATTCAGTAATAAGTAACAATATCCTTTATTTATAAAACCACTGACTGCTAATAATGTACGTAGTACCTAACCAAAGCTCCAAACAACTCTATGCACCTCTAACTCTATGCACTTAAACTAAAATAAATTTTAGGACGTGCTAAAAATCATATTTTCGCTTTAGTGTACATAAAGCTTATTGCAAAATATGCTAACGTGGAACTAAAATGGAATAACATTTATAGAGAGGAGTTAGATATAGAAAATTTGCACTGAAAATGTTACCAAAGGTAGCACGTATTGACATGTAAATAGCAAATCAATGGCAGGTGACTAAAATCACAACATCAAAGTTGGACGGGATCCAACTTTTGCCTAGGAAGGGTTTTTGATATTCATACACGACACACAAAGGGTTTAATTAGGGGATGGAAGTTTGCAGTTTTGTAATTCATAAATACAAAATAGATAACACCGTGCAAATTGTTATCAACTCAACTCGTTTATTTTGTAGTTTTTTTTTAAACTTCCTTATCTTTTATTAGTCACTTGATATAAGTATTTCCTAAAGTAACTACCTATTTAGCTAATTATAGAAAAAAATACGATCCTTAAAATAGGCCTACACTACACTAATTGAAAATTCATGTTTTGTTTCATAAAAAGTAAATGTAGGTAAGGACCTACCTATTTCTTTAAAAGTATCATATAATGAATCACATATTATCCATACTAATATTATAAATGCGAAAGTAACTCTGTCTGTCTGTCTGTTACTCAATCACGCCTAAACTACTGAACCAATTTTAATGAAATTTGGTATGGAGATATTTTGATACCCGAGAAAGGACATAGGCTACTTTTTATCCCGGTAAAATGACGCAATCCCAGAAATCCCACGGGAACGGGAACTATGCGGGTTTTTCTTTGACTGCGCGGGCGAAGCCGCGGGTGGAAACCTAGTTTACTATAAATGGACCTTATACGTTTGTGCCTACGCATCATTTTTCCAAAGCTTATCTAGTAGAGCATCAAAATTTGAACGTTACAACTTTTTGAAGGTTTATCTCAAATATGTGCAAGTTATACCATATTTATTAATTATTGAGCAATATTTCCGGGAAGATGTTTAAAACGATTACTTGTACAATGTAATTTGCTTCTAGAGTTACACAATTCAGTTACGCATCATAAATCATTCTCAGAAGCAAAACAGCAATAATCGTAGGTGTCGATTAGATCATTTAAATTTCGACAAATTCCTAATGAATCATTTATATTTACTAAGCAGTTGCTTATAGGGTTAACCGAGATTAGGAACCTTGAAAATTTATTGTTAAACAATTTATATAAAAAATGTGAGCTTAGATCAAAAAATTATTTGAGGAAATAGGTACCTAAATGTGCGTTATTGTTATTAACAGTGCATGAGCGTTATTTTTTAACAATGATAATTTTTTTTATTTATAACTGTATAATATTTAGGCGTTAACCGTTTAATTAAAATCGTTTAAAGGGAAATCCATAAATCCAAAATCCAAATGGAAGAAAAATCCGCATTGTTTTAATTTCAGCGCAATACCGTAGATTGGCAACAGTTGCCCTTTAAACTGCATCACCATTGCATAAACAGCACACCCACAAATACGCTAATCAATACAACCCAAATTGCACCAAGAACACAGTTTCATAACAGTATAGTATCAAATACAAAAATACCGTAAACGCATGCACGTGCGAATACATTGGTTCACACTATATTCGCAAACAAGCCAACCGCTCGGATACGTCGGCGCCCGCGCACTGACTCCAATGAACCAAGTACTATTAACTATACTGTGTCTGTATCGTCAGGATTGATATACTTGAGCTTTTTATTGGGCGAACAAGTTAATTAATTATTTGGAATACCGGGAAAGGTGAGTGACCATTTCTCCAAACATTGATTTCCGGCTTTTTGTGTTTATTTTGCATCTCTATTTAATGCAATGCATGTTTATTTTTAACAAGCTATCTGAAATTGTTAAAGGATTCGTAATTTACATTGCGGTCAATGTTTTATTTTATAAAAGTTTCTACGATTTTAAGGACAACGAATATCTGCAATAAAATTTCGTCTATTTCTATAAATATTATCAAAGTTCAAACATATTATTAATAAACAACGTCATACAATCATTGATTTTATTATCGGTTGTTAGCATATCTCTACAAATGAAACATGCAAAATAGCGCTACACGATTACTTATTTACTTAATCGATATAAATCGATTGAAAAGATTATTTAACTGATAGTCTTATTCCTCGTTTTCGAAACTTATCCATAATATTCGATAAAATCAAAAACTGATTTGATTACATAGAAACCTTGGAACTCGACCACCAAAATTTGATCAAATACTCAAGCTTTACCTTATTCATCTTAAAGTAGCTAAATTTGAAAAATTCAAAACAGAAATGATACCAGTTTAAAAGCGTTAGTCACAATTTTGCACTCAAATAAAAACTCTTCGTCGTCCCTTTGACGGTCCGAGTCGCGAGTCCCTTTCCAGTTTTGCAATAAACCTCTTCCCTAAATGGAAGCGGTCTCAAAAATGTTAAACAACTTTTCTTTTCAAAGGGTTCGGGACATAATGTGGATAAAGTTATCTGGACACAACCTTTTATAGTATTCTACGAAACGTAAAAAGACGATCGAAAGCTCTTCCTCATCACATAACCCTAATACGATACGACTAATATACTTACTATGTAAAACTACAGAAGAACCTTTTACAAACTTCGTCTTTGTTTTTGTCATAAGTGATGAGTGTGATTAGGAAAAAAAGTCTTTAAAAATATTTCATTTTAACAATAAAATTATTTTTGAACAGTTTTAGCTTGGTCACTTTCGTTTGATTTTAGTTAATTTTGCTGTCTTTAAATGGCATAATTATCATTTAACAGCATGTACCTACATATCAATTGATATCAAATCTTCCAACAACTTAACTATAATACTACAACATAATCCATTATATCTAAGATCGAAAGATCATTTAAAGTTCGACCCAAAAAAGGACGAAAAGATTAAAATTCATTGCATTTATGGATACTCGCTGACCAGATGCTACCAAATTCTTAACATTACATAAAAAAGCCTTGTTTGTTTTCTTATTTAATTTTAGGACAATATTCACTTTCACCAGTACATAAAATTTATCAGATGGATATAACGGTGCGAAAGTTGAAGTACTGTCAGGACAATCTGAGGTACAAATGAATGTACTTTATTACTTTACCTTTTAAAATATGCGTTTAATAAGACTATTGGGAAATACTTTATAGCCGTAAGATAAGACCCAGTAGAGGAAATGTGTTTCAATAAATGAGGGAATTAGGACTGTTGATTATATTATGCGAATGGTATAACCGTTAACTGTTGGCAGAATTAAACAGCTTTTAGAATTTAATACTTTAACAACGTAATTAACACGCATTTAACGAAATCATTTATTTAACTTTATTTTTATTTTATTTAACCCATTGAGCCCCGAACGGCCCGATCGGTCCACGACACAATAGATTTTCTATTGTGTCTGTGATTCGGGGCCTGAGTTATTAAACACATTTCGGCCAGTTTTTTTAAATCTTAAACTGTGTTCCATATATTATGTTTGTTGTATATTATACACGACGTATAATTATGTAATTATGTATGTTCTTATATCCTATTTAAGTGATTTAATTTTCTATTTTACAAAAGAGATACATTACATTTAACGATGTTGCAAAACTAAATTGCTGTAAACATTATTCACGTTTCTTAATCTGCAAAGGTTAAATAATGTTGTCGTAACGCGTAGATACTTATCCATTGGTAACAAATTCTATATTTTAACAAAAACAAAACTCTTTTTACCTTCCTATGAAATATTAATTTCTTAAGCTATTAAAACGAAGATATTTAACAGAAATAGATACCTACTTATTATACTAATTAATGATTTAATTAAAAGATTTGTATAGAATTCATCAGACGTGTATTTTTGCTCTTCTTAAACCTCGTTGTAAAACATGTAAAAGTAAAAGATTAATTAATTCCTAAAACAATTCCCAATTAGGAAAAAGTTTGAAACAGCGCCCTCTAGGGTCGTTTTGAACGAAGTCTCAACAGTATAAAATCACTTTATTCTTTAGTTAGAGCACCTAATGAAAATTGTATCAGTCCTGAGGCACCTGAGGGTTCCTGACTGACTAATGAAGCCTCGGCTATGAATACATATTGGTGCATTAGAGTATACCAATGATTCTGCATAATTAATATCTACACCGCTCTTCACTTTGCTATAGACATTAAGCGAAGACTTAGCTATATTTAGAATGCTCTGCTTTTGTTAATTAGCTCGAATTTGGGTTTGTAGTGGCCTACTAGGTTAAATAAAATCTACCTGTTTTATTCTGATACTATTCCTAAGAATTTTTTTTAGCTTCATTAATTATCTATAAATTGAAGTTAAGCGATTGAGAAGTGAAAAATATCATTTCGCAATCTACACGACATTTTGCTATCTGTTATAACAAAAAATACAAAAAATTGTTTCATTTTATAAAGTGATAAAGTAGTGGATATTCTGACAAATAATAATTTTAAATTGGTGCTGTCTATGTGTTCTTAGATCTTCACTGTTTTTAATTAATTCAGCATGAAGACGAGCGTAAAATCGCTAAAACGTTGTAATTGGTTAAGATGCCGCTCAGTAATTTTACAAACAACCGAGATGCAATAAAAATATTAATTTTCTTATGAAATTATATCCAGAGAGTTATTGTTGTACTTAAATTAATTTATAACTGTTAATACACTGGGGTAGATCCCTTTAAAAATAATAAAAAGTGCAAAAAAATCGCAGTCGGATGAAACCCATTAGAAAAGGAGGGGAATATGATGAAAATTAAAGGAAAAATAAATTACGGTCAATCCGAGTTCGGGAAGTGGGAGGGGGGAGCTTATAAGAGAATAAAATGGTTTCTCTCGATTTCCGACAAAACTACAAGTCCTACGGAAAAAAGTTCAATGGCAAAGTTGTAGGTAATAAAAAAATCTACAACTTTTGTATTGACAATTTTTTCACATAACCTCAAAATTTAGGTGAAAAATTCAAAAAACCAGGTTTTTGGTTTTTTTACTTTTAACTACTTCAAAATTTATTTTTTTTCTACGATATTTGGTAGAAACTTGCTTTATTATGTCCCAAATACACTGTAATTTATTTGATTGAAAATATTTATTTTTTCGCCTTATTTTGAATTAATACCAAAAAAACAACCTAATTTTCAATCGAAAAGTCACCCGTCAAAATATCAGCTTTTTTCAAAAACTTTGGGAGCCCTTTATTCATCAAAATCTCTACTTTTATATGGTGTAAAAAAAATAAACATTACCATAGTAAATGTTCTCAGGAAATGCTTACAAACAGTGTCATAATTAGCTTTTACTAAATCAGGCACACTTCTCGAACTCTATATCTTCTCTTGTATCGGCTTTTCGGTAATATTTCAAAAGAAAAAAAATTATCTGTTCTAAGTATAATATTTTACAGCATATTCAAAAGCAAAATGATGTCGATAAAAACATTTCAGGTAGTTTGAGAAGTGTGCCTGATTTAGTAAAAGCTCATTTTCACACTGTTTGTATGCATTTTCTGAGAACATTTACTACGGTAATGTTTATTTTTTTTTACACCATATGAAAGTAGAGATTTCAATGAATAAAAGGCTCTCCAAGTTTTTGAAAAAAACTGATATTTTGACGGGTGACTTTTCGATTGAAAATTAGGTTGTTTTTTTGGTATTAATTCAAAATAAGGCGAAAAAATAAATATTTTCAGTCAAATAAATTACAGTGTATTTGGGACATAATAAAGCAAGTTTCCACCAAATTTCGTAGAAAAAAAATAAATTTTGAAGTAGATAAAAATAAAAAACCAAAAACTTGGTTTTTTGAATTTTTCACCTAAATTTTGAGGTTATGTGAAAAAATTGTCAATACAAAAGTTGTAGATCTTTTTATTATCTACAACTTTGCGATTGAACTTTTTTCCGTAGGACTTGTAGTTTTGTCGGAAATCAAGAGAAACCATTTTTTTCTCTTAAAAGCTCCCCCCTACCTTTTCCCGAACTCGGATTGACCGTAATTTATTTTTCCTATAATTTTCATCATATTCCCCTCCTTTTCTAATGGGTTTCATCCGACTGCGATTTTTTTTTGTTTCAAAAATTATCTACTCTAGTCTATAATATTGCTGACAGGTTAGAGAATTATTTCAGTCATGTCAATTGTGTGGTATATTAAATACCTACTATTGAAAATTGTAAACAAAATTGATAACTAAAAATAACATCAAAAATATCTAAAGGACCGATTTGATTTGACCAAAACTCATTAAGGTGATTCATGACTACATCTCTTAGTTCACAAATCTCGTACGAACATCATAACAGCTTCCGTTACCTCAACGTCATAAACTGAAGAATTTAAACAAATGAATAAGCACAGAGCAATTAAACAGTTGTATTAATTACCAAAGTAAATGTTAAGTCGCGTGCCAGTTTCCCGAAGTGACACGAGCACGTGGGCGGAAGGTACCTAGAACTGGCAATTAAACGTTGTTTATATAAATCGTGGACATGATCTGTCTCTGGCTACCATCTGTCCTATGTTTAGAGTTTATTAATATACGGAGGCGGACTGGGTGGGACGGGGAAATGGCTTGGATAATAGTCCAGGACGTTCGAACTGCTTCAATGAAATATGGCATGGTCCTTTTTGTTACTGTTATTTAGGTATCTCATATTTTAAAATCGCGTCAGCAAATACAAAGAATTCTTAATCAATACAGGCTTTATCTGATTGGGGGTAAGCGAAGATTATTACAGTCCTTAATCCTATTAAATTCTTTAATCGTCCTCAATACTGCCAACATCGAACTTCTATGATATATTTTTTAGGGCAAAGGATGTGTAATGTCGCCATTTGTTTTCAATGTAAAATATAACCATGTTCTTTAAGAATTCAGACAAAAAATATGATAGGTGAGGTGCGAACGGAAAATGCACCGTAAGCATCCGTAATGGCTGGTTCACACTTTGATTAGTGCGAGTGCAGGTGATGAGTAGTACTACGTGTGGACAGCGACTGTTTAGTGCGAGTGTTTAGTAGGCTGTGTAGTAAAGTGAATAGAAGCGTGTTCTATTTTTTTGCGAGTGGACTGCGAGTAGCCACGTCCCGCGCGCCCTCCCTTCCCCCTCACTCGCAGTGTGCCTGCCTAAACACGTCTGGACAGGAGTGTTTAGTGTTTAGTGTTTAGCGTAGTGTGTAGCGTCGCGAATTTCACCATTGTCCTGCACTCGCACTAATCACCTGCACTCGCAGTTGAATTGGACACTACTCGCACTACACACCTGCACTCGCACTACACACCTGCACTCACACTAATCAAAGTGTGAACCAGCCTTAACCATCAATCGTACTTGTGTCGCGTTTAACGTATTTTTAGTGTTATCATGTGTTATCAAACATCGGTTCAAAAAAACTTAAAGATAAGGTTCCTAATAATGTTTCACAAATGAAAGCTTACGCTTATTGCCATGTTACGTTGTGTTGTTTTTTGCATTCACGGAATCATTTATTTTTCATATTTTCTATTTAAATCATGTACTTATGCACCGAAAGAGCTTCAACCTTAAAACCGACCAAAATGACTCGAATCATTATGTATCTAGGTGACTTTCAGTGACACGTTTTGCATTTTAGAAGCACGAAAACGGTACAGAAAACGCTTAAAAGAGGTGCATTATGCAGAACTTAATAACTCGCCTACGTAACGTTCACGGTTTTAAGATGGGTTAAACTCGAAGCTCTATATATCGCTAAGTGTTAAATATATTTTAGAAGCACGGGTAAGTTTATGTTTGCTCTATTTGAATTACTATTCACGATCAGGTGATTGCATTCCTTTTGCATTTTCATATGAACAGAGAATTAGTATCATTTTTATACTGTCACCCAACCTATCATTTTCGAGAATGTTAATTTAATTTAATTAGATGCAATTGAAAGAAAATAACAAAGAACCTATTTACAACATTTGTGTGTAGATAAGCTATTGTTTCTTAGTAGAATTTTAGTTAGGAGTTATCGGTCCGTCGCATGTCTTATAACATTAATTTGGAGTTAAAATGATCATGATTTTGTTCAAATTACAAGTGTCACAAACATTTAGGGCTTATTTGTTGGCTATTCATAATATCTTTCATTCACAAATATGAATACGCGATAATGAAGTCACACCATACAATTTATATTATAAAGGTTACCTACGTCAACGCATTGCTTAAGTACAGTCACTCCATTTACTCAGTTGTAATGTTATTTATTGGGCATTTATAGAGTTTTATTCATACTGTAGGAGTTAGTTATTTTTGTATAAGAGACTGAAGATATCCTAATATCCACACTAACGGGTTATATACTAACGGGCTATTTAAACATTTGTCAGTATACGGTTTTTTCTTTTTTAATTCTTCCTTGTAATAGAATATTGATATTAACTCATAAGTGTGCTAATACAACTGTAATAGTAACAAGTAAAAAAAATATATTCTAACATTTTCGCTCGGGCAGTGTAATATAGTTCGTAGTTGTGTCGATTCATACCCAGCCGCTTCATAGAGAAGCCTACATGAATTAATAATAAATATTTCATGTACGAAGTTAAAGTGTGACCCACTTTTAGCTGAAACATGCTCACACTAACTAGGGAAATTAATTTATGATACATACTTAATTGTTTGCTTGTCCCATTAAATACACAATGTTTTTTTTATAATTTTAATTATCAAATAAAAAGATTATGTTTTCGAAAAAATTGTGTGATTATTGTGTATGTAATTACTTATTTATTTTAAGTTGGACACTCTTAGTCTATGTCATACAGCATTGTACAACTTATTTATGCTGACTAATAACAATGGTATTTCAATAATTCTAAGCGAGTTACTTTTATGTGTTTTAATATACACTATACAGTTATTATTATGAAGACAAGTATCACGTTCTGTGCTATACTTATATTAGATACAGTTATAATAATAATAAATAAGTATTTATTACACGGTAGTGTTTGTCTCAAATAATAGGTATGTACGTAATACCAGATAACTAAAAAATTGTATAAACTTACTAATATGAAAAGTTTTATTACTAAAGTTTATACTCTACTTCATTTTAATTACTTATGAGTTTATTTTATTATCGTCACAATATCCTAATACGACGTCTTAGATAGTAATTTACTACTTATTTTACACTGGCATACCTCCAAGCAGGATTAAACTTCTAGAAAACCTTATAAAATGACCCACTTCAACTCATTTAAAGACGACAATCAAATCGGGTTTCATTGTCACATAATATTATGATGTGCGTATATAATCTACACATTATATATCTGAAGGTAATGTGAAAGCTCTATTACAAATTAGCATACATTCAAGCTAACAGATATTATAACAATTACGCATATTCGTTAACGATCTCATTAGCACATTTAATCCTCTCACATTTCCATGTCGATAATTATCTCACCCCATACGAGCACAATGGGCTTTGTTCTATAGACTTTAGTAAAATTAAAATGACAGATAAAGGGAAGCACACATGGATGGTTATGTGATAAATTAGTTTATTATCCGGTTATTGAGTGGAGTAAGCGGTAGGGTGAATGTACGAAAACAAACCACGCTGTGCAAGTTTTTCACTCGTACGCTTACGTTTTTATATAAAAATAGCCTTGTTAACTATGTTTAATATCAATAAACTAACAATACCTCTTTGTATCATTAGTAAAGACAACATGCATTATAAACAAAGCGGGTTTTTGAGCGCATTGTTAAAAATAAACAAATAAAAATTAAATATGGAATTTTCTATGTAAAGCTTCTTACCGCTCGCGCATTTAGATAGTCCTATCAAAATGCAAAACGGTAAGATATATTACGAAACAGAAAAACAAGTTGAACGGACATCGTTAAATAATAAAATCAACATTAATACAGCATTCGAAATTAGTTTCACAGAACCAAACATATATTTAAATCACCATTTCAAACGACATTAAATATGAACCTCCCGTTATTAATATCCTATTTAAACATCGTATTTTATTAACGTGTATTAGCGGAAACAATTAAATACACAGCCTAAAGCCTTTTCCCGTCCTGCAACGATATACCTTTATTAATTATTACGACCAAGAACAAATATTTCCCATGTTATCGTTGACCAGAACAAATTACCCAAGTTCTGTTCATAAATAAAGACCCTTCATCTTTATTCAGGACTGATACGAAACTTGGCGAGAAACATTTGGGAGGATTTCATACTTTAACAGGTTTGTCTCGATTACCGTTATTTGAATGTTATTGTTGTGGAAATATTATGTAGCCATAACTCAAAACAAAGATAAGTTTTTGTGTTATAATATCACAGTCATATCAAATGAGATTTCGTTTTTGTAGCAATATTGTCGAAAATTTTATCCCTATTACAAGACTTTATGCACCTAATTCTAAGCAATGCTCTCGCTCTAGAAAAAATTATTGTTACGTCTATTTTTAAAACCATTAAAAATATAATATATTTACTAGTATTAAAGTTACATTAACCATAGCGCTACACACGAAGCGACCACATAACTTAAACATCAGTAAGTGCTAAGCCATAAGTAAATCCGACTTGTGTCAGTCTGTGTTTCACTGATGTGATTAATTACTTCCGAGATACGCCTGATACGTGATGGACGCCACCGGTCTATATAGGGTTGCCACAAGCCACTTAATTGCAAACTTTTTGCGATCACAATATTGATATTATAAAATTGTTGTAGCTAATGGTTCCATGGGCTTCTAAAATATATATGGGGTATTAAAATAAATAGTCATGATCATTGATCTTATCAATACATTACAGCTTTTTGTTTAATGATTTTTTATGTGATGTTTACCGCGCACAATTATTAGCAATACCCATTCTAGCAATACCCAGTCTACACAACAAACCTTATATCAAACAGGATATTATATTTTAATCATAACCATGTCAGAATCCTTAGACTTCAATTATATTAATTCATTCGAATAATATTAAAGTAACTACTTATAACAAAAAAACATTAATAAGTAAAATAGTGGCAACCCTGATTCCACATAAATAAAAGATCACCATTGTAAAAGGTAATACTGTAAATTGTAGTATATCCAAGCAAAAAACATTTATACTCACTTGATTTCTATTCGGACACATACCTTAGAAAAAAGGATATAGATATAATATGAGTAATTACAATATAGATTTAAATAAATATAATTAAATCTATATTGTAATTACTCATATAATAAAATAATTCATAATTTTATTTCAATAAAGATTAGGATAATTCTATACTTTAGGAAGTTTATTTCGAAAAAATTTACTGAAAACAGGTATCCGTTGCATATACATGCTTATTTAAAAAAATCTACAACATGGTACTAAAAGTGAAAACCAATATAATTTATAATCACAGATAACCTTTACTGATATAATCTTTCTAAATGTTAGGCAGATAATTAATTAAATGTTACGCCAGTACATAAATAATTTCTATTGGCTTTACAAAATGTAATACTGAAAACATTTCGCTGTGTCACAACTATGTGAATCACACCCGCCTTTTTCTTGTACCACGTCTTGGGAAGTAATTGAAACTAGAATGTTGCAAGGACAGGCACAATCCTTTGAGCAATATTTTTAATACTTTTATTTAGCTTGGAAAGACCAACGAAACTTATGAACTAAATTCACATTTTCTATGGCGATTTTCTTTAGTTGGTGTACAACGTTGAGATGTAATATATAGGTAGATATCAATTGACAAAACCTGTGCTTGTGCCTTTTATAAAATTCAGAATTGTTAAGAATTGAGTACAGATCAGGGATAGATAATAATATATTAGTAATATAATAATTGTCAGATAAATAATAGGTAGTTTAAAAGTATGGTGTACACTTCTACAGGTCGGGAGACCATAATAAAAATCCACTCAGGCCGTAAACATTAATAAAAGCACCTACCATGAAACCTTATTGAATTTTACTAACAAGGTTCTCTAGCGAAAATAACCAAGCTTATGTTCTTTTTACACATGTTCTTTGGATTTTACTTGCGTCGTAAAAAGGGATGAACAGTATAAGGAAGGGCCTATGTTTTTTGGGCGAAAAATGTGTACAATATTCCCAAGGAAAACATAATATTACGATATTATGTACCAAAACACAGCAAACTCCAAGAAATACCGTACCTGTATCTCATTGTTAAACCCATTTGCGTTTTAAATAGTCAGCATTTATCAGATTTTCTAATAATGTATGTATTCGATATATCGGTTGATTCTCGGTGGTCTTGCCTCTTATATTTATATTAAAATGTATTTCTCAAAAAGTAAACACTCGATAACAAAATACATAAAACCCATTTACAGGGTATCGGCGGGTCATTAAATTATTCGAGATATTTAGGGTCTGGACCGTTGTAAATCTTAATAGATGTTGGTAGAAAGTTAGAGCAATGACTCGTAAAGACTGTCCGCACATAAATCTTGGGAAGTGTGGTCCTGTGTGGTGAAGAACTTCTTGGTTTTCGCCTTTGTAATGTATAGACTTTGGACCGTCCATTGAGTTGAAATTTTTCTAAGGTAAGTCCGTGGTGTTAGAAGAACGCTCGCTTACAAAATGTAGAATTAAATAACGATGCGGTGCCTTTTGTGAGATGGCAAAGTCTTAAATTTTTTAACCGTAGCGTTCCTTCTATGAATTCTTTCAGTTCTTTTAGGTAGGTAACGCATCTATTTCCTGACACTTGTGTCATGTGTGTGGCTATTTGTGTATATGTGTGCGTGGCTGCGTCCGCGCCTGTGTTCAAGTCATAAATTAAAGCAGTGCGAATCGAGCCGTTAAGTGTTTCACTTGTTCCCTACTACGTATCTAACAGTGGCGACGATCGTTCGTTCGTAACGTCGCGTGGGTATACCACGCGACGTTACGAATTACCTAATAAGAATAGCAGCGTAAAATGTCGAGTACGAACGTGCAATACGGAATTCTAAATAGTTTTGACCACAACACACAAACGTGGAAAACTTATAAAGGTCGTATTAAGCAAATTAATAAGCAAAGCAAGTAAAAGCAAAGCATTTCATTGCAAATGAGATCTCCGACCGTTCTGATACGG
This sequence comes from Colias eurytheme, assembly GCF_061535395.1. NCBI lineage: Eukaryota > Metazoa > Arthropoda > Insecta > Lepidoptera > Pieridae > Colias > Colias eurytheme. The sequence goes on along the minus strand of NC_142986.1, from coordinate 7,010,614 downwards.
GGGGCAAGAAGAGAAAGGCGATATTGCTCAGCGCACTCACTGAAGAAACCTACAAATTAGCAACAGAAGTGGTCTTACCGAAGGATATCGACGATGTGCCATACGATGAGTTATTGGCTTTGTTGGACACGCATTTCACGCCCAAAAGTGTTGGGTTCGGTGACCGTCATAACTTTTATTCGGCCGTGCAAATGACGGGTGAATCTTATTCGCAATGGGCCGCTAGATTACGTGGCTTGACAGCAAGGTGTGGCTTTCTCAACGTGGAAGAGGCGTTGCGTGACAAGTTTATAATGGGCATGCAACCGGGACGCGAAAAGGAGGAGTTGTACACGAAGGATCCGTCTGACCTTACTCTGGCCAAGGTCGTGGAGCTGGCGGAGAACCTGAGCCGCGCGCGCTCCGCAGTGGCGGCGGCGCGCGAGGCACCCTCGGCGGCTACCGTAGTCGATGAGTTTTACAAAATTTCGAGTGAAAAAAAGAAAGTGAAGTGCAGTGTGTGTGGGTTTACAAATCATAAATCGTCGGACTGTAGGTTTGCTAATTATGTATGTAGGAAATGCCATGTGAAGGGTCATTTACGTAAAATGTGCACCAAAGTCAATTATGTAATGTCGGATGGTGGTGATAAGGGTGAGGATAACGTGGATGATGACGGTAAGCTTTTTTATATACGCTCGTTCAGGGGGCGACCTATGGTAGAAACTGTATTAATTAGGAATGTTCCATTTAAATTTCAAATAGACAGCGGGTCTACTGTATCTGTGATATCGGAACACTTTTATAAAATCAATTTTAAAGACGTGCCCTTATCTAGTACGAACAAGCAGCTAATAACCTATAATGGTATGAAAATTATTTGTTTAGGTACGTTTAGTTTACCATTATGCTATGCAAATCAAAAGCACGTTATAACTTTATATGTCGTGCGCGATGGGGGACCTCCGCTGTTGGGTAGGGATTTTATTTCAAATTTTAAATTGCAATTAGTCCCTGTAAATTATTGCGAAGATTCCGAATTACTAGTAAAAAAATTACAACAACAGTATGCTGAACTATTTTCAGATAAACTTGGTACATTTAATAAATATAAGGTTAAGTTAGTATTAAAAGATAATGTAAAACCAATTTTTTGTAAGGCGCGCCCGGTGGCGTTTGCATTGCGTGAAAAAGTAAACAGAGAAATTGATAGATTGTTGGAATTAGGTATTTTAGAGTCTGTTGAATATTCCGATTACGCTTCACCTATCGTACCGGTGCTTAAACGTGATGGTTCTGTGCGTTTGTGTGCCGATTACTCTGGAACTATTAACAAACAATTAGTGGTCGAGAAATATCCGCTTCCAACCACTAGTGAATTATTTTCACGCATTCATGGGGGTCAACAGTTTAGTAAGCTAGATCTTTCGATGGCCTACAATCAATTTTTATTAGAAGATGATTCAAAAAACGTCACTACCATCAATACTAACCGCGGATTATTTCGTTTTACACGCCTAGTATTTGGATTAGCTAGCGCGCCGTCTATTTTTCAGCGCGCAATGGAAGTGGTGCTGTCGGGAATCGATGGAGTATTGTGTCTATTGGATGACATACTTATAACAGGAAAGGACAAGGAGGAACATATGGTAAGGTTGAACGCCGTCCTGAAACGTCTACAGGACGCCGGCCTATCCTTGCAGAAAGAAAAATGTAATTTTTTTCAAAACGAAGTGCGCTATTTAGGTTACATAATTTCTAAGGACGGATTAAGGAAAGAGCCAGAGAAAGTCAGGGCAATGTTAGAAGCTCCGATTCCAAAAAATGTAAATGAATTGCAGTCGTTTTTAGGGTTAATAAATTATTATAGGAATTTTGTTCCGAATGCATCAACCGTGTTAACTCCGCTGTACGATTTGTTAAAAAAAAATTGTAAATGGGAATGGGGAGAAGTCCAGGACGAAGCCTTTAACAATATTAAAAGTTTAATGACATCTGAGCAAGTTTTAGCACATTTCGACCCGACCGCACAATTAATTTTGACTGTAGACGCGTCGCCCACTGGGCTCGGCGCGATTCTTTCTCAGCTAGAATCGTCGGGAATCGAAAGGCCTATTTCTTTCGTGTCACGTACTTTAAATTCCGCGGAGAAGCACTACGCTCAGATACAAAAGGAAGCAACCGCTATTGTTTACGGAGTTCGTCGTTTCCATCAATATCTATACGGTAGAACAGTACCATTTATTTTACGTACAGACCATAAACCCTTAATTACAATTTTTGGCCCGCATAAAGGTATACCTGAATTATCGGCGAATAGACTGCAACGGTACGCATTATTCCTAAGTAGTTATAATTATAAAATAGAATACATTCGGAGCGCTGATAACAGTGCGGATTATCTCTCACGGGCGAGCGTGCAACGCGAAGCGCACGAGTGCGCGTGTACCGAACAGTGTAGGTGTTGTGATTGCGAGGTGGCGTACGATCGGGCAACATATGTTTGTTTTGTCGTCGAGGGAAGTATGCCGGTTACCTTAAACAAGTTGCGATCGGAAACTAAACGTGATGAGGTTTTAGCTCGAGTGATTTTTTATATTTTAAATGGATGGCCTCCGAAAGTAGCCGATATACAGTTAAAACCATTTTATTTATGTAGGAATCAGCTGTCATACGAAAACGGTTGCGTTATGAGGGGTCATAAAGTTGTTTTACCAGTAAGCTTGCATTCGACAATTTTAAATGAATTACATATTTCTCATTTGGGAATAGTTAAAACCAAAGCGGAGGCCCGTTCTAGATTTTGGTTTCCCGGTATTGACCGAGCTATTGAGTCAATGATAGGTTCATGCGAAGTGTGTATACAATTACGTCCCTCACCCCCCCGCGCTCCGGTCGTCGCTTGGGAGTACCCGTCGCATCCGTTTGAAAGAATACACATAGATTTTTTAGGTCCTATTAAAGGATGTGTTTATTTGGTAGTCGTTGACGCACACACAAAGTGGCTTGAAGTTTATAACATGAAAACTGCTACATCTTCAGCCGCCGTAATAAAAAATATTTGTGAGTTTTCATCTAGGTTCGGAGTTCCATGTTCGATAGTTAGCGATAACGGCACAGCTTTTTGTTCTAAAGAATTCCAATCGTTTTGCAAGTTAAACGGAATTTCTCATGTGACGTCACCTGTGTATCATCCGCCGAGTAATGGCCAGGCAGAAAGTTTTGTTAAAATAGTTAAAAAGGGATTAAAATCTTGCTTATTGTCGGGAAATAACATGAGAGATACGTCGTTAAATTTGCTTAAGTATCTCATGGATTACCGCAACTCTGTTCATACTTCTACAGGGTTATCCCCAGCTCAGAAAGTATTTGGACGTAAGTTAAGATCTCGTTTAGATTTAATTCATCCAAAGTCATCGTTACCCTTGTCACCATCTCTGTCTAACCTTAATAATGATAATCGTCAGTGTATGCAGTCTAAGGAACGAAACGATAAACATATAATTGATTTTAAAAAGAACGATATTGTGTTATACAAAAAATTTGAAAATAAATCCAAATATTCATGGAAGAAAGGTATTGTTCAAAGACGGTTAGGAAAGGTTACGTATATTATAAGAGATATCGACAGTTTAGAAACAATAAAGAGGCATGTTAATCAGTTGTTACGGTATAAGGGTCTAAGTAACAATCAATGGGATATCGGGGACAGTCCAAGCGCTGACCTGCTTGAACCTCCACCCACACTTCCGTCACCGTCGTCATCGTCGCGATCGTGTGTGTCGCCTACCAGCCAGGCGCCGCATCACAGAGAGGACGCAGAGCAGAATTCTACGTGCCATGCGATCTTCCACCAGATACGTTGGACGGTGGTGATGAGAGGGCTCAGGAGGGGCAAATGGAAGTGAGGGATGTTGGTGATATGGAAGATGAGTTCCATGAAGCAGAAACATAAGGGTGGAGGGGTTTTCTGTTAATTTTGTATCTTTTTAGTTTTTACTAATTTATTATTATAATAGGGGGAGGAATGTTGTATACTTAGTTTGTATATGTGTGCGTGGCTGCGTCCGCGCCTGTGTTCAAGTCATAAATTAAAGCAGTGCGAATCGAGCCGTTAAGTGTTTCACTTGTTCCCTACTACGTATCTAACACTATTTATGTATGAACATACACCGAAAATAAAACTAATAGGACCATAAAAAACTCACTGTAACATTACAATAGAAAAATTAACCGATGAGCCATCTTTGCTCTTTGTTTGCTGATAAGAAAATTAAATGACACAACAATAAACTGGCAATGTTAAATAAGCTATCTACGAAACTAGAAACCTAAATATCAAACAATATCAAAACGGCAAGAGCAAGCAAATCTAATTACTGGAACGACGTAACGGAGAAGTCACTTGAAACTTTGTTGTTGTTTTAATTAATTAACGAGACGAGAGTATCGTGGTGACGCGCCTAGTCTCGCTCCGAGGCTTTTGAGATACCGCTCCCATTCATTGGTTTTGGTTTTGATTTGAATAATTGCTTCATCGGCGTACGTTTTGTAATTATCGTGTTGCTGCGTAGCTCCTGTATTAACCTTTTGAAATGTAGATACTTACAATCTTCACAAATCTTCCGTGAAATCATAAAATAATCAAAAGTTTTAATAAAATATGTTCTATGAGGGCTAATTAATAATTAATTTAAAGCAGAAAAATACAGGGTGTTTTTCTATCAATTTGATTAATTTAAAAATGGCGATGTAAGCGTATAAATAATACGCAAACAATAGTAGTGAAAACCTTGTAAAAAAATTACCACGCTGCTGGTTTTCAAAAAATATAAAAATTCATTTCCCAACCACGCTACATCAAAAATCAAATAAAACTTCAAATATTCAGTCTGAAAATCCAATCCAATTAAAGTAAAAACGCTCGAAAACCTCGCTATTGTTGTATTTCCAACGCTAGTAGCACAAAGAATGTGCCTTTATTTATTAAAATATACGTATCATTTCGATATTGCATACAATATTTCATTTGAAAAGTTTCAACGAGTTCTTATCCCAGCTTTTATAAATACGCCTGCATTGAAATGTGCTCGTACGCCCCAGTTAAGCAGTGAGATGACATAATTTCAACTGCAAGAGGCTGTTTGAAAAGATTTTCATCTTTGTAAGCCGTATTCCATATCTAATTTTAAAGCTGGAGGAAAATTCTTTATAGAGTTATGAGCCTTTTTTGAAATGAAAAGTAACGATTATGAAATTATTATACCGTAATATGTATTTGGATAGTTGCAGCTACTTAAGTTAATAAATTAAGCTTTTCAATTATAGCTGATATTCTATTTCATATGTTAGTGAACTAAGCAGATCATTTTTAGCAGATCAAAAAAAAATGTGAGTTCTTATCGCGTGCAGTTGAGTTCTACAGTTCCTGATACTTTTTAGAAATGTTCTGGTGTTTTTACCTTAAAAAACGACATTTGAAAAAATGATCTGCCAACTTCCCGTAGCAGATCATTTTTAGCAGATCAAAAAAAAAATGTGAGTTCTTATCGCGTGCAGTTGAGTTCTACAGTTCCTGATACTTTTTAGAAATAGTTCTGGCGTTTTTACCTTAACAAACGACATTTGAAAAAACCCGACCTGGACCCAGCTTAACGTGATGCTAAGACGTAATGCTACGACGTGATGCTACGACGTGATGCTACGACGTGATGCTACGGCGTGATGCTACGCTGTGATGCTACGGCGTAATGCTACGGCATGTGTTACGGCGTCATGCTACGCTGTGATGCTACGGCGTGATGCTACGGTGTGATGCTACGGTGTGATGCTACGGCATGATGCTAAGGCGTGATGCTACGGCATGATGCTACGGCATGATGCTACGGCATGATGCTACGGCATGATGCTACGGCATGATGCTACGGCATGATTCTACGGCATGATGCTACGGCGTGATGCTACGGCGTGATGCTACGGCGTAATGCTACTGCGTGATGCTACGGCATGATGCTACGGCATGAAGCTACGGTATGAAGCTACGGCATGATGCTACGGCATGATACTACGGCGTTTTGCTACGGCGTGATGCTACGGCATGATGCTACGGCATGGTGCTACGGCGTGATGAAATATGACATAAATAAATTTTCTAGTGTTTCATTTTACGCGAGTATTTCTAAAAAGTATCAGAAACTGTAGAACTCAACTGCACGCGATAAGAACTCACATTTTTTTTTGATCTGCTAAAAATGATCTGCTACGGGAAGTTGGCAGATTATTTTTTCAAATGTCGTTTTTTAAGGTAAAAACGCCAGAACTATTTCTAAAAAGTATCAGGAACTGTAGAACTCAACTGCACGCGATAAGAACTCACATTTTTTTTTGATCTGCTAAAAATGATCTGCTACGGGAAGTTGGCAGGTCATTTTTTCAAATGTCGTTTTTTAAGGTAAAAACGCCAGAACTATTTCTAAAAAGTATCAGGAACTGTAGAACTCAACTGCACGCGATAAGAACTCACATTTTTTTTGATCTGCTAAAAATGATCTGCTAAGTTCACTAACATCTATTTCATGAAGTCCGTTTGACTATGGATGTTGTCAGGCGTGTACATGCACATTGTGTTAGTGTGCGTGATATCAGGAGCGGTCAATCACGGTCGCGACGCGGTCCGAGTAACTTGTGTTAATAGTCATGTGCCAATTTTTTTCGTGAAGTAGCGTCAGCATGGCAACATAAATATATTAAGTAAAATATATTTAAAATTAAAAATACCTAAGATTTTTTTGCTTACGCTCCCTACCACCTCCCTACGTTCACACACACAACAGCCCTTATCCGTACATGTCACTACTACATCCAAAGCCAAACGGACTTCGTGAAATAGAATAACTATACCACTTTCCGTTTAACACATATATAAGAAACACTTCCTACGAATTTAAATTCCATAGTTTCCTGTCCGTAGGTTTCTAGTACATATTTTTTTTTTTTATACTTAAGTATAAACATATACGTAATAACATTAACATATACGTAAACGTATGAAATATACCTTCAACATTTTCAGAACAACTCGAGGCATGCTAACAGCAATGAAACATATTATGTTTCAGTCTCAAAACCCAGCCGTGTCCCTGCAATGCTTACTTAGGCGGGTCACGTGAACAAACAAACAAACACGCGAGCTACGATAGATTAAATAAACGGCCACGACTGAGCCCACCACGCGGAATATTAATGTATAGCGTTGTTGCAGTTTGTTAGTTTGCAGACAAATTTCATTAGCGAAAAATAGGGACTGTTTTTGATTTGTTGGCAAAAATCAGCGATGTTTTAAAGCCGTAAAATCAGCTATAAATTAATATATAGAATTAGTAAAGGAATGGTTATTATAAAATTGTTTTATGCCAATTTAATTGTGTATATAAATGGCAAGTCCATACATAATAATTGTAAGAAAAATCCTTCCTCTGATATAGCTGGATAATAATTATCGGAGAAATCCTAAACATAAACAATATTATGGTGCTACGCAAAAATGTTAACCAATAAAATTAAAAAAAAAACCTTTCCACCTACGTTCAATTTAAAACAAGCAATTACTCGTAAACCTCAACATCCAATAGGCAACAGCCTACCATAACTCCAAGCTAAAACGGCCTCTATCGCATTTTGTATCGAAAACAAACAAAAATCTGCGGCGATCGCGTGCCAACTCTATTAACAATGAATCAATAGACGATAAAAACTGGCAGGTGCTGGGGTCACGCTATATTGAGACATAATTCAGCCACACATGCTCCACTAATATTACGGTTACAGATATGTCAGCGTTTTGTTCTACCAATATGCTGACCAGGCTTTTCATTTCTCTTTTCGGTGTTAGTGTGATTTACAAGAGCTTTACGCTGTGTAGTGGCCTCCTGATCGTGATCCTTTTATCATCTCTTTTATTTCAGTCTCAATAATGAGAGATGATAATATAGTGAAAATCAGTTTTGTTAGATGTCAAATCTGTTTTTAAATTCTTAATACGATATTAAAAGCTAATGAATCATTATACTATAACATATTTGTATATTTTAATACCCCCATTCAAAACTACATTTTCAAACTTTATTCAATACATTTCAATTCATGAAATCAATAACTCATCAATCATGTCTAACTGACAATACCATCGAAAACAACTTACAACCAGAAATTGTGCTTAAACGTTCAGAACAAAATTTACAGCTTGAAACTATGCTCAAACGGTCGACCACGGTTCGACCCAATGTCTCCAAATTTACAAAAAATTGACCAATGGGTTTATAAGATTATAAAAATAATTCTGTAGATATTCCATCATTATTTTAAACACTTCATATCCTAATTTAAAGCGCTATCATTCAATATATGAAACTAATTAAATATTTATCCCCACTCATATTAAGATATGGCTTTTAGGAATTCTGAGCGCCTTTCAAAGCACCAAAGGCGCACATAAAGAAGGTTTCACGCAGCGGGAGGCTCTATAATTGAGGAAATAAATCATACCGCCATCGAAATGAGATGTACGAGTCTCTGGAAATAGTTCTGGAAGTGAGAAACTGCATTAAGGAACCGTCGTGACTCGAAGCATTAAACTTTGTTCATATATTAATCGATGTTAATACTTAAATCCGAAGATTATGTTGTCATAATATAGATCCTAATTCAGTTTTGCTAATATTGGTATGCGTTAAAGTTAAAGACAAAAAAATGTTGTGTGGTTTTATGAAACCACGGTAAAAGTGAAACTGTTCGAACGGTTCCGAACACTGCTTTGTGTAGCGCATGTCGCGTGACGGTCGGCTGCCGAGTAGGTATACCTCGGCAGCCGCGATACACGCGACATGCGCTACACCACAGACATGTATATTAATAGACTAAGCGAGTGTACGTACTTCCCGTGTCCAAACTACGTTTATGAAACTTACTTGACGCTGGCCTACACTCAGTCCGCGCTTACAGTTCGCCAAGGAAAGACGTGAAGCTGAATAAAGTAAAATGCCGAATTGCGCCGTTATAAACTGTAGAAACTCCACAGCTGTGAGTGGCCGAGTTAGCAGAGATGTTTCCTTCCACCGGTAAGTAATTTTCTAATCAGAATATGCACTATTTATTTTAAAATCAAATAAAGAATATCTGTGGAAAACGATCGTGACAAACACGGATACCAAATCATACGAAATGATTCGGAATACATTGCGGCTTTTACTTGGCACGGTAAAGATCGCGTCGTATGATAACAAGCAATGAATAGCGTCTTCTCATTTTTCTGTTCTCATTTTTCTGTCCAATTTTGTGGTTAGTGATGTTCATTTGATGCAACAGTTCTCGATTCTAATCGATTTTATAATCGGACAGAAAAATGATAATTTGAAGGAGCAATTTTTCAGAAAAAAAGGCATAGATTTTTCTTGTCATTTAATACGACTTGACCTAGAACTTTTAAGTATTTTAATACAAAGGTACTAAAAATAAATATTATGACATGGACGCCATTAGTTAAAGTGTCATCTTGGGAGTTTTTTAAGAAAACTCCTTATTGCTTAGACTATGTTTGTTTTTTCAGTTTTCCAAGTAACCCGAACATAAAAGAAAAATGGATCGATGCAACGGGACATAAAGATTGGTTTCCAACAAAATATAGCACAATTTGCTCTAAATATTTTAATAAAGCCAGCTTTGTTGAAGGAAAAAAGCTTCGACTATTGACAAAAACAGCCTATCCGACAATTGATATACTGAAAACGATAGTTGATGAAGAGGTTAGTGTGCTCTTTGTTAAAAACATAATCTTAGGCATTTGAAATGCGTACCTATTTACAAAGGTACTAAAAATAAATATTATGACATGGACGCCATTAGTTAAAGTGTCATCTTGGGAGTTTTTTAAGAAAACTCCTTATTGCTTAGACTATGTTTGTTTTTTCAGTTTTCCAAGTAACCCGAACATAAAAGGAAAATGGATCGATGCAACGGGACATAAAGATTGATTGATTGACAGTTTCATTACTTTCTTTCGATGGCCTCTCTAGTACGTAGTACATGGTAACTCAATGGGCATATGTAAGAAAAAGCTAAAACACATTAGTTTACTTGTTAGAATATTAAAAGGTTTATAACTTTATTTTATCATCCCTCTGTCTATGGTAATTATCATTTTTCTGTCTTGAATCGATTTAGTAATCGATTACGATTCATTTATTTGACTACCTCTTAGACATAGATCTAGTTTGATCTGATTTCTTTCGATTTACTTCGATGGGATAGGACGATACTAGAATCGCCGCGCGAGTGGCGGCCTAATCGATTTAGCGTAAAATGAAATTAACATCACTAAAAAGCGCTCGTGACGTCATAACGCGTCAAGGTCAGTACAAAAAATATGACACGCTTGGTTTTCATACAGATCGCGGTACTTGCGTTGTCTACTTAAATATACATGTCTGTGCGCTACACAGACCAAAAAGTTTGAGACGATGTAATAAAAGTTTCACTTTAAAAAATAGAATTGCAGGCGAATCTTTTTATGACAAACATCAAAAATCTTTCAAGGGAAACAGAAAGTTTTCCATAACTTTTTTAATCGCATTGAAATGAAGGGCTGTATGCCAACCGCAGAATCCAGAGTACCTTTAAGTTTTGTAGGCAAATGTTTCCATTCATCACTCGCTATTTCTACGTGTCAAGAGGTAAAGTTTCTATTGTGCACCCCCTTTATTGTTACGTACTTACACGGTTCAAAAGAACGAAATTCACGAATGCGTTTATAAAAACCCATTCACTCCTTTGTCTGAGAAAACGCCTGGTATGGTAAACATGAGAAATTTTTGATTTTTATAACATAAACAATACAGCAGTTTTTAAATTGGGTATTTTATGTAGAAAATTTATTCCAACGAATATTTGTTGAAATTGATACCAAAAAAGTATTTGTTTTTACCAAAATTTTATTTGAATAGAATTTTATTTTCTTTTTGTATTGATATATTTTCCGTTGAACTTTCAAGTGCATAATCAGAACTTCATACTCGTACATACGTATCATTGGAAGCTTATACTCCTTTCATTCCTTACAAGTCGATATCACGGGACTTTTTCCCAGTATTCGATTGAAATTAAGCCGCCATAACGAAAAGGTAAAGAACCAATAAGTAGCTCAATCAAATAGCATTATCGCTTAGAAGCTCCCAGTGAGGGTAGACGCAATAAATTAAATTACAAGCCCCAGTGCTCGAATGGTCTGTAAAAAAATCGCCTTTGAGGCGGAACTTGGCTCTTCAAGAGATACGTATTTGAAATTTCGTTTATTTTCAGTCTGGAGTGTGTGAGAAAATTTCCTTTTTATTAAATAAATTGTCCGGCTGCAATGGGGCAGATGATACTACTATGTAAAATACCGATTTTATTCCTAAGAAAAAAAATTGTGTGCAAGAACTTATTCATCTTATGATACATATTCTCAAAAGATAGCTTATAGAGTAGTGATATGGCACCGCTATATGTAGAATATATAGTTAGACAGATAATTGAATATATAGTAGTTATGTGTATGTGAATAGAAGCGTCGGTTGTGGTCGAGGGAGTGAAACCACAGCTGCTGAAGCGAGACGCAATCAGGACCTATTGTCGCTTCCTCCGATTATTAACCTTGCTTAATTAATCTTTGTATTGAATAGTCTGTTGAATAAAACTGAAGAAAAAAAAATATTCACATTAAACTAGACAAAAAGAGATACAAATCTATGCGTCGGTTTAAAATTCAGTACCGTATTCAGATTACGACTGTATTTATTTCAGGTTGTTAGAATTTTTTTTTTCGTTTCAAGATAAATTGATATTAAAGTAGAAACTTACGTTAAAATTATTAATTTTAAGTGGCCAAAAATTTAACCCAAAAAATGTGTTTTGCATGCTTTTGTGATCCGGAGATTTTGACGCACGCATTACATTACGCACCTCTACAATCTATTCACACCCAACCAATTATGTAACCGTCACAAGATATTTTAATAAAATATTAATGTAATTACATAGACCAGTTTGCCGATAAAACAGCCCCGTCTGGTCCGCACACCGCAGCCTACGAGGCGCATGCAATCACGGCACATTGTCAGCATTGTCAAGCCGACTCATTAGTACCTAGATTTCGATGGAAATGCTAATGAGCACTTTTTACGTCAATTTGTGTTTAAGGGATCTTGTTTTGTTCTGTGATTGATTCTGGCAGGTACTATAAGCATAGGTACGTCCTATTTGTTTTTTTTTCTTGTGTATGAATGTTGCAATAAGAACTTTTCCTGTAATATTAAATATACAAGAGGTATCCTTGATATCATAATTATTAAACTTTTGTTGTATAGATTCCGACCGCAAAATGAATTCAAAAATAATAATTTTATTGCCAACTCATAATTTAACGCCGAGAGCTATAATCTCCGAGAAAATTCTTTTGAAACTCCATTATTTTAGGGAAAGTAAAAAAAATCGAGTGTACAGCTTTTCGTTTCATGAATCATTTCAAATCTCCCTTAGTCTTTATCTTTACGCTCCATTAAACTATGGTTGAGCTGTCTAATTAAATCCCCTCTGGGCTTTAGGACGTGTTGTAGACGATTTTTATTCAAAAATATAAGGCTCGTTGTATACTAAACAATAATAATTGGAAGAACAGTTTAAGTCGTAGAAATATCACTAGCAATAATTCTGTCTACTGAGTACGAATTTCAAATTGACTTATTTTTTTGGGTCTCATATCTCTCGAACATTCAATAGTATTGAATAGTACATATGAGATAAGTGTAGAAATAATAAATAATAGATCGTATAAAATTTAGTTTTGAGAAAACATAATCAGACAGAGAGACCGAAAACATAACATAATTTACATAGAATAGAACGAATTTCACATTATGTTTGATCTTTCAGCAAGAATCGAGAAAAAAAATGTAATACACAAAAATATAGTATCAAAGGAAATATTCTTAGTATGCGTACAGCCTTACCCAAGGTACACTTTTAAGACAACAAAAAATATAGCTCAGTGGGAGCCGTGCAGATGTGTCTGAATGCCTTCTGAATAATTACGAAGGCGCTTGAGGCTAAAAGAGCGCATCATAAAAGATTTTATACACATTTTCTTCTTTTCCTGTCTTCTAGACTATTTGGTATTCCAACGTTAATATGCACAAGATTTACGTTATTTTAGGTACAGGTAGGTACACAGATAGGTTAGTACAAAATAATGTTATTCAATATAGCCAAAACTTGCGTCTAAAGACTATAAAATATAATACGATTCGACTCTAGTTCACTGCGATAAAAAAAACACATGGTACACAAGCATTTTCAGTACGACGACAACTTTTTTAGAGGTAATATACTATTTTAATTAATTCAATTATATTTTTATTATTTATATTTATTGAAACTATAGAAAATCATGCTAAAATTTCCGTTACACATATACATATCATGATTAACAAAGACAGATCCAATACGCTATCTAATCACACGAAATTAATTAACGATCTCTGTAGTGTCTGAAAGGGGTTCTATTACAAGTTGAGCGTGTATCGAGTCGAAACAGTAGGCACTTGCGTTTGTTTCGAGAAATAAGTTACGGAGTCTCATGTCAAACAGGGATATGCACTCAGACCGCCTAAGGGTGGCTGCGACTTTGATTGACTTAGAATTTGAACAAAGTTTTTGACATGGATATGTGCGTTTATTTAGTTTTACAATACATATTCGGTTCTCTTTATATGTATTTTGTACACATTGTCTATATGTTGATACTTATGTGCAAAGGAACACACTGTACGTGTTATTTTTAAGACAACAAACGACTCCTGCAATACAGAAATAATAATAAAAGAAAAAAAACAAAAAAGCATACAAAAGCAACTGATTTATTTTTCTCTGTCAAAAACAGCAAACAAATTAAACACGTTTTCACCTACCCTCTATAAACGAAAAATTTAAATACAATTGAGTAGTAACTAGTACGTAACACAGTTGTCATACAATATAATAAAATGCACAAAATTAATACCGAGCATACAGTACGAATTTAACAAAGCTAGGCCAATAAATCGATTAATTACTATTTGCAAGCGTTGTGGTTTCCGCGGTTTCCAACACAGCTCTCGCATTAAGCTCTAAACACGATTAACGACGCGAACATTTCACCTTCCACTTACTAACGTTACTGTTTACAATAAAAATACACTATAACTTTACGGCGTATATATTGAGCCGAAATGTGAGAAAGTATTGGCTGTTTAGTGGTAAGAATTGCATCGCGAAAGTAGAAGAAAATGACAAAGGGAGGTTGGTTTTTCAAAAATGTAATATTCTTTCAGTGGTCTATGAAATTTTACAACGCGACTTGGAAATTAAAGAAAAAATTTATAATATTTATATTATTTACAAATAGAGTAATATGTAGGTTTAATTAATATAAAAAAATTAAATTTCGAAATGCAGCAACTTTTCAATTCATAGTAAATACATATTTTTTATTCATGCAAAGCATAAACTTTACATGAACGATCGCATTATTTTTTCATACACATGAAAACATCAAATATCGGAGGAAACACCACTCTCTAAATTGAATACGCGATACGTTATGTATGTGTATTTTATAGGTCTGCACTCTGCATTCAATGTATATTGAAAAAGGTTATGGATTTCGTGGAATTTTTAATGTTCGAATATTTTACCACTTGTCTTTAAAACTGCTGGTTAGTCTTAGTATAACTTAAGTCTTTAGAAATACACTTGTATAGTGCTTTTATCACCGAATTTTGAGAAAATTATTTCATGTGTCTTGCCATATTCATATTAAAATTTCTTAGTTAAAGTTTTTATTTCCTCCAATGACACACTGAAATATTCCCGATTATTTTATTATTTTACATTTCGTTCGCATATAAACCATAAAACAAACCGAAACAGATTATTACAACAGCAGCTGTTAGGTCCAAATTTATGAGTAAACTTTTAAAATACACCAAGTATTCTTCTTTAAATGTTTATTTTAGTTAAACCTCTGTTCCTCGACAATGGAGAATATTTCCATACTTCATGCTACGGGATAAGGTAAGGATTACGCTGTTTGCTTTACGAATATAAATACATCACGGTTATACCGGGGAATTGTTTTTACAAGTCCCCCGCATAAGATTAATAAGGAAAAGCACGTTTTATTTATTCGTTCCTTACTTATTTTGGACAAATTGAAGCATAAGAGGAAGTTCTTGGATTTAAATGTTGTGCAAAATTTAACGTTTTTATTTTCATCTATTATTATTTTCTGTGGGTAAATTACAATTAATTAAAATTAAGAGGAAATTGTAATATTTATAGCCAATTTTGATAACGGCCAGAACTCCAAGAAATACAAAATTTTAAAATCACACATGCTTCTATTATTACTGTTATTAGAAAGAAACGTAGGTGATGAATAGATATAAGATAGTTACCTAAATCATATAGAACTTATCTTCGTATTATCTTTATCTCTTAGAACTGCTAACATAAACATATAGCCGCTATATATTTTCTACAGAAATATGAGATAATAGTCAAAGTACGGGAATACAATAATGGGTGAATCCTTAACCATTAGAGAAGCGAGCAGCGGAAAACCTATTCAGACTCTTGAAATCGCTGACCAAATAGATTCTTACAATAATACACGCACCACCTGTGTTTTGTATTTTCAATCTTATGTCATTGTAATAAGGTGTAGTTTAAATTATTCGATTTCCACATAAATTGGTTGTTGTATTCTAGAGAACAGGAAAGCAGTGAACAGGGCAGACTGTGAAGTGTTATGGTTATAGTTATTACCACGTTAACTTTTTAGTTTGTAATAGATAACGATAGAACTAAGGGGAGCCATTTAAAAGTTTTCTTACTTGATAACATATGATATACATACGGATTGAATACGTCGAAACTTTTAGTGTCTCTTTATTTAAAAAAAAGTATCTTTTGTTTATTCAAGAAAATTAATTTTAATAAAATGTCCAAATACTACTTAGAAAAAAAACACTGCATAGATTTATTTATATTACAGGGAAATTCTTTTTCACAAAAATTCAAACAAACGAACAAACCAAGCAACTACGTTTTAATTAATCTTCCCGTACAATTCAGAACAATCGTCTTAAACAACGGTCGCATAATGAAAACTCTTGTTCTAAATTTATTAAGAACGGAGCCTTTTTTAATATTTTTAATATTCTCCTAGATGTTTTACGGCCCTGATATTAAAAGTTGAAGTGTCTACAAGAGCCATCATCACGAAATATTTCTTCATTAATATAAATAACGACCCTTCAAAGGGCCATTTGCAACATATTTTTGCCGTAGATTTTGATGTTGCTATTACGCAGGGTAAACGGTCTGCTCTGTGTCCATCGTGGCTGTCGTTCGATTTAATTTAGCGCAGCCGGCGGTTACCCTCCGGTTAATTTGGAAATAATTATTGCCTACAACTCTCCCCATGCGACTGGACAAAAAATTCTACTTCGGCTGATACGTCCTAATGCGTTCTTGATGATAAAATGTCTACATGAACGAGATATTAAGACGCTTGGGCAACAATCTCTACATCCAAAAAATTCACTGCAGGTGGCAATATATAATAACTCTTTTAGCTAATTAAGACTAACTACATACATATTTTTTTATGTCTCCGTTGCTATGAAATACAATATTTCATACATATTATATTTTACTCGACAACGCTTTCTAGTGGTAATAAATTGGGTTTTGTCTCATAGTTTAAAATTTATCATCCTTAACGGTGCGATACTCTTCCATCTAGCAACATAGAAGCAACTTACCGAAGTAAAAAGTACTAAAAACTCTTTATTCCGTCCAGCATAACCACCCTGAAGTTTATTCGGCGTGTAAACTTTTCCGACTAACGCAGCGCTTGCTTTTGTTTCGTAGAATTAATATATCAACAGTATACATGAGTGATACTCTTAATACCGTACCCTTTGTTGTCATTACAATGCAGAAAGCATGCCGTGTCTGCTTCAAACTGAATCCATCAAGCGTGCCTATTCCAAATAAACAATATGGTAGCGCAAGCCATACAATATCCGATATCTACATGTATTCAGTGTGATTGACTCGCCGGGTATTGTTTGTGAAGTTCGCAATCACTCAAAAGTACTATATCAAATAGTGAGGGATTATATCTCTGGTTATCGATGTTTTGGGGCTTATATTCTTTGATAATGTTATTAAGCTTACGAATATTTATAGTATCTTTTGAATTATATTTTACCTTTGAGTTAAAGAAGAATAGCGTACCTACATATAAGTAGACGATTTATGTATAGAAAGTTATTAAGTTCTATACTGTGTAAATAAATTTGCACACAATTTTCTTCTTATAAATTGGTACAGGCTACTACATAAAAATTTAATTATATGTAGGTACTATAAAAATCGATACATTTCTAGGTCACCATACATCACTAGTTCCAAGAATAGGGTAGAACAGGGGTGGTTTTAAGAACTAAAAGCGCAATGTACTGCCTAGATAGGCTAGGAAACCACAAAAGGCCTCCGTCACAATGTCTACGAACACAAAGAGCACGAGGAATGTAGCTTTGCTTCCATGATGAAAGGAATATTACAAAAGTATATTCAGAAGCGGCACATTGAATGGTGGCTTTTAATTATAGTTTTCATCAATAGAACTTTTCCACTTTTATCAATTTTCAAATAGGCGACTTTATAACGTATGCATTAAAACAACCCTACTCATACTTTATATTATTTTTAAAGAATTTTTATTCAGCTATTAGTATTAGTATTAAGTAGTATATTTTAAAAAAATCTTATAAAGTAGAACTACATTTTTTACTTGATCTTGCTCCGATATATAAAATCTCAAATTAACTTATAAAAAGTACACAGTTATATATTATTTTGTAAACAACTATAAATAATCCATACTAATATTATAAATGCGAAAGTAACTCTGTCTGTCTGTCCGTTACTCAATCACGCCTAAACTACTGAACCAATTTGCATGAAATTTGGTATGGAGATATTTTGATACCCGAGAAAGGACATAGGCTACCTTTTATTGCGAAATATGTACCACGGGCGAAGCTGGGGCGGACCTCTAGTATAATATAATTCTGACGTATTATTAATCACTATTCTATAGTGAACTCATAGACAATGGCCCTGCCGTGGACAAGCCCTGTGTCTGCGCTTAATAGTCAATCTGATATTGATAGCTACTGTTACGTTAACTAGTTAGCTATTATCTATTGATTCTATCAATATAATGTTCCATTTAATAAAGGGTTATTTTGTACGAAAAAGTTATCATGTGCATCTAGTACATGAGCAATTAAATTTCATTGCACCAAGAAAACACGCATAAAAGCAGCCATATATATAAAATACATACACGTTTAAATTACATTAAACTTTATTTGAACGAAACATCAAACACAATTTAATATTCTTTCATAGTTCAGGCGAAGCTTCAAAATCTCTCCGTCTGTTCAAGAACTGGAAAAAGCATCTCATGAAACCACTCACTCTGATATCGTTCGCCGGGCTTTTAATTTATCATTCCCACACCGGTTTTTAAAACTTCTATATTTGAGAGGGTGCGGAGACCTTCTGACTGTCTTTTGGGAAATTCACGATAAAGTTCCGCCTTAAATATTTTAATAAACTCGTATTAAAGCCGTAAAAAACATTTTGCACTCCAGTTTTTTACTCGCGATACCCCACAGATGATTTTACCACAAATTTTGAGTGCGTACTACTTTCAATTGGGGAGCTGCGAGGCTCGCTGGGTGTATTTCATTATTCATACCGCTTTGTTTCTAACTTCGCTTTCTGTTTTGGACATATGTCGTTGTTTTTGACATGAATATATACTGAGTCTATTTATAACTGCAAATAGATTAGTTACAATATAAAAACGCAATAATGAAACTATCGAGCTTAATGATACAATAAAATAAATAGCGAACGGAAAAGCGTAGTTCCATAGCAACAACGATAAAAAATAGTGCGCTATATTGTATCCGTCGTACAACAGAATTGTAGATATTTAGTTCCTATACAATTTTACACAATCAGGCGACACAAAAACCACCTTTAACAACGGTGGAAAGCATAATCGGATTTCCAACGATTTGGTTCACCGTCACGATATACGAGTACGTTTATGATAATATCACACCGGTCGCATAATGTGATGGTGTGTCGGGTAGATTTGCGTAGATTTTTATATGAAAATCTGCGTAGTGTGTGTATTTTATGTGCACTGGAGGTGTAAAAATATATACCGAAATACGAGATATTGTTTTTATGAACGCTTTGTATTCAGATCACATTTCAAAAGCCGGCGCTTGAATCTGGGGTGTTTTATGCGACGCTAAGGTGCGTTAAATTTATGCTAATAACGCTTAGCTTTCGACGTCACAACTTAAAGCCAATTTACAACTACAATATATAATGACTAAACAACTCATTGTCTACTTGGGGTGCTAAACTTTAGATCCTTAGGTGCAGATTATTATTAAATAAATTGAAATTTGAAATGTTGATTGGGCAAAAATTGTAATACCTACGTACTACAACTTACTGCGATTTATTCAAGTTCAATAGTTCAATTCAATATTCTTAATTAATAAGTTAAAGGATATAATCATAAAAAGCGCAATAAATATTTAACTTAATAAATTATAATTAAAACATAGACAACAAACATGCAATGGACCATTAACTAAAATAAGAACATCCTTTTCAGCTATACAATAAATAAAGTAGATCGCATAAATAAACCAATTCAATCCCGCAGAACTCGGAACGGGAGTTTCAAAACAATTGTTTTAGGTTCATCTCTTTGTCGGTTCAAATGAACGGAACTAGCGTGATTTGTGACGCATTCGATTACATGTGATTCGTAATACAATTGTGCTTTTCCTATCACTGAACAGAAACAATGGTGAAATTTTATCACGCGCCATTAGAATTTGAACGAAATAAATGGATTAGAATATAATTGTGTACGTGTATACCTTTGATTATTATAGATGTTAACTTTATGTTTATTATTGTACTTTCAATGTAATTTAATTGTACCACCAAGCGTGGAACATCTGTTTTAGTTTGATTAGTAACAGCGTTCGACAACGACAGATCAAAATTACAACTAATAATAAATCTTTGTTTTCATCAAGAACAGATTTAATACGGGAACTTCAAATTTTACATGAAAAATAAATAATTATGCAATAATTTACATTTCAACTACATTTTAAAGAGTAACTGTATAACTCGCAAAGACATAAAACTGCAGACATAATTTAACGGTAAATTTAATTTTAATCGACAGTATAATGTATTCATTAAACACTGTAGTACCTTTTAAGTGAAGGCGAACCCTTGCCGGGCCATAATTTTATTAACTCAGCAAAGTGCAACGTTCTTAACAAAATGCTTAATATCGTGAAATGTTAATGTAAATAAAATTTGAAGTATAAAATCTATTCTTATTCAATAAGCTTTGCAATTTGAATACGAAATTAATTTTGAATGAATCTTTGGAGTGAAATCTTGAAAATATATTTTTAACTAAATGCATGAATTTTCTTCATAAATACCTGCTTATATTTCTATCGTCGCATATTTCAGTCAACATCTCCTCCAAATCCGTCGAAAGTGTATTTAATAACTGAAACAAATAAGAATTATTATTATTTATATGGTGTGATATAGAAAGATATTGATCAAATTAAAATAATTTGCAATTCAGTTGATGATATTTTGTAAACTGTACTCGAGACAATGTAGCTCTATAAAGCATGTATCTATATTAATTTTAACCCTTGCATGATGTCGGGATGAAAACTAATCTTTACATAATTCCATAAATGACTACAGTCTGTAGTTATTCAAACGTGTTCGCACATTCCTATAATCGTTCATATTATGAGTGAATAGTGCAGCTTGCTCTGGATACATGAAGGCTCATCTACCAATAAAATATCTCTCTTGCAAACTACACATCTATTCATCCACTATGAAACCAATATTGGAAATGATAGTTTGAAATGTCGCGTTAATTCCTATTATTGAAGCGGTCTGCGTTCTTCGATTTCTATTCACCCCTGGGCACATATGGGAAAACGTACGGAAATGAGTTAAGCCGTGTTCACCGCAGCTTCAGGTTTAGCTATTTGATGTTCTAACATACTGCAGTTAAGTACAGAGAGCCACCATAGTAAATAACAATAGCGTCTTGGTAATGTGTATGAAGAAGTTTCAGATTTAAATAAGTCTACCGTCTGTATAAACAATAGAACCGTTATATCCCAAGTTAGTCGATCAGTATTGTAAGTTGAAACCATATAATACAATACAATTTAGGACCTAACTAGTTTGTGATGAGCAGTTGAATAAATTCATGTTTCAGGTATTAAAAAGAGACTCAAGGCAATTGCGTAGGTAATTATGGTAGGTAGTAAAACAATTGACTTATATCTTTACGAAAATAAACAGTTGCTACACTCACGAACGTTTGTTTCCTTAATAAAACCTTCCCCATCCCACGTTCTCTACACCCGTGTGTACATTCAGTTAGTTATTTGCCTAGTTCGCAGACGGGGTGGTAGCATAAAAAGTTTCTCAAATAAAAATCTCTCGTCAAACCGCTCGACGCCCCACGTGTTATGCTGACTCTGAGTTTTATTGCGGCACCTCCCTCACTCGGTATAAAACGACAAATTACCATAATTTCAAGGCTCATGTTGAATGCGTCGAATTTGCATAGTTAATCTTGATTAAGCTAACGCGCTTTATCTGTAGTGGTTTCTGTTAAATCTTTAAGCTGCGATCTTATGGTTGGAAAATATTGTAAAGTTATCGGAGGTAAATCAAAGCGGAAAACTCATGAATAACAAAATAAGTGATCAATCATATTATAACACAAAACAATCAAGTTGTTTTCCAAAAAGTCAATTTGTAGTGTTTCGTACTTTCGTAACATTCGGAAAAAGAAACCTAGCAAGAAGTCAATTAGGGTTTGATATTGACGTATGCCTCATAGAAATTAGGATAGAGTTGAACTGTATGTTAGGAAAATGAATAGAGGCAATATACAATTGAATTATGAGTTAATTAAATAATAAATCGTAATACAAAGCTAATCTGCCCGAAATTTAGCAATAAATTTTCCTGTAGTTATAAGTAATTTTTGTTTTCCTTGACAGCCTATAGCCTTACTAAAGAAACCTTTCTATTGATAAAGTTCTTCAACCCGATTCGATGATAGAAAAGTATGTCAATGACCTGCCCTGTTTGACTCCAGTTGCTATGAAACCAAAAACCAAAACAATTAAGGAACAACCAGGAAATCATTAACAATTTACTTTCATTTCACATAATTATCTCCTTCTTCACATTATCTTTCTAATTTAACTACATACTTATATTTAACATAGGTAATATTATTATAGGTTGCCTGAGCCCTGAACCAAATGAGTTGTATGACATAAGGCTATTTATTTAACAAGAGACTGTGCATAAAACATAAGAGCGAATCAAGTATATTCGTTTATTTTTTGTGTCTTACCATATAATTTACAATTTACATAATATCATACACATGAAAAGTGTCAAAAAATAAACAACTAAACTAAGCATCTCCACTGTTTTCTTTATCATTTAATTAAACAACGTTCTATGCTAGACATCGTAGGTGTCGTACACTAGAATTAAATTTACTTTGTCTCACATTATTACTCTGAAGTAAACTTTTAAACACTAAATTACGTCTTCATACTGCACTCGAGTATCTCATAAAGCTAACGAGGCAGCTCTAATTGTTTGGAAGTGTCCCGTAATGCCCCGAGCGGGGACGCCGCTCAACTTATTATTTCTTTTCAACATTTAATGTTATGAGATGATATTTCATGTTCGCGGTATAAGCAAAACATGAAGATAGATTGACAACATTTTTAAAGTAATTTTCCAAAAAATGTTTCATTCGATTTAGCTTTTAAATATAAACTCATTTTATGAAAACTGTGTGTTTAGTCTATAAAAGTATAAAATATTTATTTTTCTAATAAGATTAATTCACCCTCATATATTTGATTTGATAATTAGTAAAAATTTAGTCCGAAAATATCGTAATAACAATCCATCTTTCTTATTTGTCTAAGAGACATCACTGTCTCAGTTCTTTATTAAATTAACATGTATGAACTAAAACAATATATTATACGTTTCATCTGCCAGGTATTAACATACTATATGCAAATTTTGACATTAAACCGCTCTCCCCCGGGTCTCAGCTCAACACCCGCGCGTCGCATTATGAATAATGTTTTTCGTTACAGCTGTGAAAATGCGTCGTTTTCATCAAATATCTCTATCATATTTACACAATAAATTATTATGTATAAATATGCCCGATGCCAAAATCAAAATACAATTCAAATTTGTAGAAATTAATTATAACAAATTATTTTATTCATATAGGTACATATTATTCTCTACCGACTACCTACTCACGTATTTTTATAAAGCACCTACACTCGAATATACCTATCGTATATTCAAAAATAACAAACATTTCAAAAGTAAAAATACTATTCGCAAACATTCTGAAAAGTTGACAAACAATGAAAATAATATAGAGAAACAACATATTAACATACTACAATAGAATGCGTCAATAATATTCAAACAGTCACGATACAATGGTATTACTCGACACAATCATTCCTATGGTGATATATAATTCCCATCAGTAAAGATATCTCATAACAAGCCATTGTGAGATCGATGGAAACGAATGACATTAATCTATTCTTGAGCTCCGCAATGTAATCCGCTAAGAAATCTTTGTCCCAGAAATACGGATACTATTTTAATACAACTGACTTTTTGTACATTTTACTCGTAAGTTTTACAGAATAATAATATAAAACGAATCTTTTCAAAAAATAAACCCATTTTTTCAGAAGTTAATTTTTTACGCTTTTTGTCATTTTGAAACCGATTTATTCATACGTGATAATTTTGAAATATTTTAGTATCAAATTTAAGATTTTATATGTACATCTCTCAAGCTAACTTAACACAATAATTTTCCCTTTTAATAGCTTAATAGGATTAAAAGTAAATGCAGCTAAACTCTTCAACAAACAGTAATAAACAATACAGCAGTCAAAACAAAATGTTTCAAACATTGCTACAGTATAAATTAAGAAAGTTGTATGAATCGTCTGGTAGAAACTCCACGAACGGAAAACAATGTATTTTTTTCTAATTACGAGGGATTTTCTGAAATCCCAATAGCATTTGTATAGAATGTTTATTTCTGCTGGCGCTTTTCATTCGTCTTTGCATATAACCAATCACTCAATATGCAAGATGTTGTGTTTATTAACGCTATTGTTAATTTTTAAGAGTTAAAAGACTGAAACCGAATATTGTAATAATACACCAAATCTTTAATTAAAAAACTCTACATATCAAGCAGACACACACTTCCTTATAATCTCATATCAAAAATCATTGTTTCAAATAATAAGCTAATATAAGTCAATAGGAACTTTCAAAGATTCTCAAGAATCCAATAAAGTTAAAGTTTAAAAGCGTTCCAAGTTTCAAAATGATCATTAAAACTTTGACTTACAGTCGTCGAAATTGTCCATTAAGTACTGACTGGAACAATTTTCTCGACAAACAAACGGGCGACTATTCTAATTAACGGTGTTGATGATTTTGAGGCTTCGCAGGCCCTGAGCTGGGGACTTTTTTACTTTCAAAGACTTTCATGAAATCGTTTGATGTTTGCAATGTTTTTTTTTTATTATTTTGCAACGTACAACGGCTCTCTTTATAATGAGAACTCTTTTATATTGATATACCTACTTACTATAACAATATTTCCTTTGTAACATGGAAACTTGATGAGATATTATGATCAATTAGTGTAAGCATAGGTACAATCTATCCGCAACTACCCACTAGGCCACTACAACAATTTTACTAGGGATGTAACGATACATGATTTTGCCGATACGATACCGATACCGATATTTGTAGTAATGTATCGGCGATACCGATACCGATACCGATATCGATGGCTTGGTAGAAAAATAAATAGTGAATTATGCATAAAAAGTTACCAACATTTAACAGAGACAACTGTTAATCGTATTCTTTTAAATAAAAATGCCAAATCAAAAAACAACAAAACCATTTATTTTAGTATTATTATTTTACGAAGTCAGTTAAACTTTAAGTATACACACATACAATCAGTACCTAATAAAAGTTTACTATAATATTGGTAGAGTTTTTTCAGAAAACAAAGTGCGCACGCGCGGGCGGCCTCCCGCATCGTTCATTGGGCGCGGATTTTTGAATTATTTGATATCAAAAAAATTGGTTGTTTGTAAAGTAGGTTTACGATCGAGATGTTTACGTGATAACATAATGCAGTGGCAGCGCTCGAGATGAAACGGGAGATCGGTCCGTCTCTCTCTCGTTATACCTGCGATCGCGCTCGTGAGGTTTTGGTGTGACACAAGTTTATGAACATGTCACCCGACTAAAACGATTTTAAAAACGTTATCACGTTAAAAATTAAAAAAATTCAAAATTATTTATTTCTTTCCTTTACATAAACAAATTTGTGATTGGAACACTCCTAGTAAGCAAATAAAATGCTTGTGTCAGGAGGTTCCGCTCTTCCTTAACACTATTACAGAAACAGAAATAAAACAAAATGAATGAATACAATGCAAAAACATAAAAGAAAAGAAAGAATTTAATAAAAAAATATCGGTATCGGTTGATTTATTATCGGCGATACCGATATATCGGCTTGCCGATATATCGGCTTGCCGATATATCGGCCGATATATCGGAATCGGTATCGGTATCGTTACATCCCTAAATTTTACTGTAGTATTATGAAAAAGCCACAGAAAAGCAGTGCTGTGACACCAGTTTAACAACTAAACAACTTAATAAAGATTTAATTTTATACTTATGTTAACCCGATATATACGTTTATTTCAGAATTAAAATTTTAAAAACATTTACCAAACTAACAAACAAACTTTCGTTTTGCTCTAAGTATGCAGTAAATATAAATCTTGCAGAACTTACAACACTTAAAAATATGGTATTTATCGAAATAAAAAATATATTCACAGCACCATAGACCAAATACTTATTCGTAAATTTATTGAAAACTAATCACCACAGGCCAGTCGCCGGCAGTAGACGGTCATAAACAAAGGCGTTAGAACCACCCGCTCTCGATACGATATTCAATTTCCTTCCCAACCACAAAGTGGCGCAACGCGTTCTTTGCAGTAATAGTTGTTTGTGAAAATTAGTATGAAATAAACATTTACTTGTGAATGGAAACAAGTTTGAAAGATAAGAAAAACATTCTCCATTCCTAGTCGCAAAAATGTTTACTCTTACATGAATATTTGCTCATAGAAAATATCAGGCGCTGTTAAATAAAATTGAAGGAGAAAACCCGTTTTTACAATTTAACTTGAAAGTGCAGTTTTATTTGGAAGATCTTTGTTTAAAGCAACATAAAATTGAATCTTATTTTTAAATTAAATAGACGTTTTAATTTTTTAGTATAGGAGTTATCAAAGATTAACTTACCTATACGGCATAATACATTTTTAAAGAACATGAAGTCAATAAAAGTCTGAATTAAATAAGCTGTGTATTACTCAACTTAAATAACATGCCTTCATAAATTAGAGCATAAATTTAAAGTTAACCCTTGTCATTCCATTTTCCAGAATAATCTGTTATCGAGAGTTCATTACAGTGATTTCTACACACACCACAAACCGGACCATACAAGGCAGGAAATGAGAATGTCAAACGCACTCTTAATTTAATGGACCTCATTGGACTACACAATTACTAAAGGACTAATATATTCCCTTAATCAGAGTTACATTTTCGTCTTTAGCGTTGTAAAATATCTAAATGGAACACTGTTTTATACTAGGTAGGTACTTTTTGCGAATAATAACGAGATTGACAAAATACCCAAAGATAGAGAACCATAGCAAAGATTAGAATTTATGAATTACAGGTTTATAACTTTATTCAGAAAGCAAGTCAAGCAAATGTGCTGTTAAACTACTTTTCATTATTCAAAGAAGATTCATTATTGCACGCCTCATAAGCGAAGCGTTGAGGTGGATACTACTGTCACTTCGCGCAAAACATCTGATTTTTCAAACTTAAAATGTCTTTATGTATCATACATTGCACTTGTAAGATAATACATACACACACATATTAAGAAAAAACACTATTTTTAACGTTCATGGTATTTTTGATGTCATTTTTGTTATTTAAACTAGTTAAAAAACAGTTTTAAAAAGTTCTGTCTTGGACGTCCGTGTGTCTGTATGTGCGGAGGATTTTCTTGTTAACACGATAGCGACCGAAATACTTTACTAATCGAGTCTTTTTTTTTTCTCTTACGCTTGAGTATGCTCAGGAATAGAACCCTTTCATTTTTCAGGGTCTGATTCGATGTGGTTTAATTGTTATTAAATAAACAAAAATAATAATTAATAAATATTTATTAAAGAAAAATTATGAGGCGTGCACTTTTGGATTTTCCAAATTTTACAATATTATTTTCATTTTCCTCAGATAATCGTGTTAATAAATAACCATACGCAAGAACATTAATAAAGCTTAATGCGTGCAAACACGCAATAGTCTATTTCCCAGATAAATGTAATAGCGAAATTATGCAACTAAACATTTGAATTACATGTTATTAGCTAGACTTATCCCAGTAATGATATTTATAAAAGTAGTTAGATATTTAGAAATATCACTTAGGTACAAATAAAACGCATTTAATGAAACGTCTGATGTTCTATAGCGCTTAAAGACAAAATATAAATTTATAGAACAAAGTTATAGTGCATCTGAATGAAATTTGTAAAATATACTTATTATCCCGTCTCAATTTCCTTTATAATTATTTTCAGATTATAATATTATGGCCAATTTTTTAATATCTGGCAACAATTTGACAATTCACAATCTATTTTATATTTCTTAAGGACTAAATAAAACGTTATTTAATAAAAAAATGTATTTGTACCTTCATGTAGGATCCTCCATTCCTTTCCTCGCAGTGCCTTCGTATGTACCGTTGACAAATATTTGACATTTTGCACTCTGAAACAAAAATAAATACAATTACTGCAGGTAACAAAATGTAAGTATATCGTGTGGTTTTATCAAAGTGTTCTTTAATACTTACATCGAATATTGCAAAAGGAACATACATTACCTTTGAACAATAAATTATTAATAATAATATATCCCTATTTTGTCATTTTTCTAGGTGCTTCCAAACCTAGAATCATTGTCGAATCAAATGCCTACCTACTCACTCACAATAATAAATACCGACTGCAATGGAATCTATAAAATTCCAAGTTTAAATGTTTTGAGGAGAAAGAAAAATAAACAATCTTTGAAGCTTGATTCCATTTTCAAATATTCATCATATAAAACCTATCTCTGGTTATTAATAAAAGTAGACATATAGCTATCGCACACTTTTCACAACAAAAGAAAGAGACATATGAATTAACCCTACAACGGTTCTTCATGATTAGACAACCAGCCCAATAAGTTCACCAACAATATTGCCAGGATTAAAATAACACCACCCACACTTGTTTTGAATAAACGGATATCAACTTCCGTATTCCTTTGTATTATTTATGGTTTCTTAAAGAATCTAAAATTACGCTTCCCGTAAACAAAAGACGCGAGATCAAATAAACTTACCTTAGATGCTGTTGAAATTTTACTTGTAATTTATATTACAGCTATCGTTGAATAAAGAAATAAAGCATGGTGGTTCACAAACAAGAAAAAGGTGTATTTAAATGTTTTTATCTACATTTGAATGTAGGTAAATGTAAAAAAAATTATGACGATTCAAAAGTGCTTTTATAAGATGTCTAATCAAATTGAATAAATAAATGTTTGAGTTTGAGTTTGAATATGTATACTGCACGACTGTGTATACGAGCACCTAATCGATTAAAATGCATAAAATGCATTTCGTGCATCAAATCAATTGCTTATTGAAATTATTAAAATAAATTTTAATATTTCAAGGGCGCATTTCAAAGGCACATCACACATATACAAATATTTCCATAATCGCGATGGCTGAACGCCCCTTCACGCAATAAACAAATTGGTCTCGCTTAAGCATTCTAGTTAGCAGTACGCAATTTCCTTACCAAAAATAAGTGTCATTTACAAAAAGGGTAGGGTATGTACGCGTGAATTATGTAGTCACCATAAACATCGACGATTTACATAAAGGGATGGAAGCTTTCAAGAGATGAGCGTATATTATACGAAGCTACTTAACTTTGGTCACGTAGATAATGCTCAATTTCAATTGGTTCAAATTTTATATTTTGGAATAAGTTTATATTTTGGATTTGAAGTGTTTTTGTTATCTTCAATATTGTGTTGTCTTGTATCATGATATGTCTGAAATTTTCGATGTTATTAATTTAAGCTTAATTTCGTTATAAATAGCTAAGTATCTGGTTCGTTGTGCTTTGTTATTGATACATCAATAACAATAAAAACAAAATACATTGAAAATATTATTATATTAGTTAGGATTTACGAGCAGTAAACTACGAGTATAAGCCAGAACAAGACGTAACTATTGCAAGAAAAATTAAAACTAAATTAAAAATTAAATTATAGAGTCAATCATATAGGCGATTTGCATGATAGGCGTAGAATTTCAATAATAAAAACCGCCTTTATAAAATACTCTGAAAATAAATTAAAACCACATCACATTCATCATCCACTCATATACGCATGATGTAAAGCCCAAACATTGAATACGACCAAAATATATCAGTACGATTGAACAATTTGCGATACAAATTAATACAAATATCGGAACCAAACACCTGCCCAAAATGAATACCGCAGGATTTGTTCATAGGTAGCGAGGGCGGAACGTGCCGATTTCAATATAATACACTGAATGATCCCACATCGCGATCGCTTTGCAAATTAAACGTGTATTGTGGTGCAGCTAAAATTGAACTATTGTTCGAATTACTTTTAATTAACAGCGTTTTTGCATGAACAATTATGCGATACAGGCTCATAGCTTGTAAACAATTCATACGATTTTAAAGGACCTTTTATAATGCTTTATATTATGCCTAGTACTATGTGGATTTTAACCCATTGACCACCGAGCGGCCCGATCGGGCCGAGACACAATAGATTTTCTATTGTGTCTGTGATCCGAGGACTGACGGATTAAAGAGGAAAGAACAACAGATAACATTGCTATCAATAAGATTCATCAAACCTTTTTGCAGCATCTACGTTTTGCAAGTACTGCTATAAAGGCTATAATAAGTGCTATTTTACTCAAAAGAAAAGAGCAACATGTATTCCGACGTTACATGAACGCACCAATTACCTCGTATTAACGCAGCTTACCGCGTAAAGTCCAAATATGCTGAGCTATCTAACGCGTTCATTAGCACGTCTGGCCTGCACAGTGCACATGCAAAAGCCTTCATAAATATCATCTTAGCGCCTCTGCAAATCCCGCGTCTGGTCCGAGGTGAGGATTATAGGATTGTCCGGGTGTCATTTTGCGTTTGCGATTTATTCGGATTCTGCAATACCTATGCGCGGTGCAGACAGTGATTTAATGTCTACCGGTGGGGATTCAGGATAAATTTTCTACTGTCATATTTTATTATGTATGCCGAATGTGAACTGCAGGTTTGAAATTTTAATGCAGTAATAGATAGCTAGGACTAGAATTAGAAGTTGAGATTGTAACGTATTGTGATAAAAATAGACTCAAAGGATTTTGAGAAGACGGGGGAGTTACAGTTTTTTATGATTGTAGGATCGAAACATCTACAGGACAATCCAATTACAATAAACTATTCAAAGATAAAAACTAAAAATATAGATTAGTTAATCTGTATTTTAAATTTTTACGATAGCATTCAAAATTATATTAGGTACACCATCCGTACAGTGAGTATATTATATTTCTAAGAGAACATGTCACTCAAAAAGAAACATACATTCAGTTTGTTTTCTATTACTTAAAACCAAAAATTGGTTACACGGCGGATCCGTTCCACTCTGTCGACAGGTGAAACAGCCTGGCTCATTAGCCCCAGCCTCATTTGTCAACGCCCTCGGTATCCGAATTACACGTTTTTTTATTAACGCCAATTCCTCGAACTCTAACGAGTGTAATTTTTCTGCAACTTCAGGAAAGCCGGTTCCTTTTTCGGTTTTGCAATATGTACGTAGCGGTTCAAAACGTTTTTACGCCGTGTTAAATAATTTTGCATGCGTAATTTGTTTGCGTTCAAATTTGCCTCCGTATTTTAGTTGGAAGCTGGTAGTTTAAAATTTAATAAAGTCTGAATATTAAACGAAAATCAATGTCTCATACACCATATATTTTAAAATATTTATTTAACGATGGCTTGGAATAAAAAACAACGCATTTATTACAGTAAATCATACATTACGGTGATAAAAATAATCTAGCACCTCTAAAAGAGCAATTCTTAACTTATTCAGGTACTTTTTACAACAAATGCTTGAAAAGAAATTTAATATAAGACTTCAGAAAATTAATAAACATCTCCAAAAAGTTCCATTCAATTGAACCAAGAAAACTTAAAGCATACCTGAATGGAGAAGGCTTGCTATAAACTTTTACATTAATAGAAGTATTTCCATTCATACGTCATGTCGTCTCGGAATCACCCCACATTTCTATTTTAAATCTCGGCGACTCCACGTTTGCATCCCTTTGCATATTCAGATGCATTAATGTAGGGGCATTATGTTTTTCATACGAGTTCCCTCATCTAAGACATGCAGCCCATTGAGGCTTTCAGAGCTCTTATTGAACACTAGTGACTCGTCTTCGCTTTGCCGTCACAATGGAAGAAATAGAGGTTACGGCAAATAAAGGTGCGCCATTCATAACAATGATTGACGGGTCTCAGTCTAGTTTTCCAATAAGAAAAAATACTGTGATTAGTTCGTAAAGCTGAAGCTCACTCTCATTATTTTGTTTTCGATTCCGCTTTTATTTTTTAAGAACACAAAAAAATTACCATGTAATCGATTTCATATGGTTGTTAAAATAATACGTGCTATATTTATGCAATTTACTTCACAGTGAACTGAGTCAAACGATTAGTTATTTTTATTAAACATACTTATATGAAAACATTCATTACCCGAAATGTACCTAGCTCTATATCAAATTCTCAATGCGCCTTCACTGTAATCATAAGGCCCTTTGACTATACGTGACAAGTTCCACGTATATTAATTTCGTCACCGTATCTAGCACTAACACCAGCTATCCATCACACAATATCAAACGAACATATCTCAAGCGATCGTTAATTTCTCTAAGCATCACTCAAAGTCACGTAATGCAATAACAAATCTCATCTCAATTGATACTAGATTAGGGCACGATCTATCTCAGGTGACGCCTCTGCTTTACCTCCGACACTTGATTTGATAGTTCGGGACGTTGATCGATGTTCACCTTTCGAAGCTTTGAATTTGATTTAAAGTACATGGTTTTTCGTTTTGTATGAGACATGGAATACCTTAAAAGGTCTGCAGGTAGTGAGTGAGATAACGCAGTAAATGAAAGGTACCCAGTACCTAGTACAGTAAAATAAAAAATATAATTTGGAAAATCCAAAAGTGCACGCCTCATAATTTTTTTTTAATAAATATTTATTAATTATTATTTTGGTTTATTTAATAACAATTAAACCACATCGAATCAGACCCTGAAAAATGAAAGGGTTCTATTCCTGAGCATACTCAAGCGTAAGAGAAAAAAAAAGACTCGATTAGTAAAGTATTTCGGTCGCTATCGTGTTAACAAGAAAAAGGATCCGCACATACAGACACACGGACGTCCAAGACAGAACTTTTTTAAACTGTTTTTTAACTAGTTTAAATAACAAAAATGACATCAAAAATATCATGAACGTTAAAAATAGTGTTTTTTCTTAATATGTGTGTGTATGTATTATCTTACAAGTGCAATGTATGATACATAAAGACATTTTAAGTTTGAAAAATCAGATGTTTTGCGCGAAGTGACAGTAGTACCCACCTCAACGCTTCGCTTATGAGGCGTGGAATATTAAAAGTAACTGCAAAGAGCTTAAACCCTTACATAGGTAAAACAGCAAAACAAAAATTAAACAATAAATTGAAAACTCGTACGTTCAAATAAAACCAAAATTCTTGTACCTAAGCTACGCCAAACTATATAGAAAAAACAGAATACGGTTTCTCCGTTATGTTTTTAATTACTGTATTTTTATTCACAATCTTTTTTAGTCTATGGTAATCAGATATTTCTGTACAATAATTTAATACGGTACTTTCCCACTCATTATAAATATTTTCATAATTATTTCTATAAATTATAGTAATAACAAAACTATCTCCATTTCCTTCAACAACCGCGATATACAGCTTATATTCATTATGGCCATTAATCCCACCTTTATTGCTATCTACCCTCATCCAATATCAACTTTTTCTAAGACGCACCATTGTAATGGGCCCAAATACTTTTTTTACCTATGTTCCGTGAAGAATTTAAGATCGTAAAATAAAAGGGGAGGAAACGTATTGGCGAGGCGGTCTCTGAAATTTTAAAGACTGAAGTACAAGTTTTACTGGAAGAGGTAAGTATTTTTATACTATAGCAATAAATTTGAATGTTTTAATAAACTCATATAGGTGAACATTTGGAAACGTTCCTTTCGTTTATTAACCCAAGTATAATTAATTTAATCGATATATTTTTTTCACACTTCAACTGAAGAATCACTGGTGACGAATTAATATTGTTTGTTTTGTTTTACTCAAATTCTTTGGCAGAGTTCAGCATCGTAAATGTCAAAGAATCATAACATACATCACACTTTTTTAATACGACTATAAACACCAACGCATATTATAATTAGTATTTATTTTAATATTCTAAACTACCATACTTAGGGCTGATTTTTCAATCCTTGGTTAAAAATTATTCATCGAATAACGTATTAAACTACCATTTCAAAAATATAATTTGTCCGTATTTGACACTATACCTACTGGTGACATTTTAAAATGTTCATGTAAATCTTTATTGAACGGATAAATTTTAACCAACGATTGAAAAATCGGCCCTTATACATAATATTAGGAGATATTAGGTGTGAAATATAAACAAAAGTGAGAATGTTAACTTTATATCTTTGGCGATTGAATTTTATTGGTGGGTTGCTGATATATCGAGGTGGCAATCGTAAATCTGTTGCTACGAAATAAATAATTTAAACCAATAAAACAGGCTGTTTACGCATAGGTAGACTATATTCATTTGTAACATATTCAATTACATACACATATAGACTTATAAAATGTGTTTTTGTAACTATGTATTTACTTTAATTCAGTCACTTTTTTGCATAGTTTCAAAATACACTGTTCTGAATACAGAAGGAGACAATAATTATTGACCACTCAATATAAATTTATAATCATGAGGCACCGCATGAGATACCTACTTAAGATTAAATTTACTAACTATTCCAGTCTATTTCGAACAAAGTTGTCTAGTTTGTATTTTATTAATTCCTGGGGTGTCTTGCCAATTATTCTATAGCTATGCTAAGTTTTGTTAAGCGGACGCTGTCAATTTTAGCGGTGTGCATCCCGCGGTGTACCAATTTGCAACATTTCCATTTTATTACCAGAAACAATGAAATTGCTACGCAATACAGTCAACTAAGTGTGACCACCTCGGAGACCATTGTCTCTAACGAATTGTCATCCAAACCCCTCCTCAAATGCAATTTTATAAAGTATACCGCATCGCCTGTCACCATCTTAATATACCATGAGATTCTGATTATTCTCGTGTGGGTGTAGTGACATGAATATGCGGTGTTCTACGTGTGTACGATTTCATATATTATTTATTCTATCCGGGATTATTTTAGTGACCATCTCGAATCTCGTTGGATGTAATCCCATTACGAATTCCAATTTCAACGAACACGTCAGGGAATTTTCTTTGAAGGAGGATGAAATTGTAAGTTATATTCCTGGGGATTTTGTTTGAAACATCATTTTGTATAATAATTCTGTTATATTCCAGAATTCTACAAATGTTAAGACGCTACTTAAGGACGGCATTGGCAAAAACACTAATTTCGGTCCCGTTCATAATCTTGTAAGATTTAAGGTATGTTTCTGAAGATATGCTACTTTGAAGTGTAAAAATTTAGTATCTTACTTATTTTGTTATATTATATGTATCATTACTTAGCAATAACACTAATACGACCCAACCACAAAGTTAATTACTCACGAACGACTCAAAATATTAATAAATTTATTAAGAAGTATTTCATCTAAACACGTACGCGCCTAGTACCTACCACCCTACAATAATTAGTCCTGCATAATCTGACAGCTCGATTATATCTAAACAAATTAAGGCGTAGGTTTAGAGCAATTAAAATTGCAACGATTCAAACTGCGCCATGAAGTTAAAATGTGGAAATGCGAGCCATTGGTGGGAATATCGCTAGCGTGGCCCACATTCTTGATAACTTGTCAGAACGGAAACGTGAGTCAGTAGCCGATACTCATTTACATTTATTTTTTACCACATATCAATTAGAACGATAAAATACAATTCCCAGCATTGGCTGAAATGTTCTTCATTGTATGGACTATGGGATATGTAGTTTGCTTTCGAATGATATCGGCATAGCGAGTGCTTTTTCTCCCATGACGACTCTAATTTTATTGTGGTGTTACCGCTTTCCCACACGCAGTCCTTGTGAAGGACAGGTGAGGGTATCGTCACAGGTACACATCCATGTAGGTACACAGGACAGTAACAGGAATAGAATTACACTATCCGGTACTCCTAACAAACCATATCTTTCAGTTTTTTATAAATTGTATCAAACCAAAGTACGGATCTGATACTCTCTAAAATAATTAACCAATGATAATATCAATATGTAATCGACCGCAATAAAAATAATGAAATCTTATCGAACACTTTCAAAGTTTCATCTCTAAAGATAGAATACGTGAATAAATCAGAAAGAAGGCGATGCGAAGCCCATTCTTGGTAATAACTTGTACAAATGGGATAGAAAAAATTACACCTCGCGTGACTCGCACACTTCTGGATACTACAGTGGAATGTGAAATGCGTAGAGATGTGAATCTTTCTTTTCCATGTATAAATCTTTAGAGCTGATATAACGTGTATGTAACTAACTACAACAATTAATTTGATGAATATAGCCGTTCCTCATTTTGCAGAAAGTTCGTAAAATACAATTTTTTTTTTCGTATTTATTTGAATGATGACCATAGACTACGATTATTTTTACTTTAATTTTTAAGACGGCATTCATAATTACTGCCTCGATGCTGAAAACGGGGTCTTATAAGCTAAGAATAAGCTTTTGAAGGCTTTTAAAATGACGATCGCTAAATTATTTGTAAATGATGTAAATCGATAAATAAAAAAAGTGAAATGCATGCTTCATGTTCCCACCTAGGTCACCCGTGAATTAAATGCACTCAATGAAACTGTTGAAGATCTATTTTATTCCATTATAACATAAGAGCTTCAATCGGAAGAGAAACATTAAGGGCCGTGTGAAAAAAAGGGCAGTGCCCAGACTCAAAGCATTCAAGCATGACTTGACATTGGTCTAATTGAATTTAATTATTTCAACTAAAGAAAAAGACTCGACACAAATTAAAGTTAAGACAACGATCGCTTTTCATTCATACTTGGTCACGATGTTACTTTAATTAATTTTATCTTTCGTTCTCCGGTGTAATTGATCATTGATTTTAATTTCTTCTACAGTCTATGCATTGAATGTTCTACATAATATGTTTAATGTTAAGGGCACAATAGTTTGAAAAATATGTATTACGAATGCCAAGCTGGATAAGTATTTTTCTCGTTATCTCAATAATATGCAGTAATGTCGCATATATTTGTTATTATTAACCGTCATCTCAGGACAATGTGATAGTTATATTTTATGTACTTAAGCCTTTTTAGTTTTATGGTAGTCTCAAGACTATCATAACTAAAAAGGCTTACTATTACTCATCGTCTCTATTTGCAGAACACACCTGATAATGATGTATCGAGTTCAGACTATAGTAGAGGGTTTCCCCACGACCATCAAGGTAGGTCTGAGGCACAGGTCTGAGGCATACATATCGCTTTCGTCATCAATTTACACAAAGAGAAGAGAAATTGACCAATTATTGTCCAAGCCACTTAACATAGCACCATGAGAAAAAGTTTTGTAAATTTATGATTCATATATATTATTTAAATGTACATACTTTTCATTGATATTTTCAATAAAGAAACCCCATTCAATATTCATATTCCTGCTTGTGCATGTATCTCAATGTTTCTGTTAGTTCTCATTCAAAACATATAAAAAAATCACTACCTATTTTAACATAAAACCAAACTAATTATTTGATTTGTAAGCACTATATTTCTCAATAAAGTATAAAGTAAGCATAAATATCCGATAACTATTAAAAATCAATTCAAGACGTACTTCTAAATTATCTAGGTTACAGAGGCCATGATTACGAAGAAATTCCCTACTACGGCTATGAGCACGAATATCACTTACCGTCATATGATCATTCGTTCCACCATGGCCATGGCTATGATCATCATCATGGGCATGAACCACATCATTTGGAGCACCACAGGCATTACAATCATGTACGTATTCTTTTTCTGTTTCTATAGTAAGTTTCACGGATGACAGGAGTTGGAATTGTTAAAATATTTAAATAATATTCACGCTATTTATTACAATATTGGTAAGTGTGATCAACTTATCTGTGATCTATGGGTCTAACCTATCTGTGATGGATGGGTCTAACCTAAATGTATAGGTACCTAATACCTATACATTTAGGTAAGACCCATTTTTATTGTCATAGGAAGGTCTTTATGAAGGAAATTTTGTTCTCAATGGTAGGTACTAGGTAGGTACAGTCTATCCACAGAGTCTATCTCTGTAACACGTAGGTACCTACCTAAATCAATTTTCACGGTACTTAATGATTAGTAGAGTATTATAATATTATCTGTGTTAATATTTAAAAGGATGAATAGCTGACGTTATAAAGGACTACAAAAAATCATTCATAATTATCCAGGAAGAAGATTCCAACTTGTAGGTGTAGAAATACATCTGCAACATATACCTACCTAGTTGATAAAATATGAAACCAATACATCGAAGTACATACCTCATCTTTAATGTACATGCTATATGAAGTCAATTGTTTAGAAGTACAATGCATATCTCACGTACTCTGTTAACATGTAATAACACCTTGATACGCCGATAGAAAAAATATAGCCGATATAGCGCTAGAATTATAATAATAAAATCGAACGTTTTGTAATGCAAATTATATTAAATGTAATCGCCCGAATACAAATGGATACATTTATTTTTTTGCGATGTAATGTAGAATAGCATAACCTATCGTTTATTTTACAGGAAGTTATAAAATAAATCGCTTATGAAGCACGCACGTGTAATATGAACAAATCTTATAAATATATGTAATTTTATTATAGGTACCTATATGTAAGTTGTCTAGATACATGTTTTGTTAATTTAAAATTCGAACAAATCGATTATTTTATCTCGCGTAGGTATTTAAATAACATGAGATTTCAGTATGAATTTTTTAAATTACGTTAATAAGTAGTTACCTAGTTATGTAGATTGTAATTTTGAAAAATTCAACAAAAATTAAACCAAAACAAACCACAGAATAAGTAATAACTAGTAACTTAGCATAACGAATCGCACATAACATAAACGTAAAGAGAAGTACCTAGGTAGGTAGGTACCTACCTATATTTCTTATAAGATTTCCCATTCATGCTGATTTATAATTACATTGTAATTAAAAACAAATGATTGTTTTAGGCATTAGCAGCGAAAGCAGTGTTATGGCCTATAGCTGGTATCGCTCTCTTAGGAGCTGCAGCTGCTCTAGTATCAAACCCTATTCTACTTCAACTGGGAGTTGCTACTGGGAAACGAAGAAGACGAGATATTGAAGAAATCACTGGTCCAGACTTAGAACTACCATGGTCAGAAGATGACACACAGAATAAAGCCGAAATAAAAAACAAATGTCATGATTTGACTCAATTAAAAAATAGAAATAAACTCTTACCAAATAAGAGAAAACATTCTACGTT
Source organism: Colias eurytheme (assembly GCF_061535395.1). Classification (NCBI taxonomy): domain Eukaryota; kingdom Metazoa; phylum Arthropoda; class Insecta; order Lepidoptera; family Pieridae; genus Colias; species Colias eurytheme. The sequence goes on along the minus strand of NC_142986.1, from coordinate 6,971,109 downwards.
TGACGTCAACACAAAATTGATGAGTAATGAAGAAATTGACGAAAACTATATCAAAATACAGACAGAAAATACAGATGATTAATAAGATAATTTTACTAACTTGATTGTCCGGTTTATTAATACCTACTCCTAGATCAGTAATTTCTATGTATTTGTCCTTTCATTCAATAAAACTACTACCTATTTCATTTGTTATTGTAAATTTTTCAGACACTCACCTATTTAAATATCACGAATAAAGGGCACTACAGTTCACAAAACACTCACAATTTCACTAAACAACAATCGATACCGGTCCGATCGAACCAGTACAAATTAAACACAACTACATCTGCTCGTAAGCAATACAACAGTTATTGACAAAACAAAACTGTAAACGATCAATTGTTTGCACTAAACGTCATCAATGGGACCGACTAAACGACGAGTGAAGTAAGTTATCAAGTCAGCCGGTCGAGAAACTGCTTTGAATGAAGTTGGTTAACTATTGACCTTTCGCTGTGTGCGTGTGCGCAGGGGTGTTGAAAAACTCGCTCTGAGCTTGTGAGCTGTGTGCAGTGTGGCTGTGAAGAGCACGTGTCGACGCCTACACACACGTCAACAAATAGTTGAGGGTGTGCTGAGGGTTCTTTTTCATTCTATATTTAAAAATGAATAATTAAAAAAAAACTCACATCACAAAAAAAAATAGAAATTAAATATAATCTTATATTTAATTTCTATTTTTTTTTTGTTCACAATAATATGTATTTATAATGGTATTTAAATATTTCTTTCTTGTATAATGTATATTAATTTTTATAATATTAACTTATAATTTACGAGCTCATATTTTCTCATTTTATAATTTTTATTTTTCTTATTTGCCACAATTTGTATTTTAGTTCAACGCCATCTATTTGAAAAGTTTTGAACCATATCCTCGACTTTATATTGATGAGTATTCTAGTTCTCATATTAACTTGAAGATGGCGCTTTAATGTGATACGAAAAATACTGAATTCTGTCTAGAATATTTTTATTTATGTAAAAATATCCTCTTATCGTGTACTAACTACTAAAATTGTGTGCTAAATTTTGAAGGACTCAGAATTTTACCAGTAATATAATTTTACTGGGATAAATATTTGTAAAATAATACGGGTATCATTTAAGCTATCACCAATTTAATTAGTTTTGTGTTTCCTAAATAATAGGGTTTGTCCTCAAAATAGTAGATCTGTCACCAAAATGTAGTCACCAAACAATGCAAAATCAGTTCCACAATAAATCACCTAAAATCCTGAAATATAAGGTCTAGCACCAAATAAATGTTTTTGTATGTATTATATTAGGTGTATCCTAATAAGTATTTAAGCAAACTAATTTAAAGAGATCACCAATAAATCATATTATGTTACTAGAAAATTGTAAGTATTAAGTTCAAATAAAAAATTAGGGTTGTCGTCATCGTTTCAACCAAAAGATTCTGCTACTTAACTAGACTCCCAAGGTTCTAAATTTCCACTGGTAGTATAAATTATATTTAAATTTAGCAGAGTAGTAAATAAAACAATTAAAGTCAAAATAATCAATATTTATTGTTTAAAATAATTACCACTGAACAATCAGCGCTGGTTTAAAATAGCTGGCTTATGGCTAGCAGAATAGTAGATAAAAAACTTAATTAAAGTTAAAATAATCAATATTTGTCCGTATTTAAGCAAAAAGGAACCACCCAGCAAAAACGCACTTCTGAGATATCAAAGGATTTACAAAAACATTTGCAGCTCTGTTAGATGAAGTAAAATTAAAATTTATTTTATTTAAATTCATTGATAAATTACTTATTTAAGTATGTGTATATAAATTTGCTCTGAATATTCTTAAACTTTCTAGATAATTAAGAAAATGTGCATGTGGTTCCTTTTAACATTTTATCAATTGATAGGTTTTCTCTTATACAAAAAGGAACCACATCCCAGGGATTTAATGATATAAATGAAACTATGTATTTATAATATCGTAATTAAAGCTTTAATTAATAAAATATATAAAATAATACTTATATAGGACGTTTATTCGACGTTATCATCAAATTGGATTTCGAAATCCACCGTGTCTAGTCCATCTATGTGGTCTTCTATTGCATCATCACTAATGAGACCGTTATAAAAACTGTGCATCTTGTGGAATGAGATGTAATATGGACTGAATATCGCTAGAAGGTGAAGAAAGCTTCTCCAGAGGCAGTGACGTATAAGGTTTTTCGTTATCTTCTGTAATAAAAAGAAAAAAGCTTTAAATCAAAATAATAAAGCCGCATGGCTTTTATACGTAGGTAGGTACATGGCGACAGCAAAATATTATTAGTTCTTATAAAACAGTGGCAACCCTAGCAAAAAATTAAATAAACTTGTTAAAATTTTGAATTTCGCAGGCTAGGGCCTTGTTCCGGTCAAAACAGTAGCCGCGCGAGTTTTAAAATCAAACAAATAATTATATGCGCTGAATGATGTGGCTGAATGTACTGTACTGAATCTGAATCTAAACGTATTTTACCAAAATAGTAGGTAGGTACCTAGATCATCGACAGTTATTTTTAAAACAGGGTTTAGACTTTAGTAGTTTCATCTCACAATGACAGATGAATCGTAACAAAATGATCTCTTAATTCGACTCGCCGCGCCTTCGTGAACAACGACATTGTCGTTAAAATACGTAAATCCACAGAGGATTCCTCTTGTACTTACTTAATGAACTATCTTCTTAAAATCACACCACAATCGGGAATGAATCAAAAGTGGATAAAGCGTACCTGCATCTCAGATTCAATAAGTACTTAAATGCATTAAATAAAACTACTTACGCGTTGTATCTTCATTATTATCTTCGGTGTTCGTCTCCAATGCTTTTCTTACCAATTGCTTGCTTATTTATTTATTACTAAACATTTTCACATTTAATTTTAAAGGTAATTAACAAAAACAATAGAACTTACTTCGCGGAGGAAAAAAACACCGTCACGTATTCGAACTACTTCGCTGAATGTCACCTATATTGTCAGATGTTCGACGTTTTACTAAAAAATTGGAGTTTTGCACTTAAGTAATGAAATACGTTGTTTAAAGATGAGAAGCATTGTAACAAGTCAAGGCATTTGGTTCCATATAGCGATGATGGGTTTCAGAATGTTTTACAATATTTATTTATGCATAATAGAACCGAATGCTTGTGGTTTTATTTTGCAATAAAAAATTACAATTAAATTATGTATTTATTTTACGCATAACCATACCACAGAAACCTGGTTCCATTTTGTGTATTAAAAATAATTGTTATTAATAGAAATATGTGTAATGTATAATGGTACCAAGTAGGTGTGGATCTGTTTTGTATAAAATGACATGATAGTAATATCGTTTATTTGTTTGAACAAAGCAGTCCCGTGGTGCTGTGGTTCGGTTTTGCTTAATATGGTATTATTCGTTGTTGCTGGTGGTTCCTTTCTTCTTTTAGTATACCTTGTTTCCAACGTAAAAATCATGTGGTTCTTGTTTGTATAAGAATTTAGACCACTTTTGAATGAGTATTCTTCAATAAAAGTAAAAAACGAAATTTGTCGAGTGGTTCCATTTTGCATAAATACGGACATTTATTCTTAATTTTTAAAGCGCGCCAATTTGTCTCCGCCCCTTTGATCATTTTTTCATTAAAATTATAAATTGATGTATTAAATTGGTAACGAATACTTTTAATATATGAACGAAATAAAATGTTACTAATGTATTGGTGACAAAATATCAAATAAAAAGGAGTCGCAGTCAGGGATCGATAATCGATTTATTTGGTGACAGATCTACCATTCTGAGCACAGAGCTATTATTTAAGTAACAAAACTGTTATTATAAGAACGAAGTTTATATTCATGTAATGCAATATAATTTTATTGGTTATCGATCTCTTATTTTACACATATATTAACATTAATTTGATAATTCATACCTGGGAACAATTTTTGTTTATCTGAGAACGAAAATATTTCGTGGTGATAGATCTATTTATTAGGTGATACAACTTGATGACAAATATAAATTTTGGTGATAGAAAATATAGTTCCCAAATAATACTTATGCTACATTTGCATTTTATGAAATATACATACGATTATTTTAATCTCACATAGTAAGTATATATAATATATATTTTTATCATCCTTGTGTACCAACTTTTTTTATAGCATTAGGCATGATATTGTAGAATTATATTAAAACAGGCAAACCATTGAAAACACAGCGTTTTTATTTCATGAAAACTTTATTATCTTTATTCATAGTGGAGCATCACTGGACATGGTGGGTATAGCTGGTTATAGTTTAAACCCATACTGAAATGAGAAATTTCAATTTAACTTTTTTACCTATATTTTTAATAAATACAAATGCCAAAGTTTGAAAATTGGAAATCGGAGGATGTTTGTTAGTACGAAAGCGACCAAACACATTTTGAGTACCTAGCTAGGTAATTCCTAATTCAATTTTTAAGTTTGCTGATATACTGGTAGGTATGTACCTATACCATATTGTCAAACAGCTGAAAGTTCTAACAACTACCTTATAAAATACAAACCTTAGCAGCATTTTTAACACCACATTTAAACATCAATGCAGCTCTGTCGCACCCCTTTTCTCCGTCACTCACTTTCTCATCGTTAACTGAAATAATTACAAATGTAGAAATATTTAGTTGGTACTTATATAGGTAATATAAGAATATCCTCAGTCATTTTATCATTTTGCATACCAGCGGCGCAAACATCTGCCAATTCCTTTCCTTTTTTTATTCGTACTTCGTCGCCTTTCATCATGGTTTCAGCTAGTGCATATGCCCCGTCGATGTCATACATGCCTTGAGCATTCAGCTGCAAAATAACTTTCATTACCTTTTTTGAAATACTAATATCAACAAGTAGGTAGGTACATAAGAAGGATCTTTAAACTAGGTTTAGCAACGACTACAAAAAAATTAGGTTAGTAGGTACTTCGATGGGGATTTAAAGGATTGCAAGGCATATGAACCTAATGCTAGTAGGTACCTTTTAAAAATGTTATTCCCATGTGGTAGTATTATTGTCAGTGATAGAATATTTTTTTTTATATTTTTTTAACACAAATCATCAAGCAAATGTGAAATGAGCATATTTCATGTGTTATTTATAATAATAATTAAAATATTAGGTATTAATTACCGATCCTTTCTTCCGATATGCGCAAGCGAGAACACATTTCACTTTATGATCTGTCGGTACAATCAGACTGGCTAAAGACATAATATCGCTCATATCTACGGACGCGTCTTTAGCACATGCCATTATCGCCTTCGCAAAATCTGCTTTGGCTTCTTCATCTGTCATCGCCTGTAAATGAGAAAAATAATGTATAAGAGCTGCTTATTAGTCCATTTTAAAAGCTGAAAGTTTTACTGTGTTGTCTGTACGTCTCTTATAGGTAAGAACGACCAGCGATTATGAAGTGTTTTAGTGGTGTGCAATGGATGATGAGATTTGTAGTTTTCCCTAAGAAAATATTAAAAATTGAGTTTTAACTGTTATAGATACACCGAAAAAGTTTCAGCTTTTATGAGATAGCGAAGGTCAGGCCGTCCGCTTCTTTGGCTCTTGGATCATAATAATTTATAATCATTGACAAATTCTTGTGTGACGAATATCTTTGCAATTTACATTGTTACCAATGTACACAATCAAAATTTTTCTTCTCAATATACAATTCTGATCTTTTTGTACCTACTATTGTAGTACATACAATGGTAGATACAAAAACCTCTATATAGGTGTACGCAGTTTGAAGAAAACTCTCAAGTTTGTTGCAATATCTACATACTAGCTTTCCGTCCGCGGCTTCGCCCGCGTTATCAAAGAAAATGCCGCATAGTTCCCATCAAATTTCCGGGATAAAACCTATCCTATGTGTTAATCCATGTTACCCTCTATATGTGTGCTAAATGTCATTGTAATCGGTTAAGTAGTATTTGCGTGAAAGAGTAACAGACACACATACCTACATCCTCACAAACTTTCGCATTTATAATATAAGTATCTAGGATTATTTTGAGATATATATTTGTGGATATATTGCTATTTTTCTAGTCATACTTGCTGTGGCGTAAATATAACACAAGGGAAAAATTACTTTTAAAATCAAAAAACTTATGGTCAAAATTAAAACAGGACATAGAAAGATAATATTATGTACAAAAAACTTACCCCCAAAACGTTTCCATTTTGCAGAACAAAATAAAACACAAAACAAATAATGTAACTACCTTTATTATTCATCGTTATAGAATAGATTAGAATAGTATCACCGGTCACTTTTATATCAAATAATATATCGTTTAAATGATCTAAATTGATATAATTTTAAATAATAAATCACATTGTTATAATTAAAAAGTTTTGATACAATCACAATAAGTTTTGGAATTGGACACTTATTTTCTTTAATGTTTTCCATCTCATTAAACTATTATAATATTTTTCATTGTATACTTTATATTCAGATTGAGATTAAATCAATATAATTTTAGGGTTCGCTTTGAAATATTTATCATACAGATGCAGATTCTAGAAAATAAAATTTCTATTTACCTAATTTAAAATCTTATATTATTAATATTTAATAAGTACATGAACTGTGAATGATTTAACAATGCAAACGCAATTTAATATGTATAACCAATACAATGCTATCAATAACTTTCCATTATGTGTCCAAAATCATAAGTTGCAAACATAATAAGATTCTTATATTATTTTTTTTCTCGTAGACAATACAAGTATCTATTCATATCACATTTTTACAAAATCTTATAATATAAATTAAAAAAAACAATAAATCTTGGACTAAGTATCACCAAATATTCTTCCTTCCTTTTAAAACACGAAATCAAACTGAAATAGAAAGAAACAACATTAATTAAAAAAAAAACATAATTGTGTTGGAATACTTCCTGGATGGATGTGTATGTGTATGTTTGTTACTCTTCCATGCAAATACTACTGAACTGATTACTATGAAATTTACCTCACATATAGATGGTAACTTAGATTATCACATAGGATAGGTTTTATCCCGAAAGTCCCACGGGGACGGGAACTATTCGGGTTTTTCTTGGAAAACGCGGGTGAATCCGCAGGTGGAAAGCTAGTCTATAAATATCAAATCTGTTGAGTTAGTGAAAATTGATGAATGATGATATTTCTATATTTCTAAGTAATTGAACAATTCTCAATCATTAACCCTTTTTCAATACATACCTCTTCAGCCCTATCCACGGTACATTTGAAAATTAAAGCAGCTCTCTCACAGGCTATATTCCCATCTATATTTTCGTCATTTACTAAAACAAAGCACTCAATTTAATTCAAACATTCATTAAAAAGAAAGTAAAAAAGAACTATGTAACCAATACGAAAAAGTATATAATATTTTACCTTTATGAAACAGTTTTCAACTTACCAAATTTACAAGCCTCTGTCAGCTGCTCCGCTTTTTTTAGCCGCTCAGGATCATTTTCTAAGTATGTTTGGGCAAGTTTGTTTGTTCCTTCTACAGAAAGAAATCCGTCTTCACTCATCTGAAATGAAACATTCTTGTTATGAAAAGGGACAAAAGGGCAGAAATATCACTTCCTGCTGCTAACTAATACAGCTATCTCTGGAAAAATGGTAGAGCCTTGGTTTCTTTAACGTAAATGTGGTGGTAAATGTTATAAATATGTAACGACGATTCAAAGTGCTTCTAGAAGAAGTCTAATTGAATAAATAAATGTTTGAGTTTAAAATTGCCATAAGTTGACAAAGATTAAGGCTGCAGTCTAGCAAAATTGCGTTTTCAACAAGTTATTTGACAATTTTTTCCCGGCTAATGAAATGATAAACTGATTTTTTTTTCTTGTTTATCAATTAGTGTTATATACGCAATGCGCGTGAATTTTTTCACATTTATAAAGTTACTTTATGTTACCTTAATCAGGCCTTCAAGATAAGTCTCTTTCCCCCAAAATCATTTCGAGCTAAGTTTGTGCACTCACTACGTTGCAACCGATTACAATTTACATAATCTGATCAGCGCATTATTATCCTTATATAGTCGTTATTAAAAACTGCTGAATACAATTGCCGAAAAACTTATGATTTTCTTAATTAGAGCGTTATAAATTCATTAAATTTCCCATTTTTTGCCTTACAAAATCGATTGATAAATACTGCTAAAAGTTATTTTTTCCATTAATTTATTCGAGTTGGTTGAAGACCAATGAGTATTAATCCTTTAAAAAAATTTTTTTTTGAATTTTGATAATTCTTTAAATATTAAAAAAATATTTAAAATAATATGGAAAAATCCTAGCGAATTTCTTTAGTCGCGCTCCTTGGGCCGGAGCGTTCTGACGTGTGCTCTACGCTCGATTTTCCTTCATACCGAAGTGAAAGTTGCTCTACTTCATTAAATTTAATATTTTTGTTAATTGATTATTTTTATCTTAGTGTTGTGCAAATATTCGTATTTTTAAACATTTGATTTCGATATGGAAAATAAACGAAAAAAATACGCGTGTAACTACTAGAAAAAAAATTATCTTCGAACATAAAGTTAATGAAACCAAATAGATTGCAAAGGTGATTGGCAACAATTTCTTTATTTTACGGGGTGTCAGTAAAGGGATGTATATTTCTTTAAAACTAAAGTAAGTTCATAAATTTTCTTATAATATAATTTTTTTGAAGTTCCAAAAATGTTTATTTTTCGTTTGAGAAATACGAAATATAATATAAACTTGTATTGAGAACTTGAACTTCCCAAGTTCATCCGGGGAAATACCCATACGGGGAAAATGATTTGTTTACTCCAAAATTGATCCGAGGTGTTTTAATTTTTTCTTCTAGTCATTTTCAACGTAGCGGCATGTTGTTTGATTATTAATTTTGTAACTTAAATACAGGATGTTGGTTTTATATTCTGATCTTACAGACGCGCTGACAAATTTAGTCCACCATTTCTAGTTTAGTCTAACTACAAAACTACCAAAAAACTCTAAGTACCAATATTAAAACGAATGGATTATCATCACATCATCAAAATTCAGTGGGGTTGAGAACTAAACAAACAGAAGTAACAGAGACGCGAAGAATAAAATAAAGGACGAAAACGATAATTCGTTGATGCTTTCCCTTTTCGACGTATTGTTAGGGTACATCACCAATCTGCAAAAAACAAAACTGATGATTCCCAATTGCTGATTAAAAATGAAAAACAAATAATCGACAACAGTGGTGAAAATTTGCTGATCACAATGAAACATCCTTCAGTGGTAGCAGATTTACTCATTTAAAATGTATCGGTGAACAGCGTAAAGGAGAGGAGGACAGGAAAACATTATGAATGTGGATGGTGGATTGTATACAGGGTGTAATCGATAAGTATGTGCAGGCGATTATGACGTTATTATTGCAGGTATCAAAAAACTTAAAACTGATATCGAAATTACTTTACCTAATGAGCAAAATGACAATAATAACTTTTTAAAAGTATAACGAGAAATATCTAAAAAATTTACTTTATACACTCCCATATCAAAAAGGGAAAATGGGACTAGTAGAAGTTAAATGTCTAATTCCGGCAAAAGACATGAATGCGGAAGATGCGGTTAAAAAAAATTTAATATTTGAAATACAATGCAAAAAAGAACACTTTTGTCATAGATAAGAATCATGACTATTTTTTCCAAATTCAGGGACAACTAAACGTTGCAGAAGCAGAAGTCTGCTTATTTGCTGTTTGGACTGGAGTGAATCATTCGTTAAAAATAGAATATATAAAAAAGTATGTAACGTTTAGGCAAAATAAAATGATGGACCATTATCAAGATTTTACATAAATTGCCTACTGTCAGAATTGATTGATTCGAGACTTCAGCATTCGATGCCCATCAAGGACCCATCCTATATCATTCAAGCGATTGAAAAAAAAGAGATAAATCCAGTGCAACCGATAAAGCATCAGAATGCTAGCAAAAGATTTATTAGGTTTATCAATATAAATCTATATATTATACATAATATAATAAATCTGTAGAAGACGCGAAGACTGACATCCGCGCGGATGGAGTCGCGGGCGGAAGCTAGTCAGAAATAAATATCTTTTGTTTTCATTTGCGTATTTTTCTATTTTATAATTTTTTAACACAAACATTACATTTTTTTTATTAAATACAAAATTTGTTTATCCGTTTTATTAGTTAAACTGAACAACTTTCACTAAGAAACTAAGGTCGAAAAAAATGTATAGAGTTATGCATTTTGTATGGAAAGCTTATTTTTTTTATATTTCGTCCAAATTTCTTGTAAAAGTTGATCAGTTATATAAACATGAAGTTGAAGATATCAATAGAAAGTATTCGCAAATTTTGTGTACTGATAAAAAAAATCACCCGGTGTAATTTTCACGAAAATTGTTTCAAATTGTCATTTTTGGTACTTATTACGAATACTGAATTATACGAATGATTTAATTTTTAAAAATTAAGTGGAGCAACTTTCCCTTAGTACATTTGTATTATTTACATATAGGATGACAGGATGCATTTGTTTGCACTACTAGACCAAGCCCTTAATGCCTAGCAACATGATTGAAAAATAGATGTAATACATTAGGGATCAAATCATATACCACACTAGCTGCTCCGCGCGGTTTCACCCCCGTGGCTCCACTCCTGTTGGTCGTAGCGTGATGATATATAGACAATAACCTTCCTCGATAAATGCGCTATCTAACACCGAAAGAATTTTTCAAATCGGACCAGTAGTTCCCGAGATTAGCGCGTTCAAACAAACAAACAAACTCTTTAGCTTTATAATATTAGTATAGATATGTAGGTTATCATACAATTAAGAGACTCATCATAATTTTGAAAATTTTAATAAAAAATCGGCAATTAATTTTAATTTTAATAATACGTCATTGTAGGCTTTAAAGTTTCGAAATTTTAAAAGGGAACTCTAAATTAAGCATCCGCGGTCGTTAAACATAATTTTGTGGAAATCCTAATCGGCTTTGTTCAGGGACTGTGAACATAGTAATTGCGTGACCTTGTTTTGTTTTTATGTAATAATACATTGACTGGATGCAGCTCATGTAGAAATTGATACCTATATTATTTTTAATAATTTCGATGAAAAAAAAATACTTAAACTGTTTGTGGTTGTTGTTCGGTATTTAAGTATTGAATAAAAAGCTTTAGCTTAATTTATCGTATACTAGCTCTGCTCCGCGGTTTTATCCGCATTGCTCCGCAGTCCGCTCCTGTTGGTCTTAGCTTGATGATATATAGCCTTCCTCGATAAATGGGTTATCTAACAGCGAAAGAATTTTTAAAATCGGACCAGTAATTCCTGAGATTAGCGCGTTCAAACAAACAAACAAACTGTTCAGCTTTATAATATTAGTACAGAACACTTACTTGGCTCTACCTTTACGTCGAAAAACAAAATACATTCAAATACCTTGAATAACAACGAAATTCTTATTTATTTTTCTCTCTTTCTTCTACCTAACGTTTTGAAACATTTAACCATTTTTTTTTTTATAAATTTGTCTACATTTAACAACGACGGAGTTTATCAAGCGTAGAGTATTTTTAAAAAAATACTCTACTCTTGATAAACTCCGTCGTTTTGAGACCGTCAAGTAAGAATTATAATTGACTTTGTCCTGCATAATAATATATAGTTAAGTACCTAAGTAGTAAGTAGCACAATAGTATTAAGCTTACGTATTGCAATAATTTAAAATTCCATATATTCTACTTACAATGCCTGCTTTAGTATAAGCACATGCAAAGAGACATTTGATTGATTCCTTGTCTGGCATTTGTTTATTTTTCAGCTGTTCAATATCTGTTTCGGTCAAAGGTGTGTCTGCAGAACAATCCATGATCATTTGTAAATATTGTTGTTTTAACTCGTCCAGTTTGTCATCGTTGCTCTGTAAATAAATAATAATACAGATAAACGAATTATAAATTGTATATAGAATTTATTTTTAAAGAATTATATGAACATTAAGACCGTTAGATGAATATTAAGACCCTAATACCAGCGGACCATTCGAAGGAATAAGTCAATTTAAAAAATTAAGATAAATTGTATAGTCATGTTATACATTTCATATTGATTGAAAATCGTATTGAAAGCAATATAAAAAACAAGGTACCTGCACCAAAACACTGAACGATACAACTGTAAAAAGTACCGTTAACAACATTATTTACTTTTCACTGACCGAGTAAAATTGAAAATGTGTGATGCGTCATAAAAATTATGGTTTTATAACACCTTACTACCTGTGATAATTATTTGTATAACAACTGTTGAATGAAATATAAAGTTCATTGAAATTTAGTTCTTTTTAATACTCCCCATAAGTGATATTTTACAAATGATTTTTATATGCATTTGCATCATATAAAGGAAACAACGCATTATAACAACATAATATTAGATATGTGTGAAAATAAGTTTTATTGTACTAGATTTGAATACATAGCGCCTATATTATTAGCATTTGTTATCATAATTGCACAAAAGAATTGAGTAATAATAAAATACTTTGTAACTCTATTTTGTCAGTATTTGAAAATAAATAGTACGTTATTTAAGTAATTTATTCCCCTGGCTTTGCTTACAATACGTAGATACATATTTTTGGTAGATAAAATAGAAAAACGAATATTTCGATAATAGCTGAGCACTCTCTGATGCTTCGTATCAAGAGTCGTGCAATTATAAATTAATAATTCTTATTAACATTTACTAAGTACATTTCTGCTCACAGGCTTTGCCACAATTTCAATATTGTAGAGACGATAGAGAGATAGAGTTCTTAAAGAAATATATTTTAATTATACTTTTTTAAAAATTTCCAAATGTACCAATGTACTATATGCTCAATAGCATTCATATAATATCAGGTAAGTAATATTCACTGCTTTTATATTATTGGTTGACTCGTTATATTATAAATATTTTATTTGCCATTAATGTGAATACCTATCTTTACTAAATAGCATTGATAAATCTGTCGAATTACTATTGTAGTACTGATTGGTCATAAACAAATTACATAGAATTTCCTTTCTATAGGAAATCCCGCAAATTGGTAATTTGCGGACCTTGTTATATTCAATGTCAGCCGAAATTCACCAAATACAGTCATTAATTAATTATGGTGACTTATCAGAAAAATGCTATATATTATGGAGTTAAGATCTGTCTAGGACAGATAAAATTTATCAGTGTTGAAGATTCCTTTCTATAAATAAACACACATAACCAAATATGTTTCACAAATCAGCAATAATTTTCTGCTTTTCGGTTATCAGTTTAATGCCGCAAGAAATTCTAGTAAGTGAATGTAATAATATAATTATTATGAAAGCAAAAGTTTCCTAAATCGCTTAAATGAAAAAAAAACTTAAAAGTGTATTATATTTATTGATCCACAGGCGATGACAGAAGATCAAAAAGCAATGATACATGCACATTTTGAAAAAGTCGGAGCTGAATGTATTAAAGATAACATGATTTCTACGGATGATATTAGCAACTTGAGAGCTAAGAAATTGCCCACCGGAGAAAATGCGCCATGTTTCCTCGCCTGTGTTTTGAAGAAAACTGGCACTGTAAGTATCAAGAAAAGGCTTATAGACAGAATTATTGGATACCAAAACTTTTATAATTAATAGGTATATTATTAGCTCTGAGTCTTTTAAAACCTTTTAACTAGAGATTGTACTGCAAAAAATTCCCAACAAAAGCGAAGCCTTTACTATGGACTCCCTGGTAAAGTAAAAGATAATAAATTAAATAACTTTGGTAGTACATATTAGACTATAAACATAATATTTATTATACGATCGTAATCGTTGTTATTGTACACGTTATAAATTGTTTTAACTTTTTTATACACAAATAATAAATATTACTTCTGTTAAAGATGGACGACAAAGGCATGCTTCAAAAGGAAACTGCTCTGGAAATGGCGAAAACAGTGTTCAATGATGAGGAAGAACTGAAACTTATCGCTGATTATCTCCACTCCTGCTCACATAGTAAGTTTTTAAATTACCATCTTTCTTTTAAATTTTCAACTATTAAAATATATACATTTGTTAAACTAAAGGATGAAAATATCGGTACAATATTTGAAGAATTCCACATCGTTTTGAACGAGCTGTTTTTTTTTTTACTTTTTTAAAACTTACCCAGTTTTATATGTAATCGAAAAAAAATTGAATTATGAATAAATAATGGCATTCATAAAATATTTATTCTTAGTCAACAGCGAATCGGTTAGTGACGGAGAAAAAGGCTGTGAACGCGCTATGCTATCCTACAAGTGTATGGTGGAAAATGCTTCTAAGGTAAGTGAGCAATAGTATTCAAATGTTGGTATCAGTTTTTATTAGAAATAACTTCAAATATGAATAAAACCTTGAGATTTTCAAAGGCGGTTTTTTTTTAAACTATAATGAATATGTAGAAGTATAAATCTGAACGAACACAGAGCTTTTAAATTTTTTTCCCTTTCCTGAGAAAGCCTTAACACATTTTTAAAGTGATATTCATTGGTTCTTATAATAATAATTTTAAATGCTATTTTGAAATGATGTAGAGTTCAAGAATAAAAGAGAGAGGCCAATTTTATTGTTTATATTCTTACGCCGTAACATTGGTACAATATATTTTATTTATGGCAAACAGACACATAATAATATGCTCTTTTTTTACAGTTTGGCTTGGAACTATAAGATCATCTGCGTGCTAGTTACTACTTACTTCAAAATATATCATGCTTATCGTTATCATTATTTCGTAGTATGTAGGAAAATGGTTAATAAATACATTTCATCTTAAGCTGGACTTTTTTTTAAACCTTTTTTTTATGGAAATCTTTCACCTTGTATTGTAGTATTTTCTAGAACTTTGATTTATTTTAGTATATATTTCTACATACATTCACATTATTTCAAGTAAAATTGAAAAATTTCCCAAAATTGACCCAGATACAAAAAAAAGTAGCTAGCGCTAAAGTTTAAATAAAACAAATATATGATAAATATAATATTTTATTTAATGAATATCATAAAACCGGTAACAATGTACTAACAATGGTAATAAATCAATGAAGCTCTTCTGTACATTACTCAAATAGCTTATCTTTGGTTTAACGGGTTGGGTCGATCTGAAACAAACAGAAATCGGTTGATTAAATCATATGTGTAGCCTTATTTTATTTTAATTAGTTATTATTTAAAATTTAAATTAAAATTTGATATAGATGATCTGTCAGATATTTATCTAATTCGGATGTTTTATTGTGGTTTTGTATGCAAACTCGCAAACTCTATAATTGGTAAAAGTTGGACATGTTGTGAACTATGGACTAACAGATTCCACGTGACAAATAAAAAGTTCCTCTAGAATAAGTTACGTTAATTACTAGTTAATATTATTTTTAAGAAAAATGAATGATTATAATATAAAGAAGTCTTTCGGAATTTGAACACATACCTCTTTCCTGAAGGGGATCAAGCAGTCGAACAACATCTTTGATCGTTCACATCCATCGCTGTCACTGACGGGGCTGTCGTTCACTGAAAAATATTATATGTATAATGTATATTATAATAAGCAAATGTTGTAATATAAATAAATTATATTAAAATAAATTTATATTATAGTATGTATCTTCAATAATTATATCTAATAATATTATAAAGCTGAAGAGTCTATTTGTTTGTTTGAACGCGCTAATCTCAAGAACTACTGGTCCGATTTGAAAAATTCTTTCGGTGATAGATAGCCCATTTATTCAGGAAGGCTATAGGTTATACATCTTCACGCTAAAACCAACAGGAGCGGAACCAAGCGGGTGAAACCGCGGGGCGCAGCTAGTTGCTAAGTAAGTTCAGAAATTTATAAAGATTGAGTAGATATATAGAGACTAAAACAAAGATAGAGCTTAAAACAAATGACCGATAATTGATTCTGTATGTTATAGCTGATACTAAAAAAAACTCTTTGTCAACGCTGAAAACGGGTACCTTAAAACCGCATTTATATTATTCAATATACAAGTATTAAATAAGGGTGTATATTTTAAATTTTAGCTCATCATTGTAGAAAGTAAGTGTTTTTCGTATTATAAATAGAAATTCCTTCATAAGTAAGATAAAGATCCATTAATATGATGAAAATAAAACAAAAAATTGCATACCTGAGACACATTTTCCGATGATTTCCTGGGCCTTAGCTTGATCACCGGCGTCTGATAAATATTTCTGGATATGCTCTTTAGTTTTTTCTACGTCGAATAGTCCAGCGTCATTTATCTGAAATAGATGTATTTCTCTATGAATTAAATGCAGTAATTTTATTTTTCGTAAAAAAAATCTTATTAGACACTTGTTTACGTCCACCTCCTCTATCAGAGAATTTTATGTACCGGGTTGATTTCAAGATAATTAAATACTAGATCATAATATTAATTAGAAATAAGATAAATAAACATAAAATGGTTTGCTTTGTTTAGATTATTTAGATGGAATATTCCTTATGCAATTTTAATTGTATGCCAACCCGGTTCCTTTTAACTATCGCGATACATTTTTAATAACCCTCAATACTTTCTCTAAACAATATACGTACCACTCCAGCCTTCTTGAAGACACAAGCCAACAGGCACTGGTTCAAGCTATCAACGCTACCAGATTCCTTGGCCTTCTTCAGATCATCCTCGCTGACCCCATAGTCCTTGCTACACTCTTGGATCGATGGTAACATTACGGCATAGATCTTCATTTTATCAGCTTGACTTATGGCCTTGAAAAGTTAATAAATGATAAAGAATAATCGTGTATTCTAGGAAAACTGTTGGTCAATTGTGTGAGCTTGGTTGTGAATTAGATATGTATCTGTTGTAAATGCTTATGCATTATGCTATGCAGTATTGTTATTGAGGTATTATGATTATTATCGCCTATAGTCCGTTCTAGTACCTACCTTCACTCGGTATCCAAAGCTATCGATACTTTAATACTTAAATAATAATTACTTAACCTTCTTATAAAATCTACACTATGATGCTTTTAGGCGTATGAAAATGTGTTTTCAAATGGTGAAAGTAGTTTTAAATTAGTGTCTGCAGATTATGCTAGATGAAAAAATGCACAAATTTCCCTTATTATTTATCTACCAACAAAAATAGTAAAAATAACATAAAAGTTATAGACGGTTAGTTACAAAAATTTACTCATGAACGGATGCACCGATTCTTCGCACTAAAAATCACAATAATGATTATAAATTGGTAAAATTCACAAAAAAGATGCGATAAGAGATTCATGTGATAATACAAATATCACTGATTTAGCTAATTAAATACCTAATATAAAAGAATACTACAAGATCCCATGTTCAAAATTAGTTATTTATTTAGGTTACACAATATTAACTATTCAGTTTATATTTGAATGTAGTATACATAATTAAATTTAAATTGAATCCCTATCTAATACTTCCGAATTTTCAACCTTTTTCCGGATATGGTTTAAGCTTTAAAGGAAGGCACTACTTTTACGGATAAACGGATATTTAGATATAAATAAATATAAAATGTTTATTTTTATAAAAAGTATCGATTAAAACTAAAATTACATATTTTTTTTTAAGAAAACAAACAAAGACTCACTTCCACACTATTGAGAGCCGCCGCCAAAAATCCAACGCACAACAAGGCAAAACGGAATCCCAACATTTTTGCTTTTATTTATTTAAATAATATATTTAAACACAGGCGTCTTGTATCCACCCAATTTTGTTTCTACCTGTGTTGGTGAGGATAAAATAACATCTTATATACTAGCGTCAATGCTCAAGCAATTTTTTCTAAGATAATTATCTTTAACTTAGTGTACGCTAATACAAGCAAAAAGAGGTAATTGCCATAGTATTGTTTCGCTTTTGTTTAAGTAATTTTTGTCAACGGAACTGCGCTTTACATTAGTATTGTTTTTACAGCTTTAGGATGCGCTAATCGTTTGTTGGTAATTGCTATAGCGACGTTAAGTTTTATAGCGCTTAATAAATAACTGACGCTTAATAAAAAAATGAATAACTGACGCAGATGCAATTAATTAATGGCTAATAAACAAACGATGCAATTGATATCGGGTACTTTTATACGTGAAGCAAAAGTGCCTTTCGTAGCGATTTAAATTATAATTAACTAAGAGCAACCCTGCGCTCTTATTTTTGTATATTTTGACTGCCTATATTATGTTGAATAATATTATATTTCTATAACTATTTTTAACTACATATATTATATCAAACCGAACTCTTGATGTCATAGAGACATAGGGCCAGCATTCAAATAAAAAAGAATCATCAAAATCAGTTCACCAGTCGAAAATTATAGCATAACAAACCCAAAAAACATAGGTAGTAGATAAATTGAGAATCTACTCCTTTTTTTGAAGTCGGTTGAAAATGAGTAATTTTTGGAGGTTCATATTTTGCCAAAAAACCTTTGGTCTTCGTAATTAATTAAATCAAAACTGTATCTTTGATTTGATCACAAATCTTATTTTATGAAAGAAAGAAAGAAAGAAAGAAAATAAATTTATTGCAAAAAACACAGCCAACAACATTACAAAATTTATCTTAAGATTAGCAAACGGATACAGCCTCAGCAAAATGCTGCACAAGAACAGCGCTGATTTTCAGGCTGCACCGGCGGTTGAGGTCCGTCTTAATATCAATCATCGGTTATCTTTATCAGTTGTTTTGATCAACTCTGGGCAAGCGGTTATCTTTATACCTGCTTGCATACCTAGGACATTTGATTTATACATGTCCTAACTTCTAAGCAAAATTAGTTTTCGTGATCCATACTGCATACGAATTATGATGAACTTAATACGATTGAATAATATTAAATACATTATATACTTTTCGAGTAAACTGTTATTTTTCTTGAGTATTTTTTATGTATTTGATTTTAACTGCGAATAAATTATATTCTAAATTTATACTCAAATAGTTATTAAATGAGCATAAATATATTTAATTTATTCAATTGCATTATGTTTATCCACCGTAAAATTTATAGATAATTTTTAAATTTGTATTCATTTCTTCAGTTCCTTATTTAGATAAAAGTTAAATTGTTAAGGTCTGACTTCCTAAACTTCTCTCTTAAAAATGACTATAGCCAATTTTTTTAAATTGCAGAATTTAATATCACAGTATTGTAAATGTATCGAAAAATTTAGTTCAATCCTTTACTAGGATGTGTTTAAAGAAGGCAATTAGAACTAATCTACAAAACGTGAACATAGACAAAGTATTTTTTGTCGGTGTTATTTTGAAAGAATAATTGGCACAGTTAAAAAAATTAAGAAGTACTAAATAACGCTAAATCACCATTGCTATGCACTTTAACCAGTCGAGTCATCTTTATTCACGGAAATTTCATGTACTTTGTAACACACCTTAGACTATTATATGCACAATTATATTACTTCAAATAAAACAGAATCTGAACATCATAGTTAGGAAGATTCAAAGGAAAGTCAGTTCAATTCATTCGAAGCCGGAGTGAGGAAGCTGTCAATATCATTTGAAATTTTATCCACTTTTTTGCTCGAAAGAACAATCATAGGATATCAATAGGTAGGTTCTTAAAGAAGTCCTAAACTAAGCATGGTAATGATTAATGGACGCCTTTATTTTATTATCAATCTGATTTATTGGATTCAATTTCCAAAGAATCTTCGAATAATGGAAATCCTCCTCCTGTCTCTGATTTTTCGTAAAACCTACAATAAGATACTTCGGTGCCCTGAACGATCAAAGAATTATATATGTATTTGTATCTATTTATGAGATTATAAATTAAATCATTCTCTATAAAAGCTTGATTTAAAAGACGTACCTAATCCAGAGAAGAAGCAGGAGAAATAGGTTTCTTAATTAAAATATGTACCTAGTTAACATCAGTCAAACCATCCAGGATTTTTGAATAATTACCAGCAGCTCGTAAAATCGTGAGATGAAGATCAATGTCATTATGCTCTAATTGCAGATGCATCCAACTGATATATCAGAGACCTTGATATGAGTACTGCTACTGACCATCAAACGTATATAATTACTTACTGGATTATAACTGCGAAAACACGTTGCAAGTACCCATTATGCAATAGTTTTCTTACTATTATTTCCTTGTTGCTGTAAAGTAAAGTTCTTTATCTTTATAATCCCGAACTTGTTCTTATATATTACTATCACTAAAATTATAATGTCATGATGTGGCTGACTTATTTTTCTACCCTTAAAAATGTACAATGTATCGGAGATTTTAAAAATCTGTGATCGTATTGAAATATTTTTCTTCAGTTATCGACTCAATAAAAACGTGCCAGAAGTATTAAAAAACAAGTTTGTTAAATCATCTTTTATCTATTTGATTAAAAATTTTCGTCATTCTTACACGTTCAGTAAGCCAAAATATAGTCGTGTTTAATTATTACAATAAATCAAAGGATGGTAAAGTGGATCGTTGTGTGATCTCGCGCCTCTTAGAAAATTGATATGCGTCAATTAGTTCAGGATAAATTACCTGTGGCTACTCGACATAAAGTTTACAATTATTAATACCAAGCAATAGTTCGACGTCCCTTTAAATATTCCTAAAATCAGGTTTTGATAATATATTTTCAAAATATTTTATCTAAGGTTATTCAACTTGCACCTTTTTTGAAGGTAACCTCTATTGTAAAAAAAGCAAATATGAATCAATATTACCTATAATGTACGAGCACCATAATTTCCTTCTTTTTTGCGCTACCTGTATAATATATTAGTGAATTTTATACTTAAATTCTGCTAATAATATACACTTAATTCTACTGAAAAATATCTGAAGTATACATTAATATAAATGGCCAGGTATAAGAATAAACAAGCAATTTAAGGAGACATTTTTTTATTACGCAAATAAGAAATTATCTGGGTTGTCTTCGTAAATGCACTTGGCTGTCCAATATGCTGATTCGCAGATATCTTTATATTTCTTAGCTGAAAAAAATTTGCATTAAATTAGAAAACAATAAGCTCTTTATCATAGGTGACACATTAAAAAATTAAAATATAGAAAAACAGGAACCTAACCTAACCTAACCCCAACAAACTTATACAAATCTACGAGTATGCTATTAAAACACTTCAGTTCACCTTTGTTATTACTTTGCCCAAAATACGATGGGCAATATTCATAATTACCGAAAAAAGTGATCAATCATGCTATATTAATCACATTTGCCTTCCCCTTGGATATTCATTCGAAGTGGACGTCTTTTTTGTTTAGATTTAAATTTAAAAATAATTTATATCAAAGTAATTCAGTGTGAAATAATAGGAGTGCATAAAATAAAAGCAGTGTTGCTCAAGTGACGCGTGATCAACTCGCATAAGTAAGTTAATCTAGCAGAGGTCTCGCTTAACTGGACGGAATGGTTATTTGTATGAAATCACCGATCGACGACCATTATACAAGACCTCTCCGCTTGTAATGCATAAACGATAACTGTTCGATACTTCTGCTTTCCTAGTACATTTGTTTCCAACTTGGAGTGTTATTTTAAATGAAGATAAGTTTGGAACTAAATAAATTGTAATTAAAAACACCACCTACTATTTTATGATATCCTGGTATATGAGTGCATATATTTTATAAAATAAAAATGCCACTTAAACGAACTCCTCCAAAAACTAAACAAATGATTAATATTACTTCCGAGAACATTTCATCTGCTGCGACAGATACCGAGACGGAGGGCGCCACTTGTATTATGAAGCAAAGAACCCGTACACGGAAAAGGCAGCATGATGACGAATTGTCCTTATTTATGACAGAAATGAAGAAAACTTTTGATGAATTTAAAGAAACTGTTATGTCGGATCTCCATCGGTGCCTGAATGAATTCAAAGAAGAACAAGAAAAAAAGTTTTCTGAACTAAATAGCACTGTGTGTGAAATTAAATGTCAAAATAGTTCTATTATGGAGACTGTCGCTTTCATTTCTAAGCAATATGATGATATGAAAATAAAATTGGATTTATTTGACAAGGAAAAGAAAGAATACCAACACCGTATTAACTTACTAGAAAGTAAAATTGAACATTTGGAAAGAAATCAATTTTTATCAACTATAGAAATTAGAAATATACCTCCACAAAAAAAGGAGAATACGCATGATCTCTTAGGAATTGTATCAAAAGCCACGAAACTAATTGGTGTTCCGCTTAATCCGAATGATATTTCTAACATCTTTCGCATAGGTTCGAAACCAGAATCAAAACCAATAGTGGTTAAGTTCTCAAACGTTTTTATAAAGGAAAAGGTTTTGTCAGGTTTCAAGAAGTACAACAAAGATCAACAGGAAAACAAACTATGCACAGCCGATCTAGATATTGTTGGTAATAGCAATAAAATATATATGTCGGAATATCTCACTCCTAAAACAAAAAGACTATTTTTTCTTGCTAGAGATTTTGCTAACACATCTGGCTATAAATTCTGCTGGACTGCGAGTGGAAAAGTGTTTCTACGCAGGAAAGAAGGTTTACCACCAATTAGAATCGAAAGAGAGGAGGATTTGGATCAACTTAAAGCCCATCATAAACAGGATTAATATATACATTTTAGACATAACTTCTCTTCATTCTGTAATTTATGTTATATTAGTAATTTTTTTCTATCATTGTTTAATTAACTGCAAAATCTACTTGAGCACGTATAACGCTAATATTATATATTTAATACACTCATATTACAACACAAAAAACACACCTAAAGACTCACACAAACACGTTAACATATCATCTGTTTTACGTATAATCTCATCATGTATCATAATATTTATATCGGGTTTTATAGTATGGCATTTATTTTTCAACTCTTTATGTGGTCTAATCATGAACTCTTTCAGACTTATTTACAATAGTTGCTTTATTACTGTTCTTTATATTATAAAACTTAATAATGGCTTCGTTAAATGATATTCAAGTAGATCTTGATATGGTGACGATAGCTGACTCAAGGGTTTGCGATCCTGACCAGTGTATCACTTTTATGGACTGTGTAAATGATAAACTAAAAATAATGACGCATAATATTCGTAGTATATACAAAAACATGGATCATTTGGAGCTCCTATTAGACAGTATGGGGTTAGATTTAGATGTACTGGTCCTTACGGAATGTTGGTTGTCCGAGGAAAAAGATCCTCCGAATCTTAAAGGCTATAATCATCATTTTTCATCCCATAATATTAACCAAAATGACGGTCTTACTTTATATATCAAAAGCGATCTTAAATATCATGTAAGGGAACCGAAATTTGATGAAGCGAATTGTCTAATTCTAACTGTTAATGACTGCGCTATTATTGCTGTCTATAGGCCTCCATCATTTCGTTCCACTGACACATTTTTAAACGGCTTGGAAACTGTTGTGAAGAGTGTGAAACATGTTAAAAATATAGTTTTAATCGGTGATATGAATATAGACATCAAAACAGATTCTAGAGACAAAAATTCGGGTTCCTATCTAACTCTAACCTCTCAGCTAGGTTTATTGCCAGCTCATACCATACCTACAAGAGAATTTAATTGTTTGGATCATGTTCTTTTAGGCTCTCATTGTAATGCTCAAGTATTTATTATAAATTCTTTCATAACTGATCATAAACCGATTGTGCTCACAATGGACACCGATGCACGTGCTGTCAAACCTATGATCTCTGAAAATTCTGTAAATAGGACTGATTGGGAAGAGGTTTCTCGTGATCTAGATAAAATCGATTATACTACTGTCTTACAGGCTACGAACGCAAACACTGCTGCAAACATATTAGTTGACACCATTAAGGAAATTATCCAAGCTCACACTAAAAAAATTATTAGATCTAAGCGCAAAAAAATTCTTAAGCCCTGGATAACCCCGGGTATACTAAAATGTATCAAAAACCGCGATAAATTGCACATTAAATCTAAAAAACAGCCTAACAACGAAATTTTAAAGTTAACTTATACTAGATACAGATCATTTTGTAATAAATTGCTGAAAAATGTCAAAAAAACTTATGAGAAGTCTAAATTGCAAACATCCCTTAATAATCCAAAACTTTTGTGGCGGTCCATAAAAGAAATTGCTCAAATGAATATTAATAAAAATTCCCCAACACCTTTAATAAGCGGTAAAGATTCTCCAATAAATACATTAAATAATATTAATAGTTATTTTTCAAACATAGGCCGGAAATTAGCTGAAAAAATTCCTGATTGCTCTAGTTCCCAGTCACAACATAAAAACGTAAATTTTCATCCACCATGTAATTCATTTGTACTGCTACCTACTAGTGAATCCGAAATTTTATCAATAATAAATAATTTAAAAAATGATTCTGCTACTGGCTGGGATGGTATACCTACCCATTTAATCAAAATGAACAAAAATATTTTGGCTAAGCCACTAACTAAAATTTTCAACCTATCCATTGAAACTGGTAGTTTCCCTAACTATTTTAAGAAATCTCTCATAACCCCGGTATTTAAGGGCGGTGACAGGAACAGTGTCGAAAACTATAGACCTATATCAGTTTTACCAGTTTTCAGTAAAATTTTCGAGAAAATTATAAATAAGAGATTAATGAACTTTTTTACTATTAACAAGCTTATAGCTCAAAATCAATTTGGTTTTCAGGCGGATAAATCTACAGAGGGAGCAGTATTGGACTTAACTAATTATATAACCAATAGGCTAGATAAAAGAGAAAAATGTATAGGCATTTTCCTCGACTTAACCAAGGCTTTCGACACTGTTTCTGTTCCCATCCTTTTGTCTAAATTGGAAAGTTTTGGAATACGCGGGGTTGCACTTGATCTTTTTACTGATTATTTAACTGCCAGAACTCAAAGAATTAAAATAAATAATCTTGTGAGCACTGATATGCCTGTATTTTATGGCGTACCGCAAGGCAGTGTACTCGGACCTAGTCTATTCTTAGCCTACATTAACGATCTGTGTCTTCTAAATTTAAACTGTTGTAAAATAATTACATTCGCGGATGACACGGTCCTGCTTTTTAATGGTACAAGTTGGAGGCATGTTTTTCACAACGCGCAAAGTGGTTTTCAAATCATACTGGACTGGCTTCGTTGTAATAAGCTTACAATAAACCTTAAAAAAACTAAGTGTATTAACTTCAGTTTAAAAAATGATGTTTTGCCGATCGACCTCTCAATCAAAGCTCATACTTGTAATTATAACAACATAAGTTTGTGTTCTTGTCATACAATTGAGATTGCTAATAATATTAAGTACCTAGGGGTTATTCTAGACTCCCGTCTGACGTGGCAATTGCATATCGATAATTTGTGTTCTCGTACTCGGAAACTGATCTGGACCTTTAAAAAACTACGACAGGTAGCTGAACTTAACCTACTTAAAACTGTTTATCTTTCTCTCTGTCAGAGTATACTTAGGTATTGTATTGTAGCTTGGGGTGGCACTCATAAAACTATTCTTCTACCTTTAGAGAGATGCCAGAGGTCAATACTTAAGGTGTCAGCTTTTAAGCCAGTTCGTTTTCCCACAAAGGATATATATAATTTATTCAATGTATTATCTATTAGACAACTCTATATATTAGACACTGTCCTTAAATTCCATAATCTAATAAACATTAATGTAAGTTTCTGTAACATAAACTTAACTCAGCGTTCAACTAGAGATGTAGTAAAACATCAAACTTTCAATACGACCTTTTTCCGTAGGCAATTTCTATATTTGGGACCACACTTATATAATGTAATAAATAAAGAGTTGAAAATATTTAATTTATCACGATATAAAAGTAAAAAAACTATAACTAAATGGCTGCTCTCAAAGGATTACTACTACACAGAAAATGTAATTATCTCTAAAACCCGCTGTTAACGTGAGAGTCTATATAAGTTATTCAAACGTAAACACATTCTACTCATGCTCTTCTACCATTACATGAACCCACACTCCTCCAATCATGCACACACGTAAGACATGTCACACACACACACACACACACACTCACACTCACACACTCATACACTCACAAACACACCCACAGACACAACTTTTACATTATATATATATATATATATATTTTTTTTACTTTATTCTCTGTTTAAATTACGTCACTATATTTCTCAACTGTAACATGGAAGGACATCGGTACCCGTAATACAGACTATAGTCTAGTACGGGACCATCGCTTTTGTATATTTTGTAATTGTGGTTGTGAAATAAAGATATTTTTATTTATTTATTTTACATAGGAATTATGAATACAGACCGGCCATTATTAATAGTGCCCGGACTTATCAAATTGTCCGTAACATATACATCAATTTTAAAATATTAGACAAGATTTTAAACCAAAATAAAATGAGTTAAATACATACGTGTACTTTTACAATGCTCGATGGAAACTAACATTGCTTCTTTCATCTCTGGAGGATAATTTATCTGCACTTGTTTTATAGACGCTTCATAGCTGATCTTATTATTTTTTACCTAGGAAATAATCACACGTTATTTTCTGAGATATATACAAAATTAAGGTATAAATTCATAAACAACTTTAAGCTTCTATTTTAGGAGTTTTAATATCTTGTTTGTAATTCATATCGTCATACTATTGTGCATCTGGAAAAACTTCAGCTTAAAATTGTTATTAAAATTAGTTGTTAATTTCGACTCACAATCTGCGTCATTTGATAAACGCATGCTATATAACACATAACACTTCTCTCTTCGATAAATTTTCCTTTTTCTATGTCTCCAATCAAATCTGTAAAGCAAGTAAATGATTATATTACAGAATCAACGTTTATTTGAACAGGTAAAGTACTAGACGGACATTTTGTGTATTTAAATGGAAATTATTGAAAACTTCCTTAAGAACCTGCATTTTTGCGATTCAAAAGCACATAATCATTATCATAAGCACAAAATTATGAAAGCTTATCTAAGAAAAATTTGGTAATAAAAAATATAGAGCTAAACTAAAATATATAGAGTTGTTATATAATATAGAGAACTTACCTAGAGAAATACTTTACCTAAAGTACCTATACTTAAAAAATAGTTAGATAGAGGAATTATTATAAAATTGATTTACCTTCAGTAACATTATTCTTTCCCATGCAATTCTTCTTTACAAGTTTGGCGGCATTTTTAATTTGTTGCCGAGTCATCTGGTCGCAATTAAATGTAAGAATTAAATTCTGTTTATTATTCCTCTCATTAAATTTTATACTATTATACAATATTTATAGAACTACATGATATATTGGTTAGGTAATGGAAAAACCTATACCTAGTTGGTTTATTGTTGTCAGCTGGCAATTTGTTATTTCTATTTACATGTAGCCTGTAGGTAATCACTTCTTATCTAATAATTACTTACGGATTATAGTATTGAAAAGGAAAATAGTAAAAGAAAATAAAAAGCGTTATTACGTTGCTAGCAGTTGTGATAGAGCAGTGAACAAGATTCAATAGAGAAAGTAAAAATGAGTAACACCCAATTTGTAATAAATCTATAATCCAATTATATTAAGGAAAAAAAATGTAGTAAGTTCTTTCGCGAACACAGATTTAATATCTATATTTAAGCAGGTTTTTGTTTGCAATTTTAGTTCCATATCTAAATATATTTCACGCATTCCATTTGCATGTAAACTAATAATATAAAGTATAATACTTACTGAATCCGTGCATGCTATAACAATAACTATAATCAGTAGCGAAAAATCTCTTTGTTCCATTATCGTAATAAAACTATTCAGAGATAAAACAAACACTGAACATTTCCTGATTCCTTCAGCAATATAAAGGCAAATAACGAAGTTTGCTTATAGGATGAGACTTGGTAATAGACAGTTATCAACTGCGTAAGTAAACATGTCTTAAGACACATATCACTAGATTTGCAGTAATTAAAATTCAAGATGCTTGATTAATTTAAAGACGCAATTAAAATAGTTCCAGCAATGATACAATGAATGTTCGTGTATTTTTTATTTATATAAGTACCAATCTTAAAGTATCCAGTAGGCCTTTTTTAACGAAAAATTCCAGTTCAGAATTAACTTAAAAGATATCTTCTTCGAAGAAGAATACAGTACCCACTAAAAGGGAACATTTCCATCAACACATAAAATTATATTCGCTATCGGACAGAATAAATATTAAATATTAAGCCTTCAGTTTTCTGTCTTTTTGAAGTGATAGAGTTAAATAAATAATAGATATAATATTAATGCAGATATGATTTAACAGGCATTTAATACAGTAGGAATGTCATATTTTTATGGAAATATAAAATTAACGGGATCAGCTTCATATAAGCACTTTGCGGTCCAGTAAGATGCATCACATATATCTTTGTGTTTTTTCGCTGAAAATAAAAGATAACTATTAAGAATCGAAATCCTCAGTAAAACACTGATGATTTATTTTATTCTAATGTGATCCATTTATAATAGTTACTAGCTGTTCCTCGCGGTTTCACCCGCATTGCTCCGCTCCTGTTGGTCTTAGCGTAATGATAGCCTATAGCCTTCCTCGATGAATGAGCTATCTAATACCGAAAGAATTTTTCAAATCGCATCAGTGGTTCCTGAGATTAGCGCGTTCAAACAAACAAACAAACAAACTCTTCAGCTTTATAATATTATTATTGGTCCATTGAAAAGTTACATTTGGGGTCGCATTTTTTAGAGGACGCAATTTTATTTTTTTGATGTGTAGGGGGGGTCAGTGTGAAGCTATCACCAAGTTTGTGGGGTCGCCACCCTTGTCCCACGGCCGGCATCTTGAAAATAGCGGTTGAAATGGTTTTTACGATATATCTCTTAAACTATTTATCTGATAATAAAACAATGTTAACATTATTCGTTGCAAATTAAATTCTCTACAACTTAGATTCAGTAACTTTTTGTCGTAGAACTATAAACAAAAAAGTTATAAGCGAAAATGTTCAGAAATTAGAGATGTTTATATTTTTCAATAAAACTTTTTTTTATAAGTTTACGAAGAAATTATATCAGACCATTTTTGTAGATTGTTTTTCGTAGAACAACTTTTATTTACAACATTTTTTCATTAAGTAAATAGCTAAGGTTTTACAGCCATCCGAAGTGAGTACTATTTTAAGTACTCTTTACTATACAGAATACGATATATTATGTGTGTACTAATAATAATTTGTCACCAGTAATTATTTTATTTTTGTTATAATAATATTTTTAATAATTAAGTAATTTTACAATATTATTAATAATTAATTATTGAATCTGTTCCCCACAACCCAGGAGGTAGAGTCTGGAAGTGCGTTTTTTTTTACGTCGAAAAGCAGGGCTGAAATGTTCTGCAGTGTGCTTCCATTGTTGTGGAGTCTGGGAAAAGAGCCAATAGCCAATTTATTATGAATAGTTACTACTGAAAAATAGTACTCACTTCTGAGCGCTGTAAAACCTTAGCTATTGACGTAATGAAAAAATGTTGTATATAAAAGTTGTTCCTCGAAAAACAATCTACAAAAATAGTCTTATATCATTTATTCGTAAAATGATAAAAAAAAGTTTTATTGAAAAATATAAATAATTTAGAAAATCCAAAAGTGCACGCCTCATAATTTTTTTTTAATAAATATTTATTAATTATTATTTTTGTTTATTTAATAACAATTAAACCACATCGAATCAGACCCTGAAAAATGAAAGGGTTCTATTCCTGAGCATACTCAAGCGTAAGAGAAAAAAAAAGACTCGATTAGTAAAGTATTTCGGTCGCTATCGTGTTAACAAGAAAAAGGATCCGCACATACAGACACACGGACGTCCAAGACAGAACTTTTTTAAACTGTTTTTTAACTAGTTTAAATAACAAAAATGACATCAAAAATATCATGAACGTTAAAAATAGTGTTTTTTCTTAATATGTGTGTGTATGTATTATCTTACAAGTGCAATGTATGATACATAAAGACATTTTAAGTTTGAAAAATCAGATGTTTTGCGCGAAGTGACAGTAGTACCCACCTCAACGCTTCGCTTATGAGGCGTGCAATAGCTCTAATTTCTGAACATTTTCGCTTATAACTTTTTTATTTATAGTTCTACGACAAAAAGTTACTGAATCAAAGTTGTAGAGAATTTAATTTGCAACAAATAATGTTAAAATTGTTTTATTATCAGATAAATAGTTTAAGAGATATATCGTTAAAACCATTTCAACCGCTATTTTCAAGATGGCGGCCATGGGACAAGGGTGGCGACCCCACAAACTTGGTTTTAGCTTCACACTGACCCCCCCTACACATCAAAAAAATAAAATTGCGTCCTCTAAAAAACTCAAGGTCAGGCCTAAAAAATGTAACATTTCAATGGATCATATAGATTATAGATTTCATTATCTAATTCGATGCTAGGTACTTAAATTGACAACATCATTTTTGTTTACCGTTCTTGTCAATCACGTTAAAAATATAGAGCTAACTGAAACAGTCTGATTTCGCTCAAAGCTGTGCATTTTTTCGAGATATCATTACAATTTTCTTATACCAAGTTATCTACTGAAGGGCCGGAAAAATAATAATAGATTATAGAATAGCCCGGGTTGAAAAGAGTTAAAAGTTTATCTCTATATATTTATTATTAACCTAAATGCAACTAACCAACTCCCTTGCACTTTTCTATCGCTGCCTTCAAAGGATCTTTCATTTCGGGTGGAGCCATCATATCCACCTGCTTTATCATTGCATCATGGCTTATTTTATTATTTTTAACCTAGAAAATAATAAAGCATTATTGATTTTATGCCTTTTAATATACAGTTTATTTATTAAAGTTAAATGTACCTATGTAAAACTATATCTCTACATTAAATGTACCTATAATATATGATTGCAGACTTGTTGGCATGACAATGTTATATAACATAATATCATTATTGCCTTTGTTTGTGGAAAACCCCTTATATTATAAGTTAATTCAGAATAGGTCAAGTTCATGCATAAATATAGAAATAAAATTTATTTATGACGTGTATCATGGAAACCTGTCTATAATAAAATGCAATTTACATAAAATTACTCCAACACATCCTACCATTCTTGTCTAAGGATTATTTAAAACTTGAAACCTAATTATTACTTTATCTGTTAATGCTCTACCGCTTAATGCTTTACAGATTTTCATGGGATTTTAACCTAATTTAACATAATAAAAGAAAACATTTACGACTTCGTTATAAATGTACCATGTAAAATATTAGTATCAATTATATTCTATTTATGACAAAAAAATATTCATACTTACAACTTGGCCCATTGAATAAATACAAGCGATGTAACACATAACATTTCTTTCCTCAATGAAGTTTCCCTGATCAATAGAACCCACTTGATCTTAAAAACAAATTAAATACTGTTAACAAAATTTGAAAAAAAAACTTTTTAGCTCCAAATCTAAAAATACATACCTAGTCAATTATAAACAACGCATTGTGCATAATTTACTTACCTTCTGTAACGTTGTTTTTCGGCATACACGTTTTTTTCAGCAACTTCCCCGAATTTTTTATCTGTTGTCTAGTCAACTATAATTACACAATTAACTAAGCATTTTGTTTCTTGTTTAGCACATCGTATTTTTAATACAACTTACCGTCAAGACGTTATTTCCAGTTAAGATCGTTAAAAACATACAAAAAATTAACCGAACGTACATTTTAAGAAGTTTCATTGCCAATTGTGGAGGAATACCTCAAAGTACGGGGCTGTGTATTTATAGCAAGTTCTTATTATTATAAGAGTGTGTTTATATTGGTAACGTCGGTTAAGTGCTGGTGAAGAAATTTAAGAAGCCATAGGCTTATGCACAACCCAAAAGCGCTCATTTGTTAACTGCTAGTGCTGCTAACATAGGATTAATTAATAATACACAATTATCACATACATCCACTTTATTTATAAGTTCAGGTTAATATTTACCTAGTAAAAGTATGAAAAGTAAAATAGGATAAATACTTACCTCAATAAAATTTTGAATGCTTGAATAATATGCTGAAAAATTAAATTGGATTATATCGAGGCTTTATGATATTAAATTATGCATGTAAAATTGAGTATTTAATGTAATTGGTGTACAAACATTTTCATTTGACCGCCTTTTTCGAGTCTATCTCAAACAATTAATTAAATGAAGAGGCAAAAACTCTATATAAAAGACTGAGTGAGTACTCATAGTATATTTCTTAAAATAGCACAACTCTTCAATCATTCAGGTGAGATTTTTTATTTACTTATTGCGAGCAAAGTTAAATAAAAATAAATATAAACTAAAACAGCCAGAAAAGGATTTTATTTATTCATAGATACTTATGGAAAAACAAAGCTTGTTGGATCATATTCATATAAGCATTTAGTGGCGTGGAAAATTCCTTCACAACCATCGTCGTACTTATTCTCTGTAACAAACGATTATAAGGTTTTAAAACAAGCTTCCAAATGTGTTTTTAGAAGACACAATTATTAGAAGATGATCTAAACAATGTTAAACAAGTCAGTCATTTAAAACAAAATTTATACTTTTACATTTTTCTTCACATCATTTATAATCAAATTTGTCCAGACATTTTTAAGATGTTATTTAGAAACTCGTGTGCTAAAACGTGGACTAAAAATATTACAATAATGTTATGCAGTTCCGTTATATAAAATAATAGGTATAATATAAAATATAATTACATTTAATTTATAATTATTATATTATATTTTTATTACAGCGTAGAATATTACTTACGAACATCACAACAACTTTGAACACCACTTTTAACTGTTGCTCTTAGTTCCTTTGGATAAAGAATATCTATTTGTTTTGATATAAGATCTTTATCAAGTCTTTCGTTTTTTACCTGTTAAAAACATTAATTATATGAGTGGATGAAGTTTACCAGACGAATCTAGTTACTAGTATATATATTCGTAATCGCATGCATAACATGTGCTAAGAACGAAACTTAAAATTATGATTAAATGAATGTAAAGTTTTTTTATAATACTAATCACAAATCCTAATGATCATTGCAATCAACAATTACGAAAAATATTATAATGTGAAATGCTAGCAGTGAAATGCTAGCGTATTATTTTTTCAATCTCTTATTATTTTTTCAACTCTTTTAGAAGTAGGTATTATTTTTGCTTGTAATTTCGTCTCTTTTATAGAAGTTGACTTTAGTCATTATTTCTGTATCATGCGTGCAAGCTACAATAAAAACACGTTAAATTCCGGCATCGCTATATTCGCATTTATACTTTACAAGCAGTCCGCCCCGGCTTCGCCCGTGGTACATATTTCGCAATAAAAGGTAGCCTATGTTATTTCTCAGGGTCTAAAGATTATATGTGCCAAATTTCATCAAAATCGGTCCAGTAGTTTATGCGTGAAAACCATACATACATACATACATACAAACCTTTCCTCTTTATAATATTAGTATAGATAGCTCCATAACTATAACGATACCAAAAGAAATAACTTCTTTTTGCTGTTTCGGCTCGTAGATATTTTGCTGGTACTTACAATTTACATAATAGATTAAATTTACATTGAAAATCCCTTGATTTATTAAGGTAGTAGTCGTTAGTCAGGCTTTAAGTAATTATCTGTTTAAAAACTTACCACTAAAGCAGCTTTATAAACACAAGCGATATAGCACATAACATCGTGGTCTTCAATAAACACTCCTTGCTCGATTTGCCCAACTTTGTCTATGAAAAAACAACATCCTTATTAATTTATTTAACTCTCTTAGGATATAATTTACTTGTAATTAAATATAATTACCATTCGTAACTTTGTGTTTCGGCATACACTGATTTTTCATTACGGTCATCGTCTTTTTCAACTGTACTCTTGTCATCTTTAAATTACACGATATTATTAAAAAAATCAATTATTGGTCGATTTGTAAAAAAATAACAAAAAACTTAATCACGTTAGATAGTATTATTCGTATCAATAATTATTACCAAATTATACTCACCCCATACGTGTAGGATAAAAAACATAACAAAATCACTATCAAGGTAGTAGTCCGCCCCATTGTAGTGCAAACATCAAAATTAATATTACAAGTGAAGTTATGTTAACAAGAATTTAAACGAATTGTCAAATTCACCAAAATTATATGTTCTTGATCCTGTAATTTGCTAAACGGTTAAAATAACATAGTATCTGTTTCGTGAATAACCTCCAGTTCATATTAAATGAGAATGATTTGCAATTAGTTCATTTTTAATGATAGATACAATATTGCTCTATCAGTTTACTACTTTTGGGCATTACATAGTAACTCAATGCTTTTGGGTAGAAAATTTTGAATAGCTGTTAGATAACTTTTTTTTAAATAATATAATATATTGTAGACGTAGACGAGACTAGTAGAATAAATTGTAGATGTAGACGTAGGTATATTATTTACCGAGATTATAGAAAGAAATAAATGTGTTTTTACTAAATAAAACATGGAAACAATATTCGCAATGATTTAATATTTTTGAAAGATTCTTTTGAAGACAATAACTTTTTTAAGGAAATACGAAATTTTTTGGATCATAATCGTACATACATTTTGCGGTCCAGTAAGAAGCTTCGCATATATCTTTATACTTTTTACCTGCAACAGATTAATTAAAATGTGAGAATATTTTTTATTCAATATGCTATATCATGGCTATATCCTATTTTAATGATTTATAGTAGTTGGGCCCGTAGACAAAGTAACAATTAAAAAACGACAACGAAGTTAGAAAAGGAAAAATGTATGGGATTGACATTAGATAGACCACGTGATCTAACGCGGCGTATGTCAATCCCATACATTTTTGCCTTTTCTAACTTCGTTATCGTTTTTTAATTGTTACTTTGTCTAAGGCCCTTGGTCACTCGTAGAGTATTATAATAGTAATTCATGGTAAAACTTAATATACTAGAATTATTTTGTTTAGTTATTAAATAACTATTATGCCTCGATAATTTTTTTAAAACGATTCTTCCAATTTTTACCAATGAGCTCTATGTTTCCAAAATCTCTGTTTTACCTTTGTAATTAGTCCATTAGCAATTTTTTATACAAACATACAGAATACTTACTAATGTCTTTGCAATTGGCAGCTGCAGCCTTTACAGCATCTCTCATCTCAGCTGGAAACATGGTGTCCACTTGTTTAATCACCGCGTCGTAACTCAGTTTATTGTTCTTTATCTGTCAATTTGAGATAATTCATTTTTATAAGGCTTTATTTTCGTTATTCTTCCTTTATGTATCTAATGTTGCTTATCAATTATATTGTAGAGTCAGAATTGCCAAACCTACTCGCAAATAATAAGGCAAAATGATCTAACTATTTACTATTTACAAGTTGAAAAGACGATTCAATCGACTGTCGATTCGACAAGTAAATCGCACAATGTGTGCTAAAATCTCATTGATTTATTTATTCATTACCTATAATTTGGATAAATATTATTATCGTTTTAATATTTTAATTTACTTACGACTTGTGTCATAGTGTAAACGCAAGCTATGTAGCACATAACATTTCGTTCTTCAATAAACTTCCCTTGTTCGATTTGACCAACTTGATCTATAACAACACAACGTAAAACATTGATAACACCTTAGAAGAAAGAAAGTCCTTTTTTACCTAAATAACAGAAGTTCATGTAACATATCACACTTTCCTTCTGGAAAGAAGGAAGATTCAACAAAGAGCTTATATATATATAATATGCACTATGCAGTAGGTACCACCACAGGTAAAATAAAAATAATACTATTATATTAAATTCTTTTCATTTTATTTTTAACATTTCACGTTCAATTAACTAGTATGTAGTTAAGTTGGTGATAAGTAGACATCGGATTATATGCATTTGCATATTTGCATATGCAAATGCATAAAACTCTCTAATTACGGCGTTAGTGCATATTTTAGCCTTTTTCCCCAATCGTGCATATTTCGTTAAGTAGCGAGAGTTTTGATTGGTCGACTAACCTTTAGTAGCCAATCAGAACGCTCAGCGAGTAAACAAACCCTATTTTGGCATGGTAAAATGGCAAAAAATTACAAAATGGGCTCCATTTTAAGTAAATTTTGAGCCATTCAAAATAGGGCTAGATTACCCTTTTGGGGCTAAAAACTTAAAACACGGGTTGAATTCCAAAAAAGGGCTAGATTTAGCCCGGAAAGGTCTAAGGTGGCAACACTGGGCTCGCGGGTGACAAACGTCACAAATTTGCGCTCGAAAATTTGGTAAAAATGCTTAATTGTATATTGGCACAAAAACTATACTTAATTTCAAGAAAATTTCAATGTTTTGTACAATCTTTGATTAAATATATAAAAATAATAAAGGTTTTTTGATTATTTATTGT
This sequence comes from Colias eurytheme, assembly GCF_061535395.1. NCBI lineage: Eukaryota > Metazoa > Arthropoda > Insecta > Lepidoptera > Pieridae > Colias > Colias eurytheme. The sequence continues at coordinate 6,934,435 of NC_142986.1, read as the reverse complement.
GCATATTTTAGGCATATCAGTCGTTTTTAGTGCATATTTGCATGCATATTTTGGCATTTTGTTAGTGCATATAATCCGATGTCTAGTGATAAGCATAGAATTTAAATTAATTTATTTACCATACTTAAATTAAGTTTACTACAGTACCTTCTGTCACATAATTTTTAGGCATACACGACTTCTTCATAAGCTTTCCAGAATTCTTCAATTGCTGTCGCGTCATCTACAGAAATTAAGGGAACGTAGAATTTTAAGAAAATAATTATAACCATGGACGTATAAAAAAAGACGGACGCCGTATTACGAACAAACAACGTGAAGCCACCATAGTAAGCTAGCGATCGTGTAAAGACAATAAACACGCACACACTCTCACCATAGTAAGCTAGTCAGCCGCCATTACGTCGTGAACTACCGACTGATTAACTGCGTCACTGTTTCACAAAAAATATTTAAAATGCCGTCTTGCGTGGTTAAATGGTGTCGCAACAGTACAATTGTAAATAACAAATCACAAGGGATTACATTCCACATGGAAGCAAGTTATTTCTTTTATGTTTTAATGACAAAATTATTACGGCAAAATTTATAGAAAAAAATACAGCCGCCATTGTCATCAACACAGCTGTTGCCATGGCAACATGGCACACACACATGGATGTTTCGCCGCCATTACTAGGCTTCACTCAATGTTTAGGCGATATACCGTCCGTCTTTTTTTATACGTCCATGATTATAACTTTGAAATTCAAACCAACCATTTATTACAATTTTAATAATTCGTTGGTTTAAATGTGAAAAAATACGATTATTTTCGAGCAATTTGATGTTTAAATACATTAATTAAACATATATCTTTAATCGGCGCGTCCAATACCTACAAGGCTTCTACCAAATTCCACTTAATTGTTACTCATGTAACTGTCTACTTCATTCTATTTTATTCCATAGACAGACTAAAATAAGAAATAATTTGATAGAAAGTGAAGAAATAAAAATATCGATTAAAAATAAAACTTATGATGATACATTACTCATTTATTTTTACCCAAAAACTTATCGAAATAATAGTTATGCTCTTGCATCATGAAATTTTACACAACATTAAACTTCGATTAATAGGATTTCACAAACATCGAGCAACACTTACCCCAAACGCCAAACATATAACATACAACAAAAACACCAAAGTAAATAACCGCCTATCTAAACTCATGTTAGAAGAAAAACGTGCTGCTTTAATAAAAATCTAACCTGAATTGTATGCCTTTCATTGTTTTATAGAGAATTATTAGCCACTTATGCATTGTAAATGATACATCTTATATATAAAATTCTCGTGTCACAATGTTAGTCTGCATACTCCTCCGAAACGGGTGGACCGATTCTCATGAAATTTTCTGTGCATATCGGGTAAGTCTGAGAATCGGCCAACATCTATTTTTCATATGTACCACGGGCGAAGCCGGGGCGGACCGCTAGTTTACGGATAAAAGTAAGTTATTACTGTCTCATAAACGTAATAACTTAATAAGGCATTTCATTGAGCTAAGTATTGTTTTATTTTAGTTTAGTTTTGTTGAGTTCTGTAAATCCTTTTTTTAGTCTTGATATAAATGTGAACTCCCCACAATTTAATATAATCATGAGCAATTTCTCTTTTGTAATTATGTAAAAAGCTATAGAAGAATAATTGTTACAAAATTTCTTACGAAAGAAAGACGAATGAGGAATTGATTGACAGGAAATATAAACAATTATGGAAGGTGTGACTTAAATAGCAATTAATAACAAGAACCTTTAATTATATTAAACGTTGATCTGAAAAAATAATATGACCATATTTACTACTTAAAAGGGATATTGTCAAAAGTTCATAATCAGAAGAAAAAAACAATCGATTGATTAGGATCTGTTACGTCACAGGTAGGAGAGAAAGGAGATGGTCCACGAATACCTTTAAGGTTTGCAACTACCATATAAAATGTCCTAAAAGTATAATGAATGTTTGCACATTTGACTTTCCACAAGAAAGAACGGACGTATATTATTTGGTAAGTTCATACGGTGTACGTTACATTAAAAAGATGAAAATACCAAATCAACCGCAATCAAAAAAAGAAACAATATTCGTTCCAATATGAACTAACTTGTGGGCACACTTAGTTTAAATGGGTGTGAAATACGACAGCTATTAATCAATTATCTCTCGCATATAAGTTTCACAACATGAAAATATTTCATGACTAAAGGCCATGTCCGTTTTGCTGGTTATCCTTAAATTTTTAATTACCATCATTATTTGTGATGCAGTAAGTATCTCTTATATACTTTTTCTTACTAAAATAGCAAAATCTATTCTACAATATTGTTTATTTGGCTCTAGGAATGGATACTTAAATTACACCATTATAACTCAATTACGGCTGAACGATTTTTGGTTTGTTGTATATTTTGTCGCCTGGCTTAATAGGTTTGTATATCTTATAAATATGTATAAATGCTTCAAACACTACATTAAAATATCATTAATCACCATATTAATATTTTGACTAACGCCTTGCTCTTCTTATTCATATAGAGTATTAATGAGATAAAACCCACAAATATTCTAGGGTCTAGGGTCTTTAACTTTTGTATTGATTCATGTAGAGTTAATGTCTCTACACTACTATTTATTTTATTAATAAATAAAAGCGCAAGAATCTGTAAAAAAATAATTTCAGATTTCATTCAATTTCAGATGACTATGAAACAAATTAAATCAACTGGGAAAATGATGAGAAAATCCTGTCAGCCCAAAAACAATGTTGAGGACGGTAAGAAAGCGCTTCAAACCTAAATACAAATAAATAATACCATAAAATCGATCCTCGACCTCGATCTGAAAGGAAAACAAACAAACACTCAAATATTTTAAAATATTAGTAAGGATACCTTGATCATTACTTGTGTACCTACTATACTGGAGAAATCTAAAATCTGTTTTGCTCAATTCATACGACGATTTAGGTAACATTTAGGGTTAAGGGTACCTAAGCATTAAAAAGTTGATCTAAATTCTAAGCGGAAGAACAAAAACTAATTATATATTATAATAATTCGCATGAGTTAGAAGATTATAAATTACTTTGGTTTAATTTTTTTTTATATTTTAGAAAAAATAGATGGTATCGCGACTGGTCAGTTCATCGAAGAAAAAGAAGTTATGTGCTACATCGCTTGTATTATGAAGATGGCTAACGCGGTACGTACTTACATTTACATTAAAATAATTGGGATAAAACTACACACGAACGAATGATCCAAAAGCGTTGAGGTATCAAGCTGAAATTTATATTGAATACTCAAGTCCACAATCCCTTGAAGCTGTGAAAAAATCACTAAATAATTACCTAAGTAGGTTCATAATATTCTAATTCATCCACAGATTAAAAATGGTAAACTAAACTATGAAGCGGCAATGAAACAAGCTGATTTGCTTTTACCTGACGAAATAAAAGAGCCCACCAAAGCAGCCATCACTGCTTGTAGAAAAGTTGGTAAGTAGAGTTCATTGATTTTTAAATATTGTTATAAATTACGAGTCATAATCGACATTAATTTGGTTAGTAGGTACGCGTACGTAGGTAGGTCTCTATTATTCGAGCATTACATGAAATTTAAATGATTTTTTGTAGGACAGCACCGTATTACAACCAAGTTTTTTTTACGATTAGTTTGTTTGTAAGAAAATGTTTTGAAATTTTCGACCATAACTTTTTCCATATTTGTATCCATAACTAGCTGTGCTCCGCGATTTCACCCGCTTGGCTCCGCTTCTGTTGGTGTTAGCGTGATGATAATATACATATAGCCTTCCTCGATAAATGGGCTATCAAACACCGAAAGAATTTTCAAATCGGACCAGTAGTGCTTGAGATTAGCGCGTTCAAACAAACAAACAAACTCTTCAGCTTTATCATATTAGTATAGATTCAATAGTAACATGACTAAGTATTCTGATTCGAAGAAGCTCTTTATTATGCAATTCTAAATCTCTATCAATAACTACTAAATATTAATAAAAACTAATTTCCTTTGTTTCAGCTGACTCGTATAAAGATCTGTGCGAAGCATCATTTCACGCTACGAAATGTATTTATAACCATAATCCGAGTGTATTTTTTTTCCCGTAATGTATTTACAAATAAAATTATTACTGCTTTATGAGGTGTTTTTCATCATTTAGATTTAATAAAGGCTTATCAATGCAATATTACGGTGCGTTTACATCAAACGAACATAGAGCTAGAGCTTGAGCAAGAGCATTCTTTCGTGATCTTTTAGTGTAAACGAAAACTCGAATTCAGTGTTGTTCAGTATTAGTCATTAGAACATTGCATAGAATATTTTTGAACGCAACGAAAGAATGCTCTACGCCTGTTTATACTAAAAGAATTTGACATGAAGGGGGGGGGGGGGGAGTGATGGGGTTAGAACGAGCATTCGCTCGTTTGATGTAACTGCACGGTAAGGCTATGAAAATTAATTTCAATATAACTTATCTTTCCCGCCAGAACTTTCATTGTTTCATTTTATTGGATCCAGTTTACAATTCGTGTACCTTACATAATTATTTGCTTACTATGTACCATGGAATACAATATACTTATATAACTTAGGTACATAATATCATGAATGATACAACTATGTTGGATCATGGAAGGCATTCAGCCAAATAATTATTTCCGCTCTAAGAAAAACTACTTTATTCAAAAAGGTGCTATTAGTTGACATTTTTCCGCCGCCATGAAACTAATTTGCCTTTAATTTATGGCTGTCGTTCTCATATCAAACAATTATATGCAATTTTATTGTTGAAAAAATACATCATATTTTTAACAACATCTCAAGGGTAGGTAGCTACCTGTGGTAGCTACTATACCTATATGTAATTACACGCTTTATATTATTATATACTTAGTATAGTATAGTTATATGATATGTATATCATATAACTATACTATACTAAAATACTAGATATGTATTTTAATCTGTGCTACTATTAAAATACCTACATATCTCCAGCATCATTTTAAATGACTTCCTAATTAGTAAATGGGCAGCTTTAGGTAGTATTTATACATATTATCTATAGATACTAATAATATAAAACTGAAGAGTTTATTTGTATGTTTGTTTGGACGTGCTAATTTCAAGAACTACTGGAACAATTTCAAAAATTCTTTCATCGTTGGATAGGTGCGTGACCCTTACTTCTTTAGGCTCTATACCTACGTACTTACAACTGCCAAAGCTGAAATCACTAGTATAGGTACCTAATAATTTATATATAAACCTACCCCCATGTCAGTACGATAATTATATTACTACATAGTATATTATTATATATCTGTGTAAGTATGCATTAAATTACAAATGCATATATCGACATGCTTTCCATCATTGCTATTGTATTTTTGATGAATTAATGTAATGTTTGAATGAAATTGATATCAATCAAATCTAAATTAATTATAGGTATGTCGACAGTAGATACATCATTGGAAAACGGATGTTTCATGTAAAGCCGCTGGTGTGGAACGGACTCTCCACGTGACCTTCAAATTGATAGAGCTAGTAAGAGTAAAAATGTTTAGGTACTATTGTTAAATATAGGTATATAAGTACTTATAAAATAAATACTTACACCTGAATATTTATAACAACGTAACTAGTAACTAGGTAAGTATATTATACATATATGTTTGCTAATAACGCGCCTATTTCCTTATCTCGGAGTCTTATAATTTGTAGGAATCTACTATTTAAAACTAGTCCAGGTATGTATAGGTACCTCCATTAATTTAGAATATACTACGAGAATAAAAAAATATATACCTCACACAATAATTTTCAAGTGGCTATAATTACAAGAGATTTTAGTCTTTCGTTCCGTATGTGAATTATTTTCATATCGATAAAAATAACTACTACACTACTAGACACTACTATGTACTAACAGCAAAAATATTTAATAAGTCTTATTATAATAATAAACAAACGGTTGAAAAACTGTTTGTGAAAAGCAAACAGCAGCAGTGAAGGTCGTCAAATCTTAAAACAATCAAGAAGCAACCCCAAGTAAAAAACAGGTCAAAACTATTTTACAATCATGATTATACACAATTTATTTACGAATTTAAAAAACATTAGTGCTATACGGATAATGATTACATAATAAAAGCATCAGGTATAAATTGATATTTCACCAAATCAACCACCAGTGTTTGTTACGAAGTTGCGAAAATGGCATATTTACAAATTTTATTCTGTTTTTGTTTTATCGGTGCATGTTATGTAAGTACCTCAAATTGACCGTTATTAAAATAAGCCCATAACTGTCTATGATAAGCCACATAATATATTTATTTAGGCGAAATCCGAAGCCGATATAAAGGCGTGGTTCTTGGAGAAAGCTATGGAGTGTAGCGGAGAGCACTCAGTCACAAGTCATGAGGTTAACATGATGAAAGATCATAAAATTCCCAGCAGCGACAACGCGAAGTGTCTTCTGGCGTGCGTTTTTAAGAAAGTTGGATGGGTAAGCATTCTTTCAAATGAAACTTATCAAGTATCACGCACCTTAGTGGGTCTTATTGTGTACCTAATGCATAGAACCTTATCCTATCAAACGGCAGATGCTACGTTGAATCGAATGTTTATAATTATGAATTTCCGATTTCGGTTACCTACTAGCTTCTTCTTTTTCGTGTCGCTTTTGTCAGAGCGTTCGTGGTCATTATTTGGTACCAGGGGCATATATAATACGCTTCAAGATCTTCCGCCATCGTTCCCTGTATTCCGTCATTCTGCTACAATCGTGCAGCGCCTCGCCAACTGCAGTTTTAAACTGATCGAGCCATCGCATAGATGACCGTCCGCGGGCTGTAGTACCCTCCACCGCTCGCTGTAGGTACTACAAGACGCTCTATGGAGCTCTCATTACAGTTGCAGTAATCTGTAATTAGTTATGAAAAATATAATTCCCAATATCTTATATTTACTTACCTACTTATCAAATAAAATGTTCTACAATATCAAACTGTAAAAGTAATTTATAAAAAAAAGATATCATAAAACAACACAATTATTTTCAGATTGATGACAAAGGTATGTTTGACGATGAGAGCGCTTACCAGCTATCTCTTAAAGAGTTCTCTGATGATAAGGACAAAATCAAAAATGCAAGGAAATTATACGACTTGTGTAAAAAAGGTAAATAACACTACGTAATTTGAGCTTCGCTAAATGACAATGAACATGCAACATTAACATTTCTGGCAAAATTACAGAATAAAACCCAAAATGACTATGGAAAAGTAAACAGTAATTTCAGAACTCGATAATTTTATTATACCTACTAAAGATAATAAAATGGTACTAAATAATATTTGTTTATTTCAGTAAATGATGAAACAGTCAGTGATGCAGAAAAGGGTTGCGAGAGGGCCTCTCTTCTGGCCACGTGTTTAATAAATAACGCAGCACAGGTAATTATAATATTATCTCATTTAAAATTAACATTAAAAGCTTGTCTTTAACATGTATAGTTAGGTATATGAAAATCGTATTGATATTAACACTTTCATTTTTAAATTACAGAATGGATTCTTGTTGCAATAATTTCCGAGACGTACACAAGTTATTTGGAAAATGTTCTTTTATTTTTTACATTTACAAATGAATGCCTCACATTAAAAGTTTGCCTTTAATTTTATTAAATAAAATCAAATCAAAACCACCACACCTGACCAAACCGGAGGAAAATAACATTGAAAATTTATTTTGTACTTCTTGTACCTACAGAATATTTGAATTTGAAATACAGAATACAATACGAAATAAAATTGATTTTTAATATCTCTTCCGTCCTGTTAACTTATGTTATAATCACAGGTTATAATACATTATGAAGTTTTTAGCCACGACTAAAACCTGAACCTGAGTACATGAAATGTAAATAAAACTAAAATTCGTTCAATACAGTTTATTTTCAAGGAGAGATTCAATAAAACATTTTCACACTAGTTTGTGCAAGAATAAAACAAAAATATCAATCTTATTGCACAACTGGTAATGTAATCACCCTTGATTTTTTTGTAATAGAAACACGCACAATAAAAAATGGATATGTGTAAAAACGGTACATTTATAAGTAGGTTATATACGTATAAATAGTAGACTAATAGTAAAACATAACTTTTCCAAAGGAGATGTTTCAAAAATTTATGCAGACAGTATAAAAAAGGTAAAATGTGTGCAGTTCGTTACAGATGTTATTTTGTGTTTTTAAGTTTTATTAGTGCCGTGATTTTTTCATAATTGGCAACACGTATAAATAAAACAAATATATAGCAGCTCTTTAAGCGCAAAACCTAATTTTACCGAACAATCTTGATCCGAGATAAATAACAATACAAACTGACGTATTTTCCAAAAAAATTTAAGTTCAAGGTGTAAAACATCTCCTCTTTTACTTACTAATTATTTAGTTTTATTATGCATAGATATAGCTATTATTTAACGAAATTATATTAGTTTTCCAAAAAATATACATCTTTTCAATTGGCACAAATACTTCGATATAATCAAATCAAATGGCAAGTGTATTTATGCATATACTTAGAATTTTTTGTGTAATTTTAAACCAATTAAAATAAAATTGCTTATGAGACATAAAAGTCATTTAACAGTGTTACCATTAATTAGTCCTAACTGTAACATTATATTTTACGTACTATAATTTTTATTTGTAAAAAAATTGCAATTTATATTTGAAGGAATGTGATTCACAATGATTATTACAAACCATATATAGAACTAGATCACATTAAGGCCTTACGTAAATTTATATTATCTGGGGTATCAGTTAAATATGTATTTAATAAAATATATTTATTTTACGTATCTACAGATTAATATTCATATAAATATTTATATAGCTTTTTGTTCATTTGCCGAGAATTTTCTTAAAAAACTAAAATATGTATATATCCAGTATTCGAAGCTTAGTAAATGTAAATCGTTTTGAAAAATAAAGTATACCTAAAAATTATTGAGCAAAACATTGGCGATTTACAAAGATTTAATAAACTGTTACAAAATACAGTAAAAACCATCTTTATCGGTACATTTTATTTTCGAAGCAAATAATAAACTATTATTAAGAGGTGCATTACAATTTTCGCACCATAGAGCACGCATACTTTAAAAACTTCTTATATATAGATATGGTTGTCATTTAGTTATGTATATATTTACGAAAAACAAGTCATATATTACTAACGTTTTATTATACATTTGCATTGCATTCAAGATGGACACTAAACGGAATATAAACTAAGGCAACAAATTAAACCTATCTATAGTGAAATGATAAATCTATGCATAGATATAATGAGGTGATAATATGCATAACTAGACTAGTGACGGGTGGACAAACAAAAACATCTTATAAAAACTTAGATCAATAAGCCAAAGTTAATATCCTTAGTATGAAATATAATATGTACGAAAAATCAATGGTGTACCAACTACACCATTGACTTTTTCTCAAAATTCTGTAACAATTTGATTCCTACCATTATTAAAAACATTTTATTAATATCAAATACAATCGCTATGATAAAGCAAATAATTTCCTAATAATGGAGTTAATAGCCTTTACGAGTATATTAAACATTAATACTATTACAAAGTTTAAATGTCTTTTCAATCCTTTTATTTGTGTGGAACTGAACTATTGTCCCTTTTCAATCAGAGAAGTGAATCTTTATAGTTTATTACATTCCTTCTTAGCAAAATCTCTAGCTACCAGCTATTTCATATCAAATTATGACAAATTGACTGCCAGTATTTTCTTGTGTTTGATTTTACGCGAGCATTATACATTTAGAAATTAAAGATTCTATCACTGCAGCGAGAGTGGTCACGAGGAGACCGTGCAAAATGTGCGAAACGTCGGAATAATAATATAATGATAAATCGCGTTTAAATCCGATAAAATCTTTAATTTACAAATCGACTGCCATTTCTATTCAATCAAACATATACAAAAATATTTTAAATATTTTGACTGATTTGGCCAAATGACTACCGATACATATTATTCAAGATCAAGGACCATAGTTCCCTTCCACAGAGTGCAATACTAAGAATATTCACCACATAGCACATGGTATCAGTCCAGTCTACTCAATGAGTACCAATTGGCCCTCGGTGAGGTCCTGATGTTATATGCTATCGTAGCTGTTGGGGTCCGGTGACGTCACGGGTCCGGCGCCACGTGTGGGCAATTTGAAACCGTTTATCGCAAACACCCAGCCGTCCTGGAAAATAATGAAATGTATATTAATAACTCAGGCCCTGGAATCACAGACACAATAGAAAATCTATTGTGTCGTGGACTGATTGGGCCGTTCGGGGCTCAATGGGTTAAAATTTATAAAGAAGTTGGAATAAAAAATATAAAAATGTTGGACAGTTGTTTTAATTGCATTGATGTACATTTTTTCAAACACATGGTATCACTAAAAAACTTCTAGAGTTCATTTAATTTATTCATTTTTCAGAGAATTCATTTCATTTTGGTACATAATACCCCAGCCACACTATGCTACTCGTCCTGCTACTCGTGCTGCTCCTCGTCCTGCTCATCGCGCTGCCGCTCGCCTCGATATTGCCGTCTGGCCACACACTGCTCTACTCGCGCGATTAATCGCGACGCTCTTCACTAGGGATGGGTCGTCGACGTATTTTTCATCAACGAGACTAGATAGTTAAATGCTTAGATTACAAAATAAAAGACAGATGGAGCGTTGCCGAACTAAACCGAATAATTTATCGTCATTTCCATAAAGCTATGTGTGCTGTCATTTCGCCGTTGCACTGTACGTACACGGTGCTTCTGTGTGCGTGTTATGTTACCAGATAATGAAAAATTTCCCAAATTTTTGCCCGACTACGGAAGAAAGAGGGTTATGTTTTTCGAGTGTAGGTATGTATGTATAATATTTCTTTGACACGCCCTGCAGTATAAACTGTTGGATCGATTTTGAGTTGTGACTTGTGAGGTGTCATTGCAATCATCTGAATTATGAAGGTAGCTGTGGTGGTAGTGACGTAAGCTACATAAATTATTAGCAGTCATGTTTTAATTTTTATTTTAATATAAATTCGGGTTTTTGATATTATTTTATAATATTGTAAAAATTATTTTATCACCTATCTAGCTAGTATCTACTAAAGTTATCTATACATGGACAAAATAATTTTATTCAATTTTTATTAAATAAATTACATTAAATTTATTAAATAAATTACATTAAAAAAAAGTTTTTATTTTTCAAAACATATGAATGCGAATAGCGGTAGTTTTTAGTCGAGAATGCTGGACATTTTATTTTCATCATATCCATCATGTGTTCACATGAATTAAATCGCAAGCGAAAACGACGCTTTTTATAAAAGTAACAAAAAAATGTATAATGCTTTTTAAAATAATCTAATAATGACCATGAACTTTTATTGCACTATACAAATAATCACATTCACGATCGAAAAATCCAACAGCACTACCCCGAATATCTTTTAACCATTTTACCCCTAAAAATGGCAAATTCATTTTCAAAATACTGGCAGCATACGTTGAAGTTTTGAATTCCTTCGTATTTGTAAAATTATTATTTGTATACAAAATTAAATAAGCCAAATAATCTACAGAAAATCTGTAAAACGATGTTTTATCTTTTTGTTTGTTTTCGGGAACAAGTTTTACAGCGTTTTAATATCACAAGACAGCATTTTTTTACTAAAATATCAAACCCCTTTTGACGTATTGCATGACACTAGAATCGCTATAGCACTAGCGGAGGAACGTATTCCTTTTTGATTTCGTATTTTCTTTGACAAGGTCGATCAATGATTGACATGCTCCATCTGTATTTTATTTTGTAATCTAAGGTTAAATGTCGTTCATCAACTAGTCATTCAACTAATTAAAATCTTCGACTAGTCCATGTGTAAAATAAATAACTATTATTAAATAAATTCTTAAAACAATAAATTCTAATCTCAATAAAACAATTAATAAATATTTATGCTTTCTTACAAAAATTATACTCCCTAAAAAAAGTATTACTAAAAAACTTATTATCGTTTGTTTTTATAGTTTAAATTCAAAACATTGGTCTTGTAAACCAAAAATATTTTTTTTAAAAAACTTCAAAGAAAAGAATTTATTCTTATCAATAAGACTGTTTAGCCGTTGAATTCAACTAGTGCATTGGTGAGCGATGGACTAGTCGAATCGTTGAGTGTACATATAGACGGTTAATTTAACTAGTCCGTTGATTCCATGACGCCCATCCCTAATTCGCACTCGTATTGCCGGTCCTTTGACTCGCGCGCAAAAGCCGACAGCAGTGAGCAGGACGATGAGCACGACGAGTGGCATGACGAGTAACGTGGCCACACTACGTCCCTGCCTACTTCCCTCGTCACTTCCCATACCACTCGTCGAGTCGTGTGGCTGGGGCATAAGCTACGTCACGGCTTACTATCATCAAAATCTGCTACACAGTTTTTGCATGAACGAGTAACATCCATACATTTTTAAAAAATGTTGCGTTTATATATAACTAGCGGTCCGCCCCGGCTTCGCCCGTGGTACATATGAAAAATAGATGTTGGCCGATTCTCAGACTTACCCGATATGCACAGAAAATTTCATGAGAATCGGTCCACCCGTTTCGGAGGAGTATGCAGACTAACATTGTGACACGAGAATTTTATATATAAGAAGAAGATATATATAATTACTTGGATATGGTTCAATAGTTTACCTTCACAAGAGTAGGTAGGTCCATCCAAAAAGCAAGGTTCGGAACAACTTCTAAACCTGTAGCTCCCATCAAGAATTTCTTGGTACAAACTCCGAGGACCAGGTAGAAGATTACACAGGAGAAGAATATAATCAACAGAGTTGACCCCAAAGACCTCCCTATTTCTTCAATCAATGTTAAACATGCATGTCTTGTATAAAAGCTGAGTACCTGAAAAAAGCAGGTAAATTATACATATAGATAATCGAAAATTGTGTTTTGGGTTAAGCTGATAAGCTTATAAAATAAAATGATCTGTGAATGCATTTATGCAAGATATGTCAATATGTATTATTGATATTTTAATAGAAGTATAATAATTTGATATAATACAGTTTATGTTAGATCATATGATAGTACTTTTTCATTATACAATTGCAAGTGATAATACATAAATGCTTTTATATCTTATCCTAATCTTTATGACTTCTGTAGCTTATGTAATTTTTGCGCTACATTTTTGATAAATAATAAATTGTTTACTGTTTACACTTTACAATATTTTCAAAGTCATTTCACTATTTTCAACAACTTTTTCATGAACATACTCAAACAGAAGCTAGTAATGTCAATACTACAATAAATACTTACAATTTTATTAGGTTCTGCTAACGAGTACACATTCAGTTCTCCCTCAGATTGGGCACAGACTAGCATAACAATTGTTGATCTGAAAAAAAAATATTTTTAAAGTATCTATTTTTATATAATCTTGAGGTATATATGTCATGTCTTTCCTTTTGATTCTCTGTTTTCCTATTTTTAGAACATGTGACGAATATGTAACATAATACAGTAGCACCTCTATAAGTCGAATATCAAGGGGGACGCCTAAAAATTCGAGTTATAGAGTTTTCAACTTATGGAGGATTTCGACTTAGGCGGATTTTGATTCGACATAAAGAGTTTGAGATTTATTCTTATAAATTTTTTTTGCTTTAGATAATTTGGTTGTTCTCATCTATATCTATACAGCATTTTCTAATCAATAAAGAGCAGAAAATTCTTCTTCTTCAGAGATACTGGTTTGCTTTATAAAATTTCGTAAGGTATTCAATGCGGTTCTTGCCTCTTTGATGGAAACCCATGGAGCGCATGTACTATTCACGTCTTCTATGTCATCTTAATCATTAGTATCGGTTTTCTGAGCTACTGAATCGATAATTTCGTCATCAGATACTTAATGCAAACACGTGTTTCGTGAGTCATAAATTAATTATCGTATACTCCTAAAATGTTTTCAAGAAACAATAGTGTACTTGCACTGTCGGCAAGTTCTTAAAGTCGGTAACTTATTTTTGTAATACGAACAATACAGGTAATAAATTCAAAATCATCAAGTTATAAAGGTTGTAAAATAAAACGTTGCTAATTTGCTATGTTCGAGATACAGAGGTCAAATTTGATTTTTCGAGTTATAGAGTGAAAATATGTACCAAAATGGCTTGGAGGGACTCGGTGATTATTTCGACTAACAGAGGGTCAAATTTTCAAGTAATGGAGGTTTTCGTGTTTGAAGGGAAGGGAACAAAACATTTTTTCGAGATTTGGAGGTTTTTGACTTATCGAGGTTCGACTTAACGAGGTGCTATATGTATATATAGGTGTATATATATATAATATATATTAATGCTAAAACAACTTTAAATACCTACAATTTTGATACATTTATTTTACACATATTATGTACTCATTTAGATGTAGCAGCAACTTAATTAATAACAACATTTCATTTATGTTATCAATAGTAACTACATTTTATCCAATTATGATAAAATGAAAAACAGGTACCATTAAAAATACTTATCTTATAATAAATTAATTTTAATGTAAATTTGTATGATGTTTACCTTTAAACAACTGTTTTGTCTATAGAATATAGAGCCAAGGAGAACAAATTGACTGCTACAGTATACATTATATTCTATAATCATTATAGTTTATTATATTTGACCTAAAATTTAAGCGAATGATATGTTTTAGAGCAATTGATTTAGAACAAAAATTAAGATATACAGGTTTCAACATTTAGTTTTATTAGTTATCAATTTAAAAAGTTATAATTTTCTTTTTTCAATAAATATAAAGAAATATAGATTAAAATTTCATTCTGTTACATATAATATATAAAAATCTCATTTCCATAATTATTATTCA
The DNA here is from genome assembly GCF_061535395.1 of Colias eurytheme. NCBI lineage: Eukaryota > Metazoa > Arthropoda > Insecta > Lepidoptera > Pieridae > Colias > Colias eurytheme. The sequence goes on along the minus strand of NC_142986.1, from coordinate 6,919,352 downwards.
ATACTATTATAATAGACCTTCACTAACATGCTATAGTTTTATCTCTAAACCATAAAGAATGAAGGTCAAAAAACTGAGCCCAAACAGGTTTGAATAATTATTTTCACCCACTTTAAGTGTCTTAGAAACTTGTTTTGATTTTGTGACTTGGTCAAGTTGATTACTTATATAATAAAGTATTAAATAATGTGCCTAAATTAAAGGAAAATAATTCCAATTTTTTATCAATGTAAAATAGACATTTGTGTCTTTTACTATTACTCAAATAGTTTTCCAGAAATTAGTAACACATTTTTTAATTTGCAAAGTTAACTTAATTATGGTGATTAGGAGAAGGCATGCAAAGGTTTCATGGAGTTAATTAAATTTTCTATACATTAGTAGATGGCTACTAAATTGCTCTACTTTTATATTATGATATTCACATAATAGTGCTTATTCAAAAATTCAAAATCATTTCAAGCTAGAGGACTTCACTGTCTTTCTAAAAAAAAAATAGTGTTCAATTTATATAATAAAAAGAAACTGCTAAATGTGTTCCTAAGCGTAAAATTCAACAATGGCTTGAACAATTATGCAATTTTTTTAAAATTTTTGTCAAGACACAAGGACTTATGAAGAGAAAACACAAAAAAGGGAAATGGTGCTAAACTACATCTGATCTAACAGCTAATCACAATATGAATATAAGGTCATAACTAAATATATCTAAAATAATATTGATTAAACTCACGATGGTAGATTGGTATAAATGATTGATTTTCCATCAGAACTGAAATCAGATAGATTGGTAACACCCATTTTTTCATAGATACCTCCATCTGCGACATATGTCTTGGTTGTTATGTTATAGTTGAACCTATCCACATGACGGCATAGCTGAAAATATTAAACCAGATTATTGTGGACATAGTGCTTAAAATCCCTAGCATTTTCTATTTATTGAGCGTTGACATTATATTAACATGAGGGTTTATTGAAAATAATTTGTGAACGAATTGAAAATCTTTTATAAAAATTAAGTATGAAAATTATATACTTACAGTTACTGAAAAACACATAATGTCTTGAGGATTGCATAAATAAATCAGGTTATCAAGATATTATGCATGTAAGTAGTTAAACCAGTGGTTAATAAATGATTAGTTTTTATATAACATAATATTCAACATGTTATAATTATTACACAGCTATCATATAAAAAATAATAAAAATTAACAGTTCTATGAACCAACTATACAATATTGAATACTGGAGTAATGATGTTAATTGTATCTTTAAAGAAATTGCACATTCGTAGATAGATACGTCTCAATGATTTTCAATAGGGATGTAACGATACCGATACCGATACCGATATATCGGCCGATATATCGGCAAGCCGATATATCGGTATCGCCGATAATAAATCAACCGATACCGATATTTTTTTTATTAAATTCTTTCTTTTCTTTTATGTTTTTGCATTGTATTCATTCATATTGTTTTATTTCTGTTTCTGTAATAGTGTTAAGGAAGAGCGCAACCTCCTGACACAAGCATTTTATTTGCTTACTAGGAGTGTTCCAATCACAAATTTCTTTATGTAAAGGAAAGAAATAAATAATTTTGAATTTTTTTAATTTTTAACGTGATAACGTTTTTAAAATCGTTTTAGTCGGGTGACATGTTCATAAACTTGTGTCACACCAAAACCTCACGAGCGCGATCGCAGGTATAACGAGAGAGAGACGGACCGATCTCCCGTTTCATCTCGAGCGCTGCCACTGCATTATGTTATCACGTAAACATCTCGATCGTAAACCTACTTTACAAACAACCAATTTTTTTGATATCAAATAATTCAAAAATCCGCGCCCAATGAACGATGCGGGAGGCCGCCCGCGCGTGCGCACTTTGTTTTCTGAAAAAACTCTACCATTATAGTAAACTTTTATTAGGTACTGATTGTATGTGTATTACTTAAAGTTTAACTGACTTCGTAAAATAATAATACTAAAATAAATGGTTTTGTTGTTTTTTGATTTGGCATTTTTATTTAAAAGAATACGATTAACAGTTGTCTCTTTTTATGCATAATTCACTATTATTTATTATTATATTTTTCTACCAAGCCATCGATATCGGTATCGGTATCGGTATCGCCGATACATTACTACAAATATCGGTATCGGTATCGTATCGGCAAAATCATGTATCGTTACATCCCTAATTTTCAACTTACCGACAATGGACTGTCGCAACCGGTGCCGGGCTTTGAACTATTTACACTAGGCGTCACATCAAAACAAGGATGGTAATAATATGTACTAAGGACATATTCAGCACCGCCCATTTGTAGCTCAAACGTTTGGGTGGTGTAAAATGTAGCCTTCGCTGCAGCCGCTAAGTCGATACCAGTGCCATTAGAAAATTCGCATTTACACGGACCCTTTTTAACACATACATCTTGAGTGTGCACATTATTTAATATCACCAACAAATAAAAAAGGGTTACAGTGGACAAGTACTCCAACCGAGACATTTCGAAACCACAATGATATTCTAATTTAAAGAAATATGCTCACTAACTACGCACGCGAGCATCAACTACGGCGACGGCTGATAAAAACTCTGAACAAACGCCTTAATCGTTAAGCGCCGTTACTTTATGATATTGCTATTTTAATTGCGATTCAGAAATTTGGAACAAAGAAAGAGTTGTTTAAAATAACTTCCGAATTATTTTCTTAGTTCTTTCTTGAAGGGCAAGTGACATTAACAAAAATATCAATGTATGAATGTAATAAAATTGACAAATGAGACTTGTAGAACTTCCGACGTTCCGATTTCCGACTAGCATTATAATATGTTACCAGGTACATAAAATAGATATAAAATTAGGGAACTATAGTACGACATATAAGAGATGAAATTAATTATTTTGGAACTAATTCGTTTTTCATTACCTGGCAACCCTGAATTGGCAATGTAGCTGTCAAGTTGAATAAAAATTTGTTGTTTTTTTCGTGAAGAGGAGAATTATTGAGATAAAATTGTTATTTAGAACAAGAAATTTAAATAAAAAAGGAGACATCATGAAAAAGGTTAAACGTAGCGGTGTCCGTGATGTGGTGTATAAAGTTTTTATTCGGTGTTTGTCCGAATTTCAAGCTGGAAATTTATTGACTGATTTGGAAAACGTTTACAAACGTACAGCAGAATATACCGGTGAGATTCCATTAATTTTTGCTCAGTACTACGTAAAATAGAATATTCCATTAGTAACGAGTGTTTAATGTATGTATGTATGGCGATTATTACGTTTTCGCAATTTAATTTGAGGTTATTTGTATGTAAACAAAAACTAGTTTTTATAGTGCGACCAGCACAATTTGAGTCAAGAAGTTATATCCAATCCAACCAGCCTCAAATAAAGTACCTAGTTTAGATTTTACTACATAGTATAGTGATAACTGTTTTCATACAGCTATCTATCTATTAATCAATCAAACCATGAGAAAAAAAATCATATTTACTGTATCATATTTACAGATACTGAAGATGCCCCGTACCCTCTTGCCAGTACTTCGAAACAGAGTGATGATCAGTCCTTTGAAGGAGTAGAATATTTAGATTTTGATGAATTATATTAATGTACAAAATTTATCTACAAAAAAAATAAAAATATGTGGTTTTCAAATCGCCTTGTTTTTTTCTACCCGACGGACCCAGATAGAGGGTAATGTGTTTGAGCTGCATGTATGCTTGTTTGTTTGTATGTTTGATTCTATGTGCGCCTCTGCAGTCTAAACACTTGACCGATTTTTATAAAATAACTAATTCCAAATACATTTAAGTAAAATTTGACCTAGGTAGGTCAATTAAAATACTAATGTATTTTTGTCTTAAATTACACTATTGCTACAATGAAAGAATTATAACGGTTTAAATCGCGGTATTTATTTTAGATTATATTATATAGATTTTTGGATTTTTATTCTATAGTATCAAGATCGCTTGCGTCGCAGTATCAGTGTTGCTATATGAGCGACGGTGGCGCCCTCATTTATTTTCATCTCTTTTGTGTCGCACTGTATATTTTCTATCACCAAAATTGATATTTGTCATCAAGTTGTATCACCTAATAAATAGATCTATCACCACGAAATATTTTCGTTCTCAGATAAACAAAAATTGTTCCCAGGTATGAATTATCAAATTAATGTTAATATATGTGTAAAATAAGAGATCGATAACCAATAAAATTATATTGCATTACATGAATATAAACTTCGTTCTTATAATAACAGTTTTGTTACTTAAATAATAGCTCTGTGCTCAGAATGGCAGATCTGTCACCAAATAAATCGATTATCGATCCCTGACTGCGACTCCTTTTTATTTGATATTTTGTCACCAATACAGTAGTAACATTTTATTTCGTTCAGATATTAAATTAATAGTATTCGTTACCAATTTAATACCTACATCAATTTATAATTTTAATGAAAAAATGATCAAAGGGGCGGAGACAAAATGGCGCGCTTTAAAAATTGACCAATGATGACCAAATGATTATTCAGTGGTTATCATTTTTAAGAATAAATATTGATTATTTTAACTTTAATTAAGTGTTTTATCTACTATTCTGCTAGCCATAAGCCAGCTATTTTAAACCAGCGCTGATTGTTCAGTGGTAATTATTTTAAACAATAAATATTGATTATTTTGACTTTAATTGTTTTATTTACTACTCTGCTAAAAATTTTATTTAAATATAGTTTATACTACCAGTGGAAATTTAGAACCTTGGGAGTCTAGTTAAGTAGCAGAATCTCAGAGCAATTTCCTCTGAGAGCAGAATCTTTTGGTTGAATCGATGATGATCACAACCCTAATTTTTTATTTGAACTTACCTAATGCAATTTTCTAGTAACATAATATGATTTATTGGTGATCTCTTTAAATTAGTTTGCTTAAATACTTATTACACACCTATTATAATACATACAAAAACATTTTTTTGGTACTAGACCTTATATCTCAGGATTTTAGGTGATTTATTGTGGAACTGATTTTGCATTGTTTGGTGACTACATTTTGGTGACAGATCTACTATTTTGAGGACAAAACTTATTATTTAAGAAACACAAAACTAATTAAATTGGTGATAGCTTAAATGATACCCATAAAATTACTAAAATTATTACAAAACGTCATTTGAGGAGGAGGATCAAAATTCGATTGTAACTTTTTATTTGAGACACAGTTCCATCCATTTGGTCCCATTTTCATCTAGTTTTGGCATTCACGAGAAAACCATAAAAAACTGTCTATATAATTTTAATACAGGTAAATATAGAAATTAAATATTTTTAACAAAATATTTAACCACCTTCAAACAAGTAAAAAAAAAAAATTTGGAAAATCCAAAAGTGCACGCCTCATAATTTTTTTTTAATAAATATTTATTAATTATTATTTTTGTTTATTTAATAACAATTAAACCACATCGAATCAGACCCTGAAAAATGAAAGGGTTCTATTCCTGAGTATACTCAAGCGTAAGAGAAAAAAAAAGACTCGATTAGTAAAGTATTTCGGTCGCTATCGTGTTAACAAGAAAAAGGATCCGCACATACAGACACACGGACGTCCAAGACAGAACTTTTTTAAACTGTTTTTTAACTAGTTTAAATAACAAAAATGACATCAAAAATATCATGAACGTTAAAAATAGTGTTTTTTCTTAATATGTGTGTGTATGTATTATCTTACAAGTGCAATGTATGATACATAAAGACATTTTAAGTTTGAAAAATCAGATGTTTTGCGCGAAGTGACAGTAGTACCCACCTCAACGCTTCGCTTATGAGGCGTGCAATAGTCAAAGTCAAAGTCAAAGTCGGTGGCGACTTGTACTACTTTTTGAATGTTCAATTTTTGTGTGATTTTGAACTTATACATCGTCGAAACGTGGAGTAATCTCCATTAACTACGTTTGAATGTAAGAATGATTAACTAGGACTTCTTGTCATTCTTCTTGTGATGATCGATGTTGAAAATCTTTTTTTATATGACACTAGCGGTCCGCCCCGGCTTCGCCCGTGGTACATAATATTTACGTTTTCTCTACATAAGAACCATCCTCGTACTTCAAGGAATATAATAAAAAAAGAATTATCGAAATCGGTTCAGCCGTTCTCGAGTTATGCGCTTACCAACACATTTTGCGATTCATTTTTATATATAAGATTATTTAAACGTGATTTAAACCCATACTAGCGTTTAGCTACTATTATGTATTCTGTGCCCTTACCACAACCACAGAATGCTTAATAGAAGCTAACCACAACGTTAGTCAAATGCCTATCTTTGAAGGCGGCAACACTTATTGATTATTCTGACAATATCAAAATGTCATTGACTCATTCTGACGTGAGAGGTTAAGAAAACTTCAAAAGTGTTCAAAACACAAACAATAATCAAGTATCAACATTATTTTAAAATAATTATCAATTTCTGCTGATTTAATATAAACAACCAATAGAGATGGCAGAAAAGAAAAAAAAAGTCATTATAACGAAGGTTTATTGCAATTTTTTTAATAAACTCACACATAAAAATATAATTGTTATTATAAATCCATTTAAAAACCTTTGAAAATTTTCAGGAAATCATAAATTCACCTATTGCAAAAAGACCCGTAATTCTCAAATCGGATCGTGAAACAACAAAAGAACAAAAAGAAAAAGCGGACAAGGAGAAACAGCCTACAATAATACTAAAAACTCGTGAGCAAAGTGCCCCAAAGGATGAAAGACCAGTTAGTCCTAAGTCACAAACTATAGACGAAGGACCACAACCGAACAAAATAGCACAAAATGAATCAAAGGAGAAAAAAGGTACTTGTAAATCTATTACCTGAATAAAGTTGTTCACTACAGCACAAGGACAGCCCTCCGCACTTATATTATGAGATTAATATACCTGCGTGGATTTGTCTACACTTGTTTAACCTAGTCATTTATTATTCAAGGATATTCTTATATTATTCTAAATATTGTTAAACAAAGATTATTTAGTTTTAAATGGATCAATCACTAACATTTATTAATAGTTATTTACTAACTAATCCACCACTCAATTATTAATAATTATTTATCTTTTTCAGAGCATAAACCATGCCCCCCTTTGAAGGTAATGACAGAACCAATGAAGTTACTTGATGAAAATTTGGAATTCAACCTTGCAGCACTTGAGTTTTTGAATGATAACAATACAAATTATTTGGTTATCGGTGTTATAGGTAATATATATTTTTTACCAAGTTCATAACATTTTCATATGACTCAATATGTAAAAAAAAGCTATTTTGTATAAGTATTATCAATTTTATTATTTCATAGATTAATTATTGATTAAATAATTACCATCAAATTAGATTGTTATGAATTATAATCTATAATCTATATTATATAAATGAATCGCCAAATTTGTTGCTAAGCGCCAATCTCAAGAACACCTGAAGCAATCTTGTTAATTCTTTCTTTATAATATTTCTTGAAGTATGAAGATAGTTCTTATGGAGAGAAAACTTAAACTTATACCAAGGGCGAAGCAAGGGCGGACTGCTAGTAAAAATATTCTGTCAATGATGAATTCTTCACTTCATTACTTTTTTTAGGTATGCAAGGAGTGGGCAAATCTTTAATAATGAATCTTATTAACCAGAACAAACCAATTGATGACCTATGTCATGAAATATTACATTCACATGAAGTGCCAGAAGAAAATCAAGGTTTTGAGTCAAATGTTAACAGTGTAGAAAATAAAATGGAGAATCTGAATTTTATTGATAATGATAAAAAAGAAAAAAAGGAAAATATCAGCAATACTAGTCCGTTTATATTTAATATGCAAAACATTGAACAAATAGAGAGGGGCAGCCAATGTACTAGGGGTGTGTATTATTTCTCATATTATAATTTTGCCAATATTTTATATGGAAAAAGATTTAATTTTGGATAGGCTCAAATAAAACCTCTTAACTCTACTCTTTTAACTTTTTTCACCAGTAGATAACTGAATTAATTCCTTTAGAAATGTATATTGATGTAATATAACTTCATATTCTTGTATTTCTATTTTAGGTGTAGATATGTATGTAACAAGTGACCGTGTTATACTCCTGGACTGCCAGCCCCTTTGGTCGCCATGCTTAATTGACACAAATATAAGTACAATAACTTCTAGAAGTGCTAATATAGTCACAGTTGATTGCTTGCAAATAGCGTCATATTTAATGGCAATTTGCCATGTTCTAATTGCAGTACAGGATTGGTTTACTGATTATAACTTTATAAGGTAAGGTTCCTTTCTTAGTAACACAGTCAGAATTTTATAGAAAAACTTGCATACTTATACTTGAGTAAAAAAAATTATATTTATAAAGTTATGATGGATCTGTACATGTATTGTTAATTGTTATTCTATTCCACCATCTTATTAAACCGAATACCATAGATGGCGTTGTTGACAAAAAATGCGAAAAAGTACAATTACAGTTTAATTTGAAACTATAAATCCGATTGTCTATGGACAATGGACATGTTATGATTGAATGAATGCATGCTACCTTCAAATAACAAATGGCGAATTTTGCATATTTGTTACGTCCCCATTGCTTCATGCGATCGTAGGTCACGCTACATATTGTCTAAGTTTCCTTACAACTAGCATCTCAATTGAGCAGTGAAATTTAACCGTGTGTGCCGCACAGCGAACACAAGACGAGCGACAACGCCGCGTCAGTCGCTTGTCATGCTATGCATGCGACGTTGCCGCTCCGCACAGTTTTGATCGTTACTACCAATGATCCTTTCCTTCGGGTAAAATTGTAAAAAGTTCTTCATTAGTGGGCGAAAAGCATTTTTAATTTGTGACATAAACAGGGGGACTGAAATAATAAAACTACTCAATTTCATGTTTAATATGTATTATTATTTTTAATTGTCAATTGATATCTTCTAGGTACATACAAACAGCTGAGATGCTAAAACCCTCACTGTCTGCAAGCACCAATGTTACTCAAGACAATTCAGAATCAACATTGTCTGGAGAATGTAATCCACATTTATTATTACTTCACAATAGGTGTCAATTAGAAGATTTTACTCCCAGTAGTGTTAAAACTATGCAAGATCTGTATAGGTATGTTTAAACTTTAGAAACTATAAAATAAGTTTAGGTTCATACTTAAGAATATATTAATATGTAAAGGTAGAGTTTCAATCATCAAACATAAAATTATTAAAAACTGTTCAGCTGTTCTTGAGTTCTTAGTGGTGTAACTAACACACCTATAAAATATATGCCTTTAAGAGCTAGCGCGCACGAGCAACTTTGTCTCCGCAACTATTTTGTCTCTCCCATCAATTTGTATGGGGAGTTGCGTCGCTACGTGCGCGCACTTTAATACTAGCCCATAGGTGGGAGAGACAAAATAGTTGCGGAGACAAAATAGTTGCGGAGACAAAGTTGCTCGTGCGCGCTAGCTCTAAATTCTATAGCTATAAGATTTTAATATGCTATCATATTATAATTATTTAATGAACTTTGTAATGAACTTTAAAACTAGATATCTTTTATTATATCAATTAGGTTCTTATCATTTTTATCAATTCAATGATGTCTAACATTATAATACCTACCACTTTATATACTATTCAAATATTAAAATGGATTTTAATTTAAGCTGTTAGATTTTTTTAATTATTTCAACTACAGGAAACTATAATGTTAGGATAACCGAAAATGTATCCTCCTACAGGAAGCTACATAATAATGATTGCTAGATAATTTCACATTAATACAATCGATGAGTGAAACACATGTAAAATGTCTCTACCTTATATGAAACATTTTAACAATGTTAATTAAATTTTCAGGAAAGCATTCCAAAGATCAAATCTGCAACTAAATTCTGGCATGTACTTATATAGTGATGCCAACAGAAATGGTCTCAATGTAAATAGTGTGAACCAATCCTATAGCGTCGAAAGCTGCGGTCAACCAATCAATTTATTCCTTTTGCCGGAAGTCTATAGCGATTACGGTAAGTTTATTAAACATTTTTTTTTGGTACAGTAAACCCCAATTGTAACTAATAGAAACGGATGCTAGTAATAAATTATAAATATAATTTACTATAAAATAATTTCACTTTTAGGTAACAAAGAAATTTACCGCGGGCATCCTTCGTTCGAAGAATTAGCCCATCGCTTACGTTGGATGCTATTAGGAGTTAATAGACACCAAATAACAAACGTCCCGAATCTATCAGAAAAAGGCTGGTTCCATTTCTGTAACAGAGCTTGGGACACTATAAAGAAGTGCACGTTTTTCTTAGAATATGAACGATTTTTACCTTAATCGCTAATGCTGTTATCAAGCGGGAAAGTGAGATAAGTACGCAGGTGTTCGCAAATGAAACGATAATAATTGATGTAATAAAAGAAATTCTATTTATTGATGTGTCATTATTACAATTAATTACCCTTGGACCCAAATTTGATTACTGGAAAACGCTATTTATGAGAGGTTTACGTCGCTGCTCCGGTGGCTTATACGCGTGTTGGTATACGCTAGCTAATCTCCAATGCTCTGGATATCCTGTGGCATTCGCATCCCGCCAAATACTAAACGGAGGCGCCAAAGTAGGAATGGTATAGGATTTCTTTGTGTACGGATGACGCATTTTCGGCATTTTGACATTTTTCGACTCATTAGAACTGTGGCTTTGAACTGAATTGGGATTGCCAGCTTTGAAAGCAAATTTGTAATCTTCTTTTTGTTTGACATCTTTCATTGCTTTATATCCGTTGCAAGAAATGCAATGCTTATGTTTCGCATTGTTATTACCCGCGTCACTCGACTCTTTTGGCGAGCGAGATATTTGAGAATCGTTTGGCGAACTTTGATGCAGTTTCCCTTGCGCTAAAGGGGTTTTGTCGTACGATTCTAAACTATGGTTACGGCCATTTATTCCCTTACAATTTTTGCTATTGCTAGTCCAGGCTTCTTTTATGGTTTTAAAATTTTCTGCTGAACAACCGTGACTACAGTTTGAATTCGATGGGGTGCCGCACCCGTTAACACCGTCACATTTACCATTTTTTGGTGATTGAGCAGAACTTTTCCTGCTTGAAGACTTAGATCTTGGCATATTTTCCCTATGATTATGCTGCGGACAATGCTGCACATCACAGGTATCTTTCCGTTTCTCTTTGGTCATGTCTTTTTCAAAATGAGGCACACTGTGACGTCCTATATCTTGTGTTATACGGTTCTGGTTGAAAATTGACTGAGAGTGTCCCGGTGCTATATTGTCTTCCAATGTTTCTTTAGGCGTGTGCACCATTGTAAAAACTGCTGGTGCTTGAGATCCATTTGATCCATCAATGTGTTTGGGTGGTTTAGGCTCTCGTCTTGAATCATCCGCTTTAAAATCCCAACAAATAGCTAAATCCATTAGTGACAAAGGCTTCTTATACTGACCGCCCAAATCTTGTATTGATGTCACTGGCCGTTGCTTTCGGTCTGCTTCTGTTTCATTTTTTTTAGGATCACACGTTTTCGGTCTATGTACTCGCATTTTTGTGCAACAAGTCGGACCAGAAGCTCCGTAACCCTTCCAACCTATAGCATAGGGTTTCACTACGATGTCAGAGTCTCTGTGTTCTCCTACCTTAGTTAAATTTCGGTAACCCAACGTGTCCGGTAAGGGTTGATGTTCTAAATTTCCCGCATGCATACCTTTGGCAAAATTAAAATTTTGCGCAACGTTCACGTACGGTAATTTAGGTGTTGCGCTTTTCTTTGCGTATTTCATATTCTCAATATTATTTTGCTCATTTTTCTGTGCATTTTCAGCAACTTTTCGCCAAAATTTATCATTGCTATCTTCTTGAGGACCATGAAGTTGTTCAACTGCGTCTTTTACCAAAAGGTCGTAACTATCATGTCGTTTATCTGGATCTGTGGCAGATCCTGGTATGTACGGTCCGTGTCCGTCACTGTCTACTGGCTCCAATCTTTTATTTAATTCTAATGGGTCGTCGTCTCTGTTGTGAAAATCCTCTTCATCAACCTTTAATTTACTCCTACTATTTAATTCTTCATGCAGCCCTAAATCCTCCTTTAAGTACAGACATGTAAAAATTTGGACGAGAATTTTTTAATTAAAACATAATTTACACCTTGTTCCTTCATTTTTTAATTGTGCGTTTACGTTTGTGATCGTGGAACGGGCATTGTTTAGGCTGAAATTAGCAAGGAAAGTATATTAGGTATATTGATACAATATAGGTTATATATCTACAATCATTCGTACAATATAAGTAGTCATAATATTATATTCTGATTGTGATTTTACAATATTTCGCAAGTGCATAATTCTTAATCATCATAACACTCTTCATACAACTAGTGTGAAAACTGTCTTATAATAAAGACGGTTTCCAATAAAAAGGAGGTTCTATAACAGATAACTCTATTTTATGGAATCTTATATTGATCAATATCAGATATTATAACTTGACAAACTATTAAAGCTGAACAAGTCGGTATTATGAAATTATTGAACGGCGAGGAAAGCTTACGACAAAGTTTGCTTCCATACTTGAAAAAATAATTGAAAGATAGATAACTACCTTAATAATTATTAAATTTCTAAATTTCTAATCAAATAATGATGGAACATGCTCTAATTAACAAAATAATATTTTTTTACTAAATTGGTTGGTGAAAGCGACTACGTTTATTTTTAAATTAACTTTGTCACGTTATGTTAGTTGACACAGTTAGAAATCGGACAATCGGTAACATCGACCATGACTTTGATTTGTTCAAAAGCATTACATTATTGTACATAATATCACTAAGTATATTACGAGCACAAAATATACAAACCTAATCGGTAATCCTAGTCGCTTAAAACCTAATTGGATACACCTCTATTGTCTAGCTAACTTGGACTATTGGTACCTATAGACTTTAGCTAAATGTCTACGCCCTACGTATTATAAATTTAGACACAAATGAATACGCAATGTCATTTGGCGTCATTTAGCACTGTACACACATACAAACAAAAATCACACATCCATGCTTAACATGCATTGAATTGTTGATTTCCATGCAAATTATTTAACATTTTATCTTTTAGATGACATTTTATTGGATTATCGTGACCGATGTCTATAAGTTACATTTTTATATACTTATTTTTAAATACAATGTCTGTGATCAGTGATACCAAAGACAATGTAGTTATCTTATCAAACATGTGCAGGTGCACTATCAGTATACAATTTTAATCGCCGAATTTTATCAAATTAATTGATTCATGCTTTGGACTTCTAGGTAACTAAATTTAGGATTACCTACCTATCAATGTTTCTAAGCTATGCCTCCATAAAATATCTATATAGTTCATAGAAATCTAAATAACAAGACACTAAGTCGTAAGCGTGCGTGACCTTGTCGCCACTCAGGTGATTTGCACATCACCAGTGCATTCGTCACTGTTCAGTTGCTCTGGAGACGTATGAGTGTATACATGGTGTGTTTCAGCAATTCCCATTGCGGATATTCTTCCACAAGTTGTAATTATACTTATAAAGGAATAATATTTCATCGGAAAATATTTTTTTTAGAAATAATGCCGTTTTTCCTTAAAATTATAGAATATTTACAAGTATTACGAGTGTCACCATAGTAATCGAAATAACAATGAATGACACAATCGACCATTCTTATTATCACGTTTGTTCGTATTGGAGCAAAAAGTCTCATATACTTAGGGATGTTATTCTAAAATAAACCGTAAATTCGTGTGTTAGGATACATATTCAAAAGCTTAATTTAATAGATAAGTTAGTTTTCACTAAAATCAAGCTGTCCAATAAAAGGCATAGTTTACTTGTGTGTACTGTTTAGCTTTCGGTTTTAATGTGTTGATTTTGGCGACAGCGGTTTTCATACGAATTATGACATTACAGCACTTCTATGTGTCTTGTTATTTAGATTTCTATGATATAGTTATTTAAATCATATTTTTTTATTCAAATCAAAAAAGTACCTAAGTAAGTAGTTAACTAGTTACTAAAATATATTTATTTCCCTAAAATATTTACCAATTATATTATGATAATACATAATTACCTACTTCTCGTTTCTAATATACCTACCTACTGCGATTATAATAATATAATATATTTTAAACAATTTTAACTTGTTTCAAATATTTTCTACATAATATTTATTACGATCAAATAAATCTAAGGCGAAACGATTACGAATTATTTACTGCCTTTATAAACGTTCACAATTCCAATATCATCTTGTATTTGGAGTGTTCACTAATTTGTTTTGTCTAGAACTTACTAGTTGGCGGTAAAATAGCGCGCGAACTTGACTCGACGAACTTACTTTGAAAGACTGCTCATCTTTGTCTGTGGTGTCCTCCTTTGGCGCTTTGCCGCGTTTCGCTCCACGCACGCGCGATGCTGGAACCACCTTCGGCCTTTGAACCCGTAGATTTATCCAATCAGGAAATCTACCAGCCGGAGGTTCCTTCGCCAATTCCTCCGCTAACAAAACAATCACAATACAAAATATGACATTCTTATATTATTTCAACCTTACATGTTACGATTTGCGTGCGTTGCCTTTACAGCCTGCAGGTATATGTATAGTAATGTAGGACGTAGTATTTTGCGTGCCATTTCTTACAGAACATTGAGCTTTGACATTACCAAAATATAGACACACGTATCGATATTACTGTGATATTACTCTGTAACACGATATAAAGATTCTTGAAGACGTATTTTCATGTGTTACGACAATGTTGACAAATACGCGGGCTAAGGTACTTTGTTATCATATGCCCTTGGAAAATGGAAGTCATAACTAACATTGGTATAGCAGTCCATAATTTAAGTTTATGTCATAATCCTTGCGTTACCTGGCTTTTACAAATTCAAACATAATAGTTTCGTTAAAGTTTTTAATGATTGAGACAATTAATATAAGCAATTATTAATAATCACAAAATATACAGGGTGTCCCACTATTGGTATACTAAGCGCGAAGAGACTTGTAGTTTTGCATACACTGATCACGTAAAAAATACTTAAACAACAAAATTACGTCAAAAATTTTTTGCTAAATTTTTCCTGAAAATTCATGTTTTCTTCTCTAGCTTCGCGCAGCCGGCATATACCGCTTCTCTAATGTGAGCATTTTAAACATAATATGTATTAAACGATAGCTCATGTGCTGGTGACAAAGTTGGGCGGGTTGCTTGTTATGGGTGTACACATAGAGTTTTAAGAATTCATCTACTTGAAAAAAAAATGCGTCTGGAATTTTTTAAGTATTTTTTACGTACTTAGCGTATGCAAATCTATAACCTCCTTTGGGCTTAGTATACCAACAGTGGGACACCCTGTATATGTAGGTACATAATATTTGAATAGTAATATTATGTAGTTTGCTCCAACATACCGACTTGTCTTGTTATTTTCTTCGGCAGCTCCCAGGTGCCGGTATAATGCCCGAAGCACCTCGACGTTCCCCTGGGAGCGCCCGGCAAGAAGTGTCCATTTATGTCGCAAATTGGCTTCGGGTCTGGCCGCATTTCGAGGGGTCGCGCGCGCGTTGGCGCCCAGCGTGGTACTTGCCAGTTGCCTAATCGTTTTGGCGTCGACTCTTTATTGAACTAAATAGAGAAAGAAATAACAATAGAAATGCTTAGTTAATTTTGTCAAATAGGTTGAGGCATGTTTGTAAGGTTTTTTGTTTTTGAAAAAAACCTTTACTGCTGATTTATAAAATGAAATAAAAGGAAATAACAGAGAAATTATTATACAATATATCTTAAGAAAATATGGCATAATATTATGTTGTGATGTGCGGTTATAAATTCTTCAAGTCATAAATAATAAATGCCGCACAAGTTCTTATTACTTGATGAAGGGTGGCACGCGATGGGATTGTGACGCACGCGCCAAAACACAACGAATTAAAATTTAATCATATGGAATGTGGTGAAAATATGAATTGACAAGGGACTACAACACACGTGACAATGATGTATTTTTTAATTGTTGAGGCAAGTTCGTGGATCTTTTTTTATTTTTTTTTTTATTTAGGTAACGCGTTTGCTCTATAAAGAGCAGTATTTGAAATAAGTCTAAGAAACAACAAACGATCGAAATTCGTTTTATACTTATTAACGTAACGTAGAAGCAATAATAATTTGGTTCCTAATAAACTATGTAGTTAACTATATAAATCTTTTTTAATTACTTACATGAACAGGATTTAGGAGCTCTCCTTTTTTATAGCACATGAGTCTACCAAATGACTAGAACATTTTAGTTGTTAATAAATTGAATAGGAATAAAATCTATTATGCAGGTGTCGAAGACCCCTCTCTGTGACAGGCGTCATAATAATCATACCCCAGTTAACAAAGGGTTGCAAATAATTATTTACCCCATATACGTCACACGCCTATTTGCTTGCATTTAAATACTGGCCATAATTTAGAATTATTTTGTCAAGCCCCCTTGCAAAATGGCAATGTCGCATCCTTTAGAATTCAGATGCGTCCACGGAAATATGATGCGTCGTTATTGTGTTTAGTTTTTAATTGTTATCCCAATGTTATGATTAATACTTTACTTTTGAATAAATTTTCTATCTTTTTGAAACACATCTAAACCATAAAGTAAGTATAGAATACAAAAATTGAAAATATGAAGTTAGATGGAGAAAAGAAATTCATTTACTTATCTAGTTACGTATCGAATCGATAATTTTTTAAACTAAACTACAAGATTTGCTACGAAAAAATAAACTTTAAACCGTTTAACATTTCGTAATGTAAAACATACTGATTGAGAGTTAGGTACTCGGGTAGAAAAGTGGCTATCAACCGCTGTGTAATTTTACAAATTGCTTGTTATTCCAAGATGTATGCAAGCGAAAGGTCACCCACAGTGGATGCGTTGAAGGTTTGATCGTAGTTGTTCAGTCACGTCATCGTGCCCTCACGACAAACTTCCGGATTTGTCACGCAAGCCTAGCCTCGAAAAGCTACAACGATGCAAACTTGCCAAAAATGAATAAATTGCGAATATCATGGTAGACTTGAGAACAATGCACAAATTAGTTTAATAGTAGGTACCTTACTAGTGATAAGACGTGGTCGTTCAACATCTTTTTTGTCAGTTTGAGCAAATTAATTTGGAACGACCTTTTGGAGTTTGGTAGTTGTTCATATACAAGAACCAAGTAAAACTACAGTTTAAAATTCATCAATAATTTGTAAATTGCAACGATAAAAGCAACTAGATAGAAAAAGTTTAATGAATTTGGACATCACCACTTTTTCTTCCAAAACTATCCAAAAAAATAACAATTTATGTTAAATGCTAACTATTAACTAAGAACCATAGACACACGTCAACTAGGGATTAGTATCATACACAAAACCGTGAAAAATTATCATCCTCTCTCAAATAGATTGTAGCCCCTATTCAATGATCCGCTATTACTAAAAAATAAAATGTTAAAGAAAATTGAACCTTGTCATAAAAGCTTATAGACTACAGTTTTGCAAAAAAGAAGGATCTAAATATGTTTACCATGTAATTGGATGTATCTAACTTGGATTAAAGGAATTACAATTTGTTGGCAAATAAAAAATGTTCCGCGCAAAAAACGAATAGGGGAGCATAATGGGTGTTGCAGGTGCAGTAGTGTTAAAATATAGATGGGATTAGTGATGTTGGCTCAACTAGACTTATGTCCTGCAGTTGGACAATGATGCACACAAAAATACAAATAAAATAAATAATGATATCTTAATACTATTATAAAGGCGAAAGTTTGTAAGTATGGATGTATGGATGTAGTATGGATGTATGGATGTAGTATGGATGTATGGATGTAGTATGGATGTATGGATGTAGTAGTGATTTATATTATTTACTAGCTTTCCGCCCGCAGCTTCGCACGCGTTCTCAAAGAAAAATCCGCATAGTTACCGTTCCCATGGGATTTCCGAGATAAAACCTATCCTATGTGTTAATCCAAGTTACCCTCTAAATGTGTGCTTAATTTCATTGTAATTGGTTCAGTAGTTTTTGCGTGAAAGAGTAACAAACATCCATACATCCATACAAACTTTCTAAACTAAATTTAAAGCAAACATAATATATAACGTGCTAAGAAATACAAAAGTAAGCTCATAAAGGCAATGTTTCCTTACATGAAACTAATCTTTATAGAAATAACGTAACTTACCTGCCCACTATCGAAATTAAAAGCCATGTTTCACTCTTTAAAGTTTAAAGCTTCGAAATCTGGTATAAAATCTACACAAAAATATCACAGGCGTCATCGAAATCGATTTAAACATGTCAAAAACTTTGTATATGCGTCAAAAGTTCGTCAAAATTTATTTTTAAAGTTTACATATCTGTAGTTGGCCGGGAAGTTGTGGAAAATTGGAAAACGTGGAAAACACTATTGGCCTAACGACGCTGTCGCTATGGTGATTATTTTCTTCCGTATTTCAAGCCTTCGAAACCTTTCGATACCTGGGGGAAGTTATAAATACAAATATAAAAGGTGTTATAGATACATTTCGTCTGCTAAGGATAGGTAAACGATATACTTAACTATATTTAAATACTAAGGACTGTTATTCTGCTTATTGAAATGATTATTGTTTCCAAAAAAAAACATAAAATACTAGAAAAATGTTTAGCATAGTACCTACGCTACGGCCTACGCCGTAGAACGTAGCTACGGCTACGTTAAGCTTCTTCCAAAGCTCACAGATTTAGTTACCTACCTATAAAGCAATGCAAGCAAGTATTTAGCTTTATGTACTTACATAAAGCTAAATACTCCTAGACTGTATCGTTGTATGTATACTTACCTACCCACTTTCAGAAAGGCTTGATATCTGCTAGGCTAATGCATGCATGACCTGAGATGTTTTTAAAAATGTACGTCATTGTGCAAGATTTATCTATTTTCAAAAACACCTCATTTATTTAGAAATTATACGCAATAAAAACAATCTTTCTAACATAAGTTTAGTTTCTAATAACTCTTGAATTTTTACTCAATCAATTCTTCCATTTGTAGCATGGGGTCATTAAAATATAAAATAATTACTATTTTATATAATGTATCTGTCGCAGCTGAAAATGTTATCAAGTTCGCTTGGTCGTGGATATATTTTCTTTGCTGAGACACGCTTAATTGCGTGTTCCGTTGCGACTTGCGATGTCACAGCGCGCAGCGGTTAAATTAACATTACCATGACCTTCTACAAACTTATCTACTTGTATATAGGTAACTGTTTATTATAGCATTAATACTGGAACACGACATAGAACTATTATACGGGGACCATCGCGACCCGGTACATGTTTCTTTGCATAAATTATTTAATTGAAAGAACACTGATGTTTTGAATTTATAAAACATTAGCGTGATACGATGGTCATTTATTTGTATACTTTGTTATCTCAAGAAACTTCTTCAAATTTTACTTACCATTACTTTTCATGGAAGGTGGGCCGTGGGACGGCGCTCCTTACTTACCTTCGTACTAAGGATATGTAGCCCTGCTTAGAAGAAGCATATTCATTCTGGACTTGAGTCTGATATCGGAGTTGTTTCGGGAACTCATACCTACTATTGAAAGGAGTTCCAAAGTCCACTCTTTCGCAGTTGTAATAAATACATAATTTTTATATTGCACTAAAGTTAAATGCAGTTAGAAAATTCAATAATCATTCCAATTCAAAGCTACAATGATACCATAATGGTCCCCACATCAGCACTTGTTGCAGGGGTTGTCAGCAACGCTAGTTTTCAGTGACAGGCTAAATTATGAATGGTGTCTTAATTATAATAATGTGACCAATATTTTTATGTACCTTTAGCACCTGGTATCTGTGAATTGGCCGCCGGCCCAAGCTAGCAGGTATGCATACCTTCAGAGTACCTATACCCTAACACTACTCTGTACGATACTTTTCGTTACTCAGAAAATAAGTACCGTCTGGCGGCCCTGGGCTCTTACTCTATACCAGTCAATAACAGAATCACAAATATCAGAAGTTATATTACCTACCTACTTTCATAAAAAAAATGTGAGTAAATCTAGTTTCAACAGTTCCACAAATCTAATTCTAATTCAGTAAATGAATTTCATTAGCTATACTAAGGCTATACTATCTTGCAAAATTATTTTAAGACAAAAGCAACGGTAGCTACACTAGAGTAAGGCTTTTTACTTAAATTAAATTAATATTATTTTTATGAGAACTTAAGCATTTAGATTAAGCGGCAATGCAATATCATCAATCAAAATGGTCTAAGTACGTGAATTTTTATCGACTTTACAGGTATGTTGATAGATCAAAGATAAGAATTAACATCGTGAATCTTTTGATTTAGGTATATACATATATAATTCTCCAAACGGGCAATAAAAATTATGATTCATAAATGATAACTCATCAATAAAATAATACTTGTTTGAATCAATCTTATCGTATTTTTATGGTAATCCTAAAACACTTTTGACTGAAGAATTGTCTAGAAATCTTTCTTAGTAAAATAATTTTCAGGTAAATTAACACCAGGAAGAAAACACAACTCAATACCACGTTCTAAAATTAGGATAATTACTACAACCCAAAATGCAGAATAAAGACGACCTGGTAGTTGGTACCTAGGTTTGTCTGTCTCTTTTGTCAAATACTAATGAAATGAACGGATAGGTTTTGACCTGACTGTCAGCTTTTAATAGCATTTAGCTTTCAATCCTAATAACCAATTCAAGTGTCGGCGTTTAACGACCTTTATTTTCAGCTACAAATCGTTCTACCTAGGTAGATTATTAAAGCTGACTTTTGAGTGGTGCTATTAGGTTAACAAAATTTCATCAACAGCTGCTGAAAGAACGAATGTTAAGAGTTTATATCCAATTCGCTAGCAAAGTTGTTGAGCTGAAGGTATTTTTGATTCTTGGATATGCTGCTTTCTAAATTATGTTTTCTTTCGTCGATTAGGGCAGTGATGATAAAAATAACTTATAGTTATATTGGACAAGCTATTATTGCCCATTTTTTTGCTAGACGTCTCGTTTTATAAAAATGTAGAGCCGTAACTACTAAGCTATTTCTGCTTTTACAGACCTTACTATACAAATCAATATTACTTGACACACCCATATTTTAGTTATAGCACAGGTTATAGTTAAGATTAATGTCAAAACAATAACAGTAACTGTGACTTTTACCACCTTTTACATTGACGTCTGCGAAAGTATATTTTTTAGCATAGTTAAAGTTATCGTCTCATCAAAGTTAGTCAAATCAAACTCAAATCAAAGCAGTAGGTAAACTCTTTCTTTATACATATTTCGATATGCTGAAATTGTATCGATTTCCAAATGCGGTACTCCGAAAGGCTATGTTCATTACCCGGGAGCACCTGTGTCCCGGATCGATAGGCGGGGTCGCTCTGGTATTGGCTGGGCTCGCAATGGGCGGATCTTGCTACAGATGCTGTTTGGAATTTTAGTATGATTTTTTGTAGTTTTTTTTTTACTGTTTTTGTAGAAATGTTAAAGATTTTAATTTCCTTTTCAAATAAAACAAATATTTAGTTCGAATATGCATTTATAATGGATATGAAATATGTTTGTCCATCTTAATTCGTATTTTATATTAAGAAAATTAAGCCGCTACTTTGTTCTCATAACAATATGATAACATATTTATAGAATAAATAAAGTGCCTAATTTAAAAGAGTTATAGCTCGATAAAATTATGAGTAAGGTATTAATTTCGAATGATGATACTGATATGAGCATTGAAATTGGAATTATAAAGATAAACTAATAAGTAATAACGTAGCAGGTGTCTATATCTCTTCTAGCAGGCGGTTTTATCACTACCCGGATATGTAAATAGTAAATACTCGTATATTTTTTTTAATTTGTTTAGAAAATTTCAGCTAAATTTGTTCAGCAGTTTCTCTCTTTACGTACATGCAGATTCATAAAAAGAAATGGAACGATGATGAATTATTCTCAACATTTTATAAAATTTAGATAAAATTAAAGAAATCCTCAATTAATTTATCGTAGCATAAGTACAACTCAAATCGTAGGCAATGCATACTAATACTGTTATTTATTGTTTAATTTCCCATCAAACCCTTTTCATTATTATAAAATTCTTTATAAAAATAAAAATAAATATTTTATTACACATACATTACGATCGGACGCATCCCGTTAAAATAGCGAGTACTTTTAGCGCCGCCCTCTGTGTGTCCAACCCCTCTCGGAGGTCATATAAACTGAGGGATGCTGCTTTCAGGACCAGTACACATCTCGTTGCTTATCATTGTAAGTTTACATCTGTGCTAGTGAAGTGTTATGAAGATCATAATGGTCAATGACTTGTGTCTTTGAAAATATTTCTATAGAAGTGAGTAAAAATTTCTGACCTACATTAAAATGTATTTTGTTGCATACTTTAATTTATATCAAAAATATGTAGAGTACATTTCGTTTAATATGCCAATTAGATTTTTTGTATATAAATATAAGTTAATAAATATAAAGTTACCATTCTTGAAGAGGAATTAAATTAGAAATCTATAAATCTATATATATACCGTATAGTTATATTAAAAAAGTCGTGTTAGCTTAGTTACTCCACGTCTACGGGCTCACGAACGGCTGAACCGATTTAGCTGAAAATTGGCAGGGGGGTAGGTAGTTTAGAGTCAGGAGAAGGACATAGGATACTATATATGTAGTAAGCCGGGGCGGACCACTAGTTAAGTATAAAAAATACAGAGTTTTAAAATAAAATCGTCCTAATTATATGTATCTAATTATTGTGGGTAACATTATGCATTTTTATCAGATATCTACATTTAAAAATATTAATTATTACTTGAATATGTAAGAGGCTCTGTGTATGAGTACCAATCTTAGATCATTAAAAGATACCAATACACATAGCACATATCTATCAATAAATAGATACATTTTTATATCGCCTTTGAAGTTTTAAATTTCAAAGAAGCATAAAAATTGAGTTTTAACCATCTTCAATTCAACACACCTACAATACAATCCTATTACTTGAACAATTCACGGGTAATAGATTCACATTGATGAGACTCTCCCCTATTAAATGGTCACTTTGAAAGGAATGGTACGTAATTCAATTGTAAACGAATTGAAACGATCTTCTAACTCATCAATTTAAAATCAGTAGTACAAGGAGAGCTGTCGCCAAGCTTGAATAAAAATTTTCTGTTTAATGATACTTACTCATTCTCAAGAATTTTAATTGTAAACGCCGCGGCCGTCATCTTTTTATTTACACTATTCGATGTCAGATCATTGAATATTCAGTGCGGTTCTAATTTTCCCTATTCAAAATAATTTTACTTATCAGTTTTATCCCATTAAAATAACTCAATCCACCCATATAAATTTATAACATCGAAATAAATTTATACCTACTAACAATAATTATAACTTCATAGCTCTTGCACTACAATATCTGAAGAAAATTTAGTAAAGTTTCCTATGAACAGCTAAAAAAGATCAGCTAAACGATTTTTTTTTTATTAACTGTAACAAAGGAGACTGTGGTCCGCCAAACCTTATTTCACACCAACGTCCCACGGTGTCATCCAACGGCCAAAAAATCCCCGTTTATTGTAGTACTCAAATAAAATTGAAACAAAAATTTAAAATGTTATCCGACGTTATTCCGCAATGTACTCAATTTGTAGCATGTTAAACTTTTTGGCTATCTGATTATGCGAGATAGATAAAATATAAGTTCTATGTATCTCATGTCTACTTAAAAATATAGCTTTCCACCCGCAACTTCGCCCGCGCAGTCAAAGAAAAACCCGCATAGTTCCCGTTCCCGTGGGATTTCCGGGATAAAACCTATCCTATGTCCCGGGGTAAAAAGTAGCCTATGTCCTTTCTCGGGTATCAAAATATCTCTATACCAAATTTCATGCAAATTGGTTCAGTAGTTAAGGCGTGATTGAGTAACAGACAGACAGACAGAGTTACTTTCGCATTTATAATACATATTAGTATGGAAGTATGGATGATTTTTACTAAAGATTTTTAATTAGGTGTATCTTTTCATAAACAAGTATAAACTATAAGTTTATAATATTATAAACTTTTCCTATTCCACCTGTGTAGATAATGCATTATCTTGTTTCAAAACAGCATTTATTAACTCAATAAAGTATACCTAAAATTGAAGAGCCGATGCAATCGATTCGATACGGTTACCAAACATGATTAGACGAGAGGGTTGCAAGGGACTTAGGGACGATATAAAAAGAATAAATACGGATTTATTATCCCCTAAAGAGCTCGCTTAGTGCGAGGTGTGAACGCGGAATGTATTATTAATATGAAACACTTTTACCCCTGCGGCCGGCAAATTTGATTTGATCGGGAATCAAAACATGCCTCGGGCTTGAAAGGGTTTTGCAAATAGTGGCTAAGGAAACGTGAGGCGAAGTAGTAAATATAGATACACTTATACCTACGTGTATAATTGTATATATCTTCTGCCTTGTGCTTCTGCATTCATTTGTCTATTAGTCACATTCGAAAAGATTATTGTTACAATTACAGATAATATAATACTACTGTTTTAATAACAATTTCTGAGCGAAGTTCTTTACAATATATATATGAATCCTACTTTTAATAATTTGACTGTAAATATTTATTATTATAATCGCCTTTATGTAGCGAAATCCTACAATCCTCGAAACTAGGGCGTCTTCTAATGAATAAAAAATAATTTATTCAGATCCACATTACAATTATATGATTCTAATACAAATAAAACTTAAAATCTAATGTAAACCTTAATCCAGTCTCTTATTTGAATTTTGCTTATTTTTTGTAGATCTGTTTGCAAGTCGACAAAGGCCTCCTCCAACCGTTTCCAGTCATGTCTTTCTTGGGCCACTCTGTTCCATGTTGACGCCAGCAACTTTTCTTATCTCTTCGTCCCACCTTTTTTGCGGTCTACTTCTTTTCCTCTTACCTTCTCCATCACCATTGTGTTACAGTTTTGCTCCATTTATCTTTTCCTCTTACCGTATGTCCTGCCCATTGTTATTTAATGCTTCTAATTTTGCATGTAATGTCTATGACCTTTTTTTTGCTTGCAATGGCCCGTGTTCTCAGTTTTATGTCAAATTAAAATTAAATGCTTATAAGCACCTTATAAGTATCTAGTAGTACGATAATAGATGACAATATTATTCGATTAATCTGTCTAATATTCTAAACAACATTTGAACACCTGCAGAATGGTATAAATGATAATAGATAACTTGGAGCTTAGCAACATACTTTTTTATTATTAATTTATTTGTAGCAAATAATTTTGTAAATTGTACCTAATCTATTAAAAGTACTTAACTAAATGCTAGTTACATCGCTCAAGAACGACTGAATGGATTTTAATAATTTTTATGGTTTTATGTGTCTCCACTTGGAGTTGGAATATGTAATGTTTTTTTCTGTAGAAAGATGGTCAATACGACCAAGCAAGGTCGGATTGACCATCTTACTATTTTATTAACCTTTCTATATGGCTTTACATTGATTAAAAGCCTGCCCAATGAAGCTACTAGTAATGCGTATGCTACATATTATGCTAGCTATTTTAAAATAGAGTTATAATAATATATTTTAGATAAACTGCAAATCGCACTATGAAGAGCTGGTTAGAAGCCAGCGGTATGGAGGATGGATCATTGCCGTGCATGCTCGCTGAAACTCGTGAAGCCCTGCTTCCTATCACAGGTTGTGAGAACATGGCGCCTAGAAAACGGTACGACAGCTATAGGTATTTGTTTTTCATTATACCTACTATTAGAACTCATGTAAATTATCTTCATATTTCACATGTTTTACTTTATTACGCGAGATGTTCGGCTGAAAAGATTTAAGATAGAATATGACTGATTATATTATCTTTAGTTACGCTACTACTTGCATTTTTTTTTATTTATGACTATATTATCATTTAGTTTTAGCTTCTACAATATACTTCCTAAGCTGAGTAACATAATTAATTGAAGTAGGTATATTTTTCGATGACTAACATTGCTTGACTTTTCAGTGACAGATCCTTAGAGCCTTGCGCGGTGTCTGAAGAGGCGTATTTATCCAGTGGAGCCGGGTCTCCATACGCCGGTTTATCCAGAGAAGAAAGGCGAAGAAGGCGACGAGCCACACTCAAATATCGTACAGCACACGCAACTAGAGAAAGAATTCGTGTTGAAGCATTCAATGCTGCCTTCGCGTCACTTCGTAGACTTCTGCCGACCCTACCACCAGACAAAAAGCTGTCGAAAATTGAAATACTTCGCTTAGCTATATGTTACATCGCATATCTAAACCATGTTCTTGATGCATGATTTTTTTTAATTCTTATATCAGATATAGTTAGGTTGTTAACTAATTACTTATATTATGTTATATTACGATAAGCATTCATATTATGTTAAATTACGATTTGTAAATATTATCTACTATATATTACTAACAATTTCTAGTCGCTGATCTCATTGTCTAATTATGTTTAGACTTTAGAGATAAGTTATATAGTTACTTAATATTAATTGTTTTATATTACCTATAATTACGTCGATTCCATCTTCTAAAGTCATGCTTAAATGATACCGGAAAAAGTAGTTGCCAGACAGAAGACAGACTATCTACAAGAGGCGAATTCATATATTTTTTTATTTGTTTTCTATGTATTTAGGTAGGTACCTACCAATATTTTACGTAAGTTGCGTAATACATTCATAGGGATAAAAACAAAATATGCCATTATTACTTAATTATTTATTTACAGTCTACTTATAATAATTATCATTACAGAAACTTCAAATTCCTTCACACATGATACAAACATTAAAAATAAATATATTCTTAATTATACATATAAATCCTTAAATATGGATGGATTTAACAACGTATAAAACTATAACAATTCAAAGTAGGTAATATCACTATTAACTACTATTAATTTAATTGAAAATGCCTTTAGATGATAAATAACATTTTATTTTGTACAGTTTATGAATTATGTTTATTTTCGTCATTAGTAGTTAAGTACCTATACAGTTTTTATTTTCGTATTTTCGTACATTATCTTCGAAAATTATTACTTATAAAAATGTAATGTTATTTATTAATTAAATGTTCAAGTATTCAATCTTAACATGTCTTATCATTTATATCTCTTTGCATTTTTTTAAATCTTATATTTAAAGTCATTTAAATAACTTAATAAGACTGGGAAAAATACCATGCCGTGAAGGCAACCTAATATAACCATACTGAATAACATTCTAAAGAAGAAAACTTCTATAATTTCTGTGTATGAGAAAGCTAAAACAACTATGGGAATATTAGTAAAAGTAATGCCCGTAATAATGATTGCCCCTACTTTTTTGATTGCATCTGCAACCCTTTCATTTGGAGGGCGACTGCTAGTAGCATAAGCATAGGCGAGATGACTGCAAAACTCTACCGTTATACCAATCGAAACGATCAGATTGATACACGAAACAGCGTTCAACTGTATATTCCACATGTACATTATGCCCATCATATCTACAACGACCATGATACATGTGAATATAGTGGCTAAGGTGATGGTGAAGTTGAACCCGGTTACTACTATGTTTATTAATAAAGCTCCTACAACACAGTAGGCAAGAGATGAAAACGTATCTCCCCATACGGTCAAATATTGGGTGAAGTAGACATAAAATACCGAATATGGAAAAACTTCTACGTCTAAACCTGTATGACGTTGAATAGCAGCCGTGATATTTTCGCTTACTTCATAAGCATATTTAATTGCAGTTATATAGTCGTACGATGTTCTTAAATTAGTGTGATAGGCCATAAAATTAGAATCGTGAACAGTCGAGCGACCTTCTGAATCAAGAACATAATTTACATTTGAATAGTAACTAGCTAATCCTCCTTTATTGCATGTTTCTGTTGGCGAGTCTTGCAAGAAAAATGGTATATAGTAGTGGAATGCTTCAGTACTTGGCCTTAATCCGTTAGTAAATTCACCTGGTGGGATGGTACAATAGTCACACTCGGGGTCATTCGACACGCTCGAACAAAAACTACCATCGGTCCTATTGTACTTACAACAAGAACCTGGCAAAGAAGACCAATCAAAAAAGTCATCTAACCATGAATTTGATATTCTACCTAAATATGTTATTTCTTTTTGTTGTACAGCCAAAAATATTTGCATAGTTAAAGAATCATCATTACATAACTGACCACCACAAACTACGTTTTGATGCTCAGGATTTGTAAAATTCAAGCCACTTTTTAACACAAAAAACACTGGGGGCCCTAGAGGCAATATGTTGTCAACGGCGTCCAGATATTTGTATACATAAGAATCTTGTGGAACTGCAAGTTTTTGATCTAATCCTATCTCCAGACTTGGAATCAAAATACAACATATTGACATAAATGCTAGAAAAATGATGGCAACAATAATTTTAACACGCCAATTTAATATAAACTTTGAATAAGGCTCCATTAGCTTTTGCGTAATACCTTCATAAGCGATCTCTGAATGGAGTGGTTCTTCATCATTAAGTACTTTCTTCTGAACACAACATAAAAGATCCAATCGATTTTGAGCGCCTCGTTTGTAATCGAGTGATAAAATGGCAACAACCGTGGTTATTTGAAACACAAACAAAAATGCCAAAGAAATAGTTGCAAATATAGCAAAAGACCTAACAGCAGGAAAATTTGCAATAGTACCTACAGCGAAACACGTGACCTGCGTTATAGAAGACACAAACATAGATGGTCCTTCACTTTTCATCATCTTACCGAATATAAACCGTCGCTTTTTATCAAAACTCATTCCTTCCTTATAATCACTGTACTTATCAAGATTAGATTGTATGCGTTGTATAGAATTTACCATTAAAAATACATTATCTATTCCTATCGATAGAACGAAAAATGGTATTACATTTATAGCCAGCAGAGTAACTGTTACTTTTATATAGCCTAATACTCCCATTGCACAAAACAATGCGGCTAGAACAACGAAAATACTACCAATAGCTACAGTAATTTTGCTATCGAGTAAAAAGGTTCCACATCGTCTTATGTTTCCAAGGGCAAGAATTACGTAAATAAACATTAGTAAATAACTAATAGCAATGGGTACTATTTCCGCTTCCGATATCCTCTGAATTTCATCTTCAATAGACCTTTCAGCGCCATATGCGACTTCAACAAAATCTGCTTTCCAATTTCGTTCATAATCATCTAGTAGATTCAAAAATTTTAATTCCCACTCTAAAACAGGTTCTAAGTCGTCTTCATTTAAATGATTAGTTATTGGATAGTTAATAATGAGTGATTCAGCGCCCAAAATGTTACCATTTTCGAATCTTCCAAAACTCATTTCTGGATCAGCTCCGCCGCCCCAAGATTGTAAGCAAATTGGTGACAGATAATTATTTAAGCAATTCTGTATGTCTCTCAAATATGTATTGTTATTTACTACTCTGTCAGGAAAGTAAGCTGATACAGACATAGAAACGCAATGTTCTAATTTTTCTTCACCCCCATATTGACGAAGAGGTGCATAGCATACATTATCTAATTTCACGGTCCCGTCATCACGCCCAATATTTAAAATTGCATCTTCTAATTTCATTAATTCTTGTATAGCTTCCAATCTGAAGGCTGGGCCATATGTAACATTGTCCACTTGAAATGGTTCCAAACCTTTCATTGTTAAATACACTTGAGCAGCCCGATAAAATGGTCCAAATCTTGAATTAAAATAATTAAGTTCATGACGAGAAAGTGAATTAGGATCTGACCATAACTCTAATGGGTTTGCCGTTAGCTTTAAATTGACAACGCCATATACCATTGCAAATGCAATCCAAGACGTGACCATAATCATCATAATTGGATTAGAAGCGCTACATTCGCCGATTTTTTCAAATACACTTTGAAAAAATTTTGTGATAGTGTTAGTGTTATCTTTTGCTTCATTGTTTTTAGTATCTCCGGATGATTGTCTTTTTCGTCTCACTTCTAATAAAGTTAGAATAATAAATACAATGACACTGATTACAAAGAATGTAATGCCCACTGAAAAACTTATACAATTAACTGAAAGTACTGTGCACATAGATGGAACCTCGATTTCACTCGTAGGACAGTTGGCAGCACAATCTAAACAGCTGCATGGTATATCACCTTCAATAGTCTCATTACATAAAGGAGCATTTGCGTTCATAGAGTCTTCTGTTGTATGAACTCTTATAAAATTAACCTGCACGTCTAGAAAAGGATTATTTGTTGCGTCACCTGTATAGCCGAACCAGGCATCTGCATCGCAAACGGGTGCATTTCCACACATTAAGTTTATCGCTGGCATACCTGATTGAGGTACCATGACTCCGGAACAAGATTTGTGGGCATTAATCATATAATCATGATGAAGTCTATAGTTTATTTCTTCCACATAAGTAATGTTATCAGCAGTTACATCTGTAGTAACACTAACAAATCTTGCCTGATCGGGAGCGCAGTTCATTTCACAAATTTGTCGAACGAAGTTCCTGAAGCAAACCGGACAGCGGGCGAGTATACTCTCACCCATGTTTAAGCTCTCAGAAAACCTATATACTTGGATGGGGTCACAACAAGTCAACACTTGATTATCTGGGAGTCTATTACCATCTTCATCGTATAAAAGATGAGGACACCTTCGCTCAATCATTTCACGTAATTCTATTTTTTCGTCAGTTGGAAGATTATCAAAAATTGGTGTGGGTTCTTCATCCACGGCACATGGTTTCACACGACCACCGACTATAGCGCAGTCACCACGAGTAGAACATCTTGCAGACACACTACTCCACATACACACTATTGCTAGAAATGTCAAAGTTTCCTTCATTTTGTTTACTTCACTTAAAATTTAATTTAAAAAGTGTAGCCCCCACGAGTGGGACGTGTGGTTGTCCACGGTATTAGCTTCCACACTAATTTATAATTTCGGTCCTTGAATTGCTTTAAGCAGTCAATCGATAACGTATCGCTAATAAACGCAGGTGTGAGATATTTGTTTCAAAATTATAATTATCACAATCAATGTAGCAGATATCAATAACTCATATGCATAATAATCTTTATACAATCATTTTGTCAAAAGTATCCTGATAACATTTTATTAAGACATCCTTATTATGTTAAACAATTTACAGAAACAAATCACATGACTGTATCAAAATACTATTTTTTTGAATAATTCACCCAATACTTAAACATTGTCATATAACCGAACCTCCAGAAACGAAATATTTTTATTTATATTAAATTTTGAAATTCAATAGATATGTCCATAGAGGTATTAAGCACAGGGATGAATTTATTTTGTTTTCTTAATTATGTAACTACATTATTATATAGATTTGCGAATTTGTGGTATTTTTTTAAATGTATTTACGTTTAAATATGCTATATTTTAAGTTCTCACTTCACACATGCATGTAATTCTCATAACAAAATATATAATTGTTACTTATTGATCACAATATGTTTTAAAATCCACTTAGGTAAAATATTCATAGGACTGCAAAGTTACATGTATAGTGTATTTGTATACCTACCTATAAACGAAAAAAAAATTGAAATAATATCCAAAATAAGATGTCTTTAAAACATGTATGATTATTACAATGGAAAATTATTCATCTAACTTGCAATCGGCGTGATTAATCCCTCGTTTAGCACGTGCTTTGGTGACGGGTCACGTGTCTTCACAGATAGATCGTATTGGAATCGCCGGCTTGGGAATTGATGCTCAAATGGGAGTAATAGATACAGTTAGGGCTTTAGGGGCGATAATTAGATTTACGAACTACTGCTAATTGCAGCAATGTGTGAAAATAGTAATTGGCAAGATTACTCTCGGCACAAGTAATCTTGCCATTTATGTTGATAAATATTAGACATTTTCTTAGCGGGTATTTGCATTGTTCTTGTTTGCTCTACGCCTTGGATAGGTACTAGAAAAACCTTTTTTATGACAACATTTTCCTTCACTGATTAACGCAGAGGTTATTATTAGTTCTGGTCATAATCATAAAAAAAAAGATTAAAAATCATATTAAATTTTATTCACACCCCTCTTGGCTGTGAACCCTGGATTTCTAATTTATTGTCGGATGTCTATACCACTACGCCACCTTGATGCAGTTATACAGATTATTTAGTACAGCGCCCTCTGTTGGTACACTGTTTTAAACTCTTTCCATTGTATACGACATCTATTGTGGAATAGCAGTACTATTTCTAAAAATTTGTAAGTACTGTATACTTAATTATTGCTATTCACCAACAGATGGCGACAAGGTGGAATATCATTTATATTTTCAGAATGAAAATAAGGAAATAACTGAAAAAAGAGATTTTGCACAAAAATGTTTTTGTAATAAATAATTGCTGACGATTTTTAATGCAATTATCTGACCGTTTAATGTACAATATTTTAAACTACATTGATAAAACAGATAGGTATTACGCTAATTTCCTGAATCTTTCAACTGCAATGATAACGAGTGGAATGCAATCAATAAACCTTAACCTCCATATCCTTCAATTAAGTAAATAAATAAACATGACTGTGAACTCTAACAACCACTGCCAAAATTCACGGCCGGTAGACGGGATAAACAAAATTTTAGTCCCGTGCCAAGTTTCAGTTACCGCACGTAAGCTTTGACGTCACAGGTTACTATTTTAATAGCATTTTTTACATATACGTATATTGATTTAATCATGTAAGTATATTATATACGGGAAGATAATAATTAAGCGCTTTGATAATGCAGTTTCCATTATGGCGTGGAAATTAATTTTCCTTGTTCAACTCGTTTGAAAAGCGTGAGGTAGGTAAGTGATATGTGCACTGCGTGTCTAAAAATAGCTCGTTCTGCATAATGGATCTGGTATTATTTATCTATTCCTATTATTAACATTTATAGGGCTTGTGCATGTTGTGTCTATAGATAAGTTATGTAATAATTCTGTAATTATGTGCTAAACATCGTTTGAAGCGAGTTAACGATGTATGGAAATAAATACATACAAGTCATGAAATTCCAGGGGTATGGATAAATTTAAAGCGACAAGCCGGCGCCAGGCCTCCTTACACAATGTCACGAAAGTTTTTTCAAGCTTTTAGTCGTCTATAAGTATAACAGATTAAATAATTAGAGACATACATATTTAGCGATAACTACACAATATAAATAATACCTTACTTATGATTGTGAAATAGATTTACATACAAGACTAACCGCGGAAAATACTACCTAATAGATAGGAAAATACCTAAGTCGTTCATAAACGGCTAATACCTTGCTCTACATGGTTCGAGTTTCGAAAAGCACGTACTAAACACAATGGAAAATCCCATTGTGATTGCATGTTAGATCATGTTTTCAACGCGTGTGCAGGTTTAACTTATTTATGAAATAAAAAATCTTTACTACAGAATATTATCACTGACATAGCGGGAATCAATATAAGATCTATATTTTTAGAATCAAGGATATTTAATTTGCAGGACGAGTTTTAATATAATATGTACAGTTTAGTTTACTTTTTAATATAGTATTTATTGAATACATTTTTAAATATGATAAACAATATAATAAAAGAATTTATAAGTTTAAATTGAAACAAATCAGTCGCAAAGCGAGAGTTTATAAACATAACTGAAAATATTTATTCAATCCTTTCTTGACTGTGCTTCATGAACAATAATTCGTCACACAATTTTATCAATTGAGCCTCAATTGAAAATTTGACGTAATAGAATGTTTGTCCCAGTAAAGAACGTATATATAGTCAATTAAATGTTAAAGTTCTTAATCACAAGGACATACCAATATAAAAAATGTATTAACAAAAATAAAGAGAAAGGATTAATGGTATGTATTTCAATATGGAAAAGTTTGCATATTTAAATTAGATATAGACTCTACATTATTCACAAAGTTGTAGAGAGTATGAAAAATCATAGTAAATCTCAATAAATCAACTCATTCGTACTTCAAAACAATCACAACCATGTAATTTCGTTTTGTGTACATACTTGTGCAAGAAACTATTTTTAATATGAATAAATCGGAGTTTTGTTAATCATTTACAATACACACACAATTATTGTAATTGTTTATTTATATTCTACGATATCTCCATTATCAGTCGTTAACCTTACGAGCACGTGCTCGTAGTATAGTATTTTGTTGGATTTGAAGCTGTAGCTCTGCATCAAGAAAACAAAATTTACTTCATTCAAGCTCTAGAGAAAGACAGCTAACAAAAATCATTTGCCTGACGACTGAGAAGTATACATAGCTGAGAGCTATTCGTAAAATAGAACAATAACTTGCCGCGGGAGAAAGAGATAGCTAAATTTAAAACCATGTTGTACGAGGAGTATGCACTAGCTAGGTCAGAGCGCCTGCGTCGATTAACCCAGAAAGAGAAAGAAATACGTGCTGAGCAACGTGTCTGAGCGGTTAAGAAGATGGTTACATGCTTTAGGATGGAAATTTCCACTACCGACAATGAAACATGAACACGGGTGATGTGAAATTTCTGTCGATACTTTAAATTTTATTTTATATTTTTGTACTATCTAATAGAAAATCGTTGTAAGTAACAGGAATCAAATTTAATAGATTATTTAACATATAGCAGCATGACTACTTTTGAAATAATAGCGTTTTGTTGAATAAATTATGCAATTGTGCTGATTAAAAGATAAATGAATATCTATTGTTATTAATAAAAATAATCAGACCTAGATATATCGATAAACAATAATTCCAAATTGGTTATAGATTTGATATAATCTTATAATAAACAGATTTGAGTTTAAATGCAGAAATGGAGACGTTTCCACACGAATTGAGATTGTTCCCACGGGAAAAAGCTATCCCTCCGTTTGCTACTTCTTACTCTTTTCGGTATATTTCTTCATTGTCGTCGACAATTTTTTTTCTTATTCCTAATAAGCGAGCTATGCATTTTCAGAAGCCACCTCTGCAATTACCATTCATGGACGGTGGTGGTCACTTTCAATACCATCAGTGGTCAAGCCAACAACCTGCTCGAGTGCCCGCTCTTACATAAAAAGAATTCAGAATAAAATGCAGCACAACATGGGTTTTGATGTATTTTTTGGTTTGTATTTTAGGTATTCTAAGCAGAGAAGGTGATATTAATCATATTTCTCAAATTATAACTATTAATGGTTATTAACTTAATATTTTATACACCTGAATCTAACGTCTATTAACTATATAATGAATTAGTTTACATCACCAGTAATGTATATAGCCTCAATAATAGTTTTTAACAATTCTTCAAAAATACCATACAAAAATAAATCTAATTCATCGATATCGATACTACAATGACCTCGCGATGGCGTCACTACAGACAGAGGCAGTGTGTCGCTCCGTGGTTCGCACAGCCGTCTCAAGCAACCGTGAAACTTGCATAATTGCTTTAACGGTCAAACTCATCTAGCTCCTTTACGTAGATATCTAATACATTTTGTTATCAGAGTGTAAATATGAAACAAAAAAAACAATACAAAAAAAAGAAATTTATAAGAAAAAAAGCAATCACCTAAAAAAAGTTCCAATCATTTATTGTAAACTCGTTTTAATAAAAATAGAAATATTTATATAATATTTATATACTATATGTGTATTTTATTTGTATTGTATGTACCTCTAAATATATTTTCCTTTTAACGACTCTACATTGAAGCGTATGATTATAATTGACACTTGCTTACAAAATTATTAAAATTGTTACGTTAAAATCAATTAAGTTGCTAGAGTATCTTTTTGTTACCAAGAAATATATTACCAAGAATATATTTTTTATAAATACCTATGTTATTAATTAATTATAATTAAACGAAAATATTGAAAAGTTTATATTATTTTTTTTTATGTACAGATGAATGTCAGACTTCATACGTATTAAAAAAAATATGTACTTAAGTGTACGATTGCTTATAAAATTCATTAGGTACTTGTACTTATAATAACTTCCAGAAGATCACATGGGATGTATTTTTAGATATAAGTAGGTCAGTATCCAGTGTAATGAAGAATTATTGTCTAAATAAGGCATAATAAAGCAATATGACGTAAGAACATATGCGACATCACTGATTATAATTAATGTTGACGTCAAGATATACCGGTATGATGTGATTTCATTACATACTCATGTTCTTCATTTACTTATCTATATTTATTAAAAACTTCAAAGAATAAGACTCAAAAATTCCACTTCGGGATTTAATTCAGGAAATAAACATTTATCTCTCCCTAGTAAAACATAAATTATTTTAAATAATTGTAAAATAAAGTCCACAGTTTTTTAGTTGTAACTTCTAACCACTCACTAGGTATATATATTTTAATGAGGAAGTCAATTTCAATTGGTTTTTATCTTGTTTTTACCAAATACAAATGTTTCCTTCTTTCTTTAACGTTTTATCAATCTTTAAGCACAAATACAACAGGGCTACATTGTCATTACATAATTCAATAATTTTTTTTTTTTAGGTTGAAATCTAACTGAAACTATTGCTCTACAATATTTCATTACACGATGTTTATTTTCCTTATAGCAAAATTAAAGTCAATCATCCTGTTTTCAGTAACAGCGTGATATTAAAAAAGGTACATATATGTATAAACAAAAAGACTAAAAGGCGACGTTTATGTGAAAAAGTATTGTATTATTATATCACACTTATCCGAATGGACTTGAAGCGTTTGTTCTAACGCGCAAATCACATCTAAGTGCAAGTCCACACTGCGAGCCTAGCGCGGTTGCGACGCGGACGGCGGGCGCGAAATATCAAACGTATGAAACGCGCCTTTGCGTCCACATTGAAATGACTAAGGCGGAAGCCTAGTGCGACGGTAATGAGCGAGCCAGCGCGCGTAGTTTTCAAAGTCTCCTATCCGCGCGTTCTGGCCACACTACGAGCCTAGTCAGCAAGCGACCCAATGCGCGGACGGCGGGGGTATCAAACCAGTTCGGTCTTGTCGCTCGACTTCTTATATTATATCCTTTATTGTTTTTCGTAAAATAGCGGTAAATACTTAATTGTTGAAGTGAAACTTCTTTATTTATAAGTGCGATTCAATCTAAAACACTTATATACACCACAGTAATTTTGTAGGGTATAATCTCAATTCTTCATATAAGTTTCACCCGTTATTCCTCTGTTTTATTTATTTCGTGTACAACTTCTATAATGATCTCATCTCAAAATCGGACTGTCCAGTAAAAATAGCAAATCGTCCAAAGTTTGCAACACCCGAAAAACGTCGAACCGCTACTTGAGCTCGCGCGTCGGTGTGGCCACCGCGAGCGCCCGCTCGTCGCGCCCGCCTAGGCCGCCGCCACCGCGCATTCAGTGTGGACGCACACTAAGTTCGTTGACACACGCTTTCTATTTCGTGGCTTCGTCTGCTCTAGCTCGTGCCTGTAAATACTGAACACATTTAGTACTGACTACTAGTATAGTTAATACCTATGTATTATATAATATATATGCTATATTTATCAAAAGTATTTGAAAAGTCTCTCACCTAAACTTTTGAAACCTAAAAGGTAAACCTTTTTTTTTTGTGAATTTAATAGATACAAAAAAGTGTCCTTCCCAACGGGGACAGAGGATGAAAATTAATTTTGTGAAAGCATTGGAAGTGAAAAAAATTACTTAAATTATAAAAAATAATTGTAAAAACATTTTTACTAAGTAATCCATAAAATTACTTTCTTAAAAAAAAGTCACAAGTGTAGGTATTTTACAGGATTAAAAAATCTGAATCTATAATCGTGTGCAAATAATTTAGAAGGGCGCCAAAATTTCTAAGCACGTGGTGAACAAGGTCGAACCCAAAAAATTCCGTCGATCCTACACACTTAGCATTATTATAACTAAATGCTATATTCTATCCTGCTCATTACGTTACGAAATGAAAGGGACAGACAATTTTCTGTAATGCAGCAAATAGACTGCTTTACACACCTGTACTTTGAGTGAATTATGTAAAATGAACTCTATATCAATATATATTAAATACTTTTTCTTTTACCAATGACATTACTTGGAGTAAGCGGTTATGTAAATTGTCTGCTTTGTGTCTGAACCATAATAGCGATGCCTCAACCAACATCAAATGCAGTAATTGAACATTTTATTTGGCACGTACCTAACTACCCGCAAATAGGATTTTAACTAAAAAAAATCTTAAATAATTGAATTCTTAAATATGTAATTAATAAATGAAAACAATAAATCATATTATAGTAGCCAGAACCGAGTGTAAATAAATATAAACAATAATATACGATAATAAAATGCTAACAACGTCTGAAATAATAGATCGAACAATTTTGACAATATTCCAAAGAACTTAAATGAAACGCATATTGGCAGCAAGGCCGTTATCATGCCTCTGAAGCGTGTTAAAGTACTTATTTTTTACCTACTGATAACGTGGCTTTCAATAAATCTACACTAACATAAAAAAGAAAAGATTTGATTATCAACTCACTAACTGTTTAACCCATATTTAAATTTCCTTCATCATATTTAACTTTAAGCAACAATTTTTTGTCCAGGTCAAAAACTACTAAAACTAAAGAGTGCATCAAATTTTTTGAATAGTTTGGTTAATATAAAAAAATCTCTTAAAAAAAAATCTTATAATTTAAAAAAAAATTCTAAGAATCACACGCGCGACTACGTATACGGGCCGGGGGTAGAGCGAATGGAGCGATGACTCTAGGCGCCAAATCGTAAGGGCAAAAAAATACATAAAGTCTTTCCTACTCGTCTCATCATGTACATACATAAAAAACAAAACATATTCCGGCCGAATTGATAACTTCCTCCTTTTTTTTGAAGTCGGTTAAAAATATAAATGCGAGGCATCATTGTAGCTTTACCCTCAATGCGAGCTACGGCCAGCGCTAAAATATAGTACACTCTTTGATTTTGCTTCGGGGGTAATAACAATTGAAATCACAGAAAAAGTAAAGAGATAAATTTTCATAATCACTAAAATACAATAGAACGTGTGTTCAGTGTTAGAATATAAGATAAAAATATAAAATCTACGTGTTATACAGGTATAAAAGAAGAAAATATTACGTTTTAGTTTAAGATTACTTTGATACAAGTTCTCAATTTGATTCCATAATATGAAATAGGTACATTCTGATACTTTAAGATTAGTTATAATGAAGTTTCAAAGTACATGTATGGATGCATGCATTATTCAGGTACGTTTATTTTCCGTATCGACTTGGATATTTTTAACTATTGTTTTAATGAGCCCAAGTATAGTTTGTACTAATACTAATGTTTATTTTTTATTTCGAATCCAAAAAAAACTTATCACAATTTTTTCATTCAAAATTTATTGCAAATAGATTAGAATGCAATATGTAGTCATATAATATACAGATTTATATCAGGCTGAAATTGAAATGAAACCTTTCGAATATAAAATGATATACAAGACAATACAGCGTGCGTTATTGAATTGCAAAATCTAATAAATGTGCGCTCTGCATCATAATCAGCTTTGACTAAGAGCGTTCTCTATAAATAGCCGATGTTTGTGAGCTAGGTATCTGAAACTGCGTATTATAAAAAGGCATCCAGTATATGTTGCACTCTTGCCCGTCCCTGAAAATGCAGTCAATATAACAATAATGACGTAAATCTATAGATTCAAGGATCTTGGTCGGTGGTCGGAGCACTCGCGCGAAGCCAATTAATGTAATATAGCTTGGAGCATCAGTTACGAACTTAAAACGCAATTGTATTTCAGGATTAATGCTTCGTTAAATTAAATATCACACGTTCTTGATCACGTTTTAAGGTGCATGTGAAGTGTGGGTGTGACCATTTATTTTATTTTTTTGCAAGGTTGTGTCAGCCTTTTATAGAATCGTAAATTATGCACTTGATCATCAGTTTGTACGATCCGCCACGTCACAATTTAATTAAATAAATTTCTTTACTCACATAATATATGAAATAGCTTAATAAATATTCTCTTATCATCTATTTATGTACATATTATCTTTATTTGTAAATAACGTTATAGCGCAATAAAGTAATAGAATAAAAGGAAATATGTGTCGTAGATTTTATAGCTATTTGAATACAAATTAACGAATTCTGCCCCGCATTCGTAAAAAAACTAAGCTGTACTAATATATATACTGCAATAGAGAATTAATTTTGTTATCAACAACCTGCTCCGTATACAATATCTGTAATCCGTATAATCCATCTACTGTTGTGAGAGTGATGTATGTTACGTAGGTAGCATAGTATAAAGAGAGCTAGTGTGCGTGAACCTAGAGCAGACATGAAAATCAATAATATACGATATGCAACGCATATAGAACAAGGACTTAAAGTCATTGCTTCTGTTATATGAATATCAATAAAATATATATTCGAAGTAGGGTTTGAAATAGAAAATATATTACAAAAATTATGAGTTAAATAGTAGATAAGTTGTGACAAAAATTCAATTAAAGATCAACAGTTTCCCATAGAAGGAAACGTTCAGTTCTGTGCAACCTAACTTTTATCGTGTTCTGAAAATAACATAAAATTGTTGGCACATACATCAGCGCCAAAAACAATAAATCTTACACGTGTTTTTTTCATCACACATTTCATTCTATTTCTATAAATATAATATGTAAGTAAACAAAATCCGGAAGATGATAATATAATTATATTTTTACACAAGATAATATTATTTATATGCCTTCCTATCTTCTTACAATGTTCCCAAAGTTTATTTTTGTGTTAAGTATCTGTTTTTTTTCCTTCTTCCAGTAAGTAGATAATTATTTATTATGCAGTGAGTACATAATATGGTAAATCCAATCTTACATTTTAATTCAATATCATGTTCTGTGGAATCCTTCTGTCTTGCTAAAAGACGTAATTAAACTTTATGTTACGATCGTTAATTTGTACAAAAATTTAATGTTGTTTGTGGTTTCTGTACATACAAAGTTTATAAATTTAAAATACTAAACATTCTTATGTAATATACTGTGCAGTCTTCATTGTTCGAGTAAGCCAATAAGCTACACAATCATCTAAATAATATTTATACGATGGACGGCAGCCAAAGAACAGATACAAAATATTTTGGGTCAATAAACCAATATGTAAAAAACGCGGCAAATTTAAATAGAGCTATCAATTGATAGCTTTTTCTCTATCGATAATGGCACGAGGCTCGGGCAACGCACACGTTAAACCACGTGAGTTAGTTTATTTTTACACAAATTGTCTTCCATTTTGCGAATGGGACCTCGAAAGATGTACGACAGGCAAGCGTGCCAACCTCTCTTATTTATATAAACGAAGTAATCACCCACATACCGCACTAGCTAAAATTATATGAGAATTCACTTCCTGATTTTGTGAAAAATTGGAACGCAAAATAGCTTCAACAAATGTGCGTATCAATGCTTCAAAATAATATTATATATTATTTGGTTATTCCACATCCGAAAGATACCTACTCTAAAGTCTCAATAAATAAAAAATATTTTCCTTTTTAAATGTATATTGCCATGGTAAGTTTAAACCCTGTATTGTCATTTTAAATGTAAGTATAATAGATTATTTCATTACATGATACTTACTATGAAATATCCTTTAGTCTTTATGTAATTAACAATTATCATATTTTAATGCTCGTAATCCCTAAAAAATATTCTAATTACAGCACTAGTTGTCCTCGAAAGTGACAATCAATACATATCTAATTGTCAATTAAATAATTCATACATAATTTGAGGAAATATCGTATCCGTGTATCCTTGACCTGATAACCTGTTTGTCAAAGGTCACACAGTCAAGGTCGGGTGAGCCACCCCAACTGGCGAGGATCCAGTCCACTTTGGTTATTTAATACTTATGTAATACTAATGTTCTAAAGTAACAACAAGTTTAAGAATTTCTTGCACATTTATTATAAATTTTCCAACGATGCTTATAAGGTAGCTTTCGCCTTGTTGGAAGGATTTTTATAAAATAAATGT
The DNA here is from genome assembly GCF_061535395.1 of Colias eurytheme. Taxonomy (NCBI): domain Eukaryota; kingdom Metazoa; phylum Arthropoda; class Insecta; order Lepidoptera; family Pieridae; genus Colias; species Colias eurytheme. Next base: position 6,876,937 of record NC_142986.1, on the reverse strand, counting down.
ATGCTTTGTTTACTTATGGAAATACTTGTTATTTACCTTGTTCGTTAGTCTTTTTTTGCATTTAATATTATAATAGTTTTGCTCAATTAAGTTTGATTTAGTAGAGTTTACGTATAATGTGGTTTATTCGATTTAAGTACATCTGGTTTATTTATTTTAACATTTTCTTATCAAGTTTTACAACCTTTTACAATATATTGAGTACATTTATTTTTGTATTGACTCGTGGAAGAGGATGTTTTTCTTATGATTTGCATTGATAACCTTTAGCTCTACATAAAGAGTTGTGACCCAGAACCAACAAAATAAATCCAGAGTCCACAGATAACTTATCATACCAGAACAAAGTATTTATCTAAACTAAAAGGAAAAGAATATTACTGTTTTTGTATTTTATTTTATTTTTTTATGTTTTTCAACTTTCTGTCCTTTGACGTCTCGCATTTAGGCTCTACCTATATGCATTGAATAACCACTGCTTCTAAGGTGATAATAAGATACCTATATTATCTTTATTAGACGAATTTGACAATACGTTGGTTTCTTAAAAAATTAATCGTACAAATTCATGTCAGTACTATATTTAGTATTAAAATGAACAAACCATTGAAACCTGTAATTCTATTTAAAATGCTTTGAAAAACAATTGGTTTAAAGAATTATACTTTACAGCAATCGTAAACTAAGTTAAATGAATATATTAAGATATAGAACATCATTGTGAGCTACTGTTATTTGTTATTGTTGAGACTGAATAAATAATCTCATTGTTTGTTTTGTTACGATTATGACTCTAGTAATTAGCGTCGTGCTAGACAACGTGATAATTCAACGTGTGGGGTATGTAGGTCTTTAGATAATTGGCCTTATCTTAACTTCCACTTTATGATTCATTC